>NC_083572.1:15739914-16078664 GCF_027579695.1 Neoarius graeffei
TCTTTTTATGACCTACACTTGAAAAATCTGAAAGGCCGTCTACCTTTAATTTTGTAAACAAACATGTATTACAGGTTCACCATATCTCGAATGAGGCATCATTTGAACCAGAAATAGAACTCCAAAGTTGACTAAAATGTCCGGCTTCGATGGTCTCTCTCAGGCACTGGAGAGTGCAGTGCTGCAGCAATGGTGTCATTTGAAAGCTTCTGATGAGCTCTTTTAAATACAGTTGTGTAACCATATAACTTCTGAATGATTCCTGATTCATGAATCCCTTCTCAGAGTAAAGATAAAATGATGGAACTAGCCTTCATTACTGAAGATTTTGGCCTGTTATGGCCACATGTGTGTTTTGTTTGTCGATGCAGGAAAGGAGTTGGCAGTTAATCATGCACAGTTCTATATGGTCATACTAACGTTGTGTAAATAGCCAAATGTTATGATCTGATGTCAGGGGGTAGGGGGATTTATAGCCAGACACTTAAGATTGTTATATGTGATACAAGTGATCCTGAGCTTCAATCCATGGGGCATGCCTTGATATTTATTTTTTTATATTTATTTTTTTTTTTTGTGTGTGTGTGTGTGTGTTGTGGTGGTTCCAGTGTGTACTCGGCCTCTTCCAAAGGACGGCTCAGAGCTGAGTGGAGGACAGCTACTTTTTGAACCGGGGACAGAAGTTATACTGTCATGCAGCCAAGGCTATTCACGTACCGGGGGGTCACGCAAACTAGTCTGCAAAAAGAATGGAGAATGGACCGAGCGTGAGCTGAAGTGCTCCCGTGAGATAAAGCACACTATACACAAACACAGTGACTAAAGAATTGTCTCATTTACTGTATATGATTATATTTATATTCACCTCCCAAACCTTTTCTCTATACATCTCCCTCAAACTGAATCCAGTTCTTCAGTAATTGCCTCAGACAGATTGCCTGGGATGGATTAGGACTCAGCATGATTTACTTTCATTTCTAAAAGACTAATCAAACTTTGCTGTAAATTGATGGAGGCAGCCATCTTGGTCAACAAGAATCGTTTTTTTCTGAATACAATTTGCTCTCATTATTCAGCAAGGATGGAATAAATAGGCAAATTATATCGATAATGTATTTTCATCCTGAAGTTATTTTTGAATATAATTATTTAACAAACAAACACACACACAATATTATATATATTTATAACAGTTATTCCACAAAATCGAGTCGTACATGAGCTGATAGCTGATGAGGCGTGTAGCGCCAAGTTGTTTATAAGCCATGTACGATGAGATTGAGTGGAATAACTGTTTTATTCCATCCACATTCACTGGATTTTGAGAAACAGAGCAATTTTATTTCTATTTGTTTTGCAAATTCGATAGATAAAATCTTTATTCAAAACGTCTGACAAAATCATTTCCTCTTCGAATGCAAACAAACCGGTGAAATGACAGAAGCAATTTGTGAAAAATGCTGTAATAATATTTCTTGAAAAATAAAAGATACGTTCTTACCATCAAATACGTTTATTCAATATTTTGTGGCTTTTTTGTCATTTTTGGAGTTTTGTTTTCGAGTAGAGTTTTTATTTCATCCTCGGTTGGTTCAGTAACACGCTCCGCCATTTTGTTTTTCTCTACTCACGGTATATGAGCTGATAGCCGAGTAGTACAGTGGCCAATCAGAGCATGCGATTGCTCATATCCAGTGAATGTGGATACACACACACACAGTACTGTGCAAAAGTCTTAGGCACACTATATTTTTTCATACAAACTTTGTTACAGGTTTCTATTTTATGACTTCTACATTATTGAGTCAGTACAAAAACATTTTCCAGATTGAATGGAATACTTGAATGATCGGATGATACACGGACCATTTTCGAGTCCAAATGTTCGTTTTCCAGCACAAAATTAAATGTGACACAAAAATAATGTTTGTATCTGAGCAACATATTCCATAAGAGACGACTTTTCAGAATAAAAAAAAGAAATCATAATGAAGGCTGCTGGGTTTTGGTGCAAAATTACGAAGCAAGTGTGACAAAGTGTCCAGAAGAACTGTAGCTGGTTCTGTAAGATGCTCAGTAAAACCTACAGCTCATTTCCTTATCAAACTGCACTCATTGTACCCAAGACTGCTATTTTTTATTTTTTTCAAGCAAAGGGTCATCTCACACCAAATACTGACTTTGTTTCATTTATTATGGCTTACTGCTGGTTATGGTATTTTTTTTAATGTTGAAACATTTCATTTAATTATTTTTAAGCCATTTTTGGTTGATAGCATTTCTTTACATGTGTGTAAGACTTTTGCACAGTATTATATATATATATATATATATACACACACACACACACACACATATATATATATATATATATATATACGGTGGTGCTTGAAAGTGTTAGGGTTTTGCTGGGATTTGAACCTGGTTCGTTGGTGTGATAAATCCAGCAAACCCCCACTAGGCCACCAGGGGGATGACTCAAATGCAGAGGCGTGAGGCAGAAGTAGAAAAAAGTATCAAAAGGTTTATTGACAATATATACACAAAAAATCCAAAAAGTAATAATTCAAAAACGCTCAGAAGATATAAAGGAAAAAATAAAAAATCCAAAAGTACAAAACAAAAGCCAAAAAACCAGAAAAGAAAAGGCAAAAATACCAAAGCTCAGAAGATCCAAAAACACAGTAACTACTAAATCCAAAAGAAAAGCAAAGTTTAAAACAAAGAACACAGTACAGAGGAAACTGGAGATAAACATAACAGCACAAAGACTCCGTGACAAGAGGACTGAACTCAGGGGGTATAAATACACAAACTAAATTGAACACAGGTGAAGATAATCAGGACTAAACAGGCAATTAACACAAACACAAAACACAGGAACAGTGGCGGCCTCTAGAGGCCAAAATAAACATGACATGAAAAGGAAATAACAGCGGCCTCTAGAGGCCAAAACAGTCCTAGTCCTAACAGAAAGTTTGTGAACCCTTTAGAATTTTCTATATTTCTGCATAAATAGGACCTAAAACATCATCAGATTTTTCACACAAGTCCTAAAAGTAGATAAAGAGAACCCAGTTAAACAAATAAGAAAATATTATTCTTGGTCATTTATTTATTGAGGAAAATGATCCAATATTACATATCTGTGAGTGGCAAAAGTATGGGAACCTTTGCTTTCAGTATCTGGTGTGACCCCCTTGTTTATTGTCATGCCTGAGATCTGCCCTCTCTCATGCCAAACTGCTCCAGCCCACCATTGGTGAATATCCTGACCTCTCTAACGTGCCTCCTGAGTATAATGACTTAAAACCTGTGTTCAGCAAGTCTCAAGCTGTTTCCCTTCCTCCCCATAGGCCCTATGACTGTGGAATTGACCTTCTCCCTGGGACTGCACCACCTAAGGGGCGACTTTACTCTCTCTCTCCTTCTGAAAGGCAAGCCATGGGTAAATACGTCACAGAGTCCTTAGCAGCTGGAATTATTCGTCCCTCCTCTTCTCCTGCAGGGGCAGGATTCTTTTTTGTGGAGAAGGACAAATCCTTGCGCCCTTGCATTGATTACCATAGGTTAAATTACATCACCATCAAGAACCGTTACCCCCTACCTCTGATGTCTACGGCCTTTGAGTTACTCCAAGGAGCCCAGATTTTCACCAAGCTAGACCTGCCTAATGCTTACCACCTCGTGAGGATCAGGGAAGGGGACGAATGGAAGACGGAGTTCAACACCCCCATGGGCCACTATGAATATCTTGTGGTTCCGTTCAGCCTGACTAATGCTCCCACGGTTTTCCAGGCCCTCATTAATGATGTCCTGAGGGACTACCTTAACCTTTTTGTTTATCTGGACAATATATTGATTTTTTTTCCCGCTCCCTTGATGAACACCGCATCCACGTCAGGCAGGTCCTTCAGCGACTCCTGGAAAATAAACTCTTTGTTAAGGCCAAGAAATGTGAGTTCCATAGAAGTTCTGTCTCCTTTCTGGGTTTCATTATCTCCCCCGCACAGATTCAGATGGAACCCCTGAAACTCAAGGCAGCTGCTGACTGGCCCACCCTGTCCTCTCGGCGAGAACTCCAGCAGTTTCTTGGGTTTGCAAATTTCTACAGGCGATTCATCAGGAACTTTAGTATGGTGGCTGGGCCCCTCATGACTCTAACTTCCACCAAGGTCCCTTTCAGCTGGGAGGAAGGGGCCGAGAAGGTGTTCTCTGAGCTCAAACGAAGGTTCATGCCAGCGCCTGCCTATACTCACCATTCCAGATCTGTCCCTGCAGTTTGTGGCTGAGGTCAATGCTTTGGAGTCAGAGGTGGGGGCCATATTGTCCCAAAGATCAGCTAGTGACAACAAGCTTCATCCTTGCTCCTTCTTTCGTCGGCTTTCCCCCTCTGAGAGAAACTATGATGTTGGCAATAGGGAATTGTTGGCCGTTAAACTGGCATTGGAAGAATGGATACATTGGTTGGAGGGGTCAGACCTTCCCTTCATCGTATGGACAGATCACAAGAACCTCAAATACCTCAGGACTGCCAAGCACCTCAATTCTTGTCAGGCCCAATGGCCTCTTCTTTTCTCGCTTCAAGTTCACACTTTCCTTCCGCCCAGGCTCTAAGAATGGTAAGCCTGATGCCTTGTCCGGAATGTTTTCTCCCCTGCAGGAGGAATTGACCTCCCCTGAGACCATCCTTCCTCCGCGGTGCCTGGTGGGGACCACTCTGTTAGAGGTGGAAACCCTGGTCCAGAAGGCCCAACAGCAGGACTCAGGGCCCAGTAATGCACCCCCTAACCATCTTTTTGTTTCTGTGCGGGCACAGGTGTTGCAATGGGGTCATGGTTCCAGAATGGCATGCCACCCAGGAGCAGCCCGGACTCTGGCACTCATCTGACAATGTTTTTGCTGGCCATCCATCAAGGAGGACGTCCAGAGGTTTGTGGCAGCTTGTGACATCTGTGCCAGGAACAAGACTGGCAACAGACCCCCTGCCGGCCTGCTGAAACCCCTTCCTGTTCCCCACTGGCCCTGGTCACACATAGCCCTGGATTTCATCACAGGACTCCCTAATTCAGGTGGCAATACTTGTATCCTCACTGTTGTCGACCGTTTTTCTAAAGCTGTTCATTTTATCCCTCTGCCCAAGCTTCCCACTGCCAAGGAGACCGCCGAATTGCTGACACTCCATGTTTTCCATCTACATGGACTCCCCTCAGACATCATATCAGACAATGGACCCCAGTTCTCTGCCCAATTCTGGAAGGCTTTCTGTAAACTCATTGGTGCTTCTCGCAGTCTGTCTTCAGGTTTTCACCCTCAGACCAGTGGACAGATGGAACGGGCCAACCAGGAGCTGGAAGTCAAGTTTATTTGTATAACACTTTTAACAATAAACATTGTCGCAAAGCAGCTTTACAGAATTTGAACAACTTAAAATATGAGCTAATTTTATCCCTACTCTATCCCCAGTGAACAAGCCTGTGGCGACGGTGGCAAGGAAAAACTCCCTCAGATGACATGAGGAAGAAACCTCGAGAGGAACCAGACTGAAAAGGGAACCCATCCTCATTTGGGCAACAACAGACAATATGACTATAACATTAACAGTCCTAACATAAAGTCAGCTTTGTTGATGCTATAAATCCCCCACCGACGGAAACCCGAGCGCAAAACCATTCACCACAACCGCAGTCCCAAAGTCAGCAAGTCACCTGCAGTCCCCACCCACAAAAGCACCACTGCAAGAGTCCAGAGCATCCTCCAGGTGCGACCCCCAACTGTCCACACGGGGCCGCCCTCCACAGGAGCGATGCGATGAGACTCCAACCAGACACAGGGCACCAGGATGGATCAGGCAGGTCCGAGGAGCAGAAGAAGTCAGCATCTCGATCCCAGGACCGACATGTAACTCAGAGGGACATTTTTTTTGGGGGGGGGGGGGGGGAGAGAGAGAGAGAGAGAGAGAGAGAGAGAGAGAGAAAACACAGGTTGTTAGGTATGCCCAATGTCACCTGAATAAGTAGGAACATTATACATATTGCACTGAGTACAAGCAGGGACTCCGGCAACTAACTATGACAGCATAACTAAAAGGGGAGAGCCAGAAGGTAACTCAGGCATGAGGGAGCCCCGGGACATAAAGCAGCCAGCCACTAAACCGTCAACAAACTTGAGTGAGCAAGCGAGTGGGGGACTGACAGCACTGTGGGGGGGAGTGGCTCTCAGGTGCATGGTGTCCAAGGATGCTGCCTCCTGGAGCAAGACCCTTCCTTGGATAGAGTATGCTCACAACTCCTTACCCACCTTTGCTACAGGTCTTTCCCCCTTCCAGTGCTCTCTGGGTTACCAGCCACCACTCTTCCCCATCCAAGAAGAAGTTGCCATGCCCTCTGCCCAGATGTTTGTGCACTGCTGCAGGAGAATGTGGACATTGACCAGAAAAAAGCTCCTATGTTCTGTCAAGATGTTTAAAGAGCAAGTCGAGAGACACCACTCAGCAGCCCCCATCTATTGGATGGGGCAGTGAGTAATGCTCTCCACTTGCCACTTGCCCCTCAAGACGGTCTCCCGCAAATTGGCTCCCAGGTTCATAGGACCTTTCCCCATCTCCAAGGTAATTAATCCCTGCTCTGTAAGACTGTCTCTGCCTGTAACCATGCACCATATTCACCCCACTTTCCATGTCTCCCAAGTCAAACCCCTGGTCTCCAGTTCCCTGTCCCTACCCTCCAAACCCCCTCCTCCTCCCAGGTTCATAGATGGTGGTGAGGTCTTCACTGTCAGGAGGTTGCTGAAGGTATGATGCTGAGGCAGAGGACTCCAGTACCTGGTTGATTGGGAGGGGTATGGTCCTGAGGAGAGGAGCTGGGTTCCTGCCAGGTTCATCATGGACCCCGCCCTCATCACAGACTTCCACCAACAACACCCTGAGGCACTTTCTAAGGTGCCTGGAGGTGCCCGTTGAGGGGGGGGGTGGTACTGTCACAGTCCAGTCCAGTCCATCCATGCCTTAGCTTGTGGAACTTCCAGGCTGGATCCAGGACAGGAATTCAGTCCTGCCTTGCTGAAGGCCATTTCCTGAAGCAGCACTCCCACACCTGCTACCATTCCTCTCCCATCAGCCAGGGCTTTTTAGGAACTGTTTGGAGCTACTTCATTTGCCAGACTGTCTCTTGTAGACTTTCCTCACCTTGCTACAGCTCATTAGTATTGTGTCTTCTTGATTCCCCCTGCCTGATTTTTTCCTTTTTTTTGTCAAGTTTTTCTGTCCAGTTTTTTTGTCCCTGTTTTTGCCTGCCTGTTCTTTTGAATTGTGTCTTTTGTAACCTCTGTCTGGATTTCCCTTGTCCCTGTGTTCATTGTTTTTTGTGAAGATTTTTTTGTCCCTGATCATGTCTACCTGCTCCTCTGTGTTTTTGACCTCCTGGCCTGTTTTTTGACTACCCATTTTCGCCTGAGCCCTACTGTACCTTTGCCTTTCTGCTGTCTACTTCATTAAAGTTTACACTTTATACTGCCTGTTTTCTGAGGCTGCTCTTGGGTCTGCACTTCACCTCAGCTTGCCACTCGTGACAGTTTTATATAAGCAATAATCAGTACAAAGTCAACAAGTCAGTTACATGCTGCACACCACATGTTCCCCATGGTGTGATTTTTATTATGCTCTCATGTTCTCACACAGTAAAGCGGTGTCCAGTTCCTGAATCACCACAGAATGGAAAAGTGGCCGTCAATAAGATTGCTTACCAAAGCGTCATCATGTATACCTGCAATGAGGGGTGATTGCATTTCACTACATTTACATATTGTCTCACTTCATTTTGTGGTATCTATTTGGTGTTTCTTTTGTATAGAAGCCCTGAACCTCAAGGAAAAATAATTGAAGTGCTGTCATTTCTGTAAAATTTATGGAATTATGGAAGTCTCCAGTGTCAGTGCTTTGGGAAATGAAACTTTTAAGTGCTATGTCATAATTTCAATTTAATGTCTCATTATTTTGACTTAACTCATTATCTCCATCCATCCATTATCCATAACCGCTTGTCCTGTGCAGGGTCATGGGAAAGCTGGAGCTTATCCCAGCTGACTATGGGTGAGAGGTGGAGTACACCCTGGACAAGTCATCAGGTCATCACAGGGCTGACACAGAGACAAACAACCATTCACACTCATGGTCAATTTAAAGCCACCAATTAGCCTAACCTGTGTGTCTTTGGACTGTGGGGGAAACCAGAGCACCTGGAGGAAACCCACACAGACATGGGGAGAACATGCAAACTCCACACCGAAAGGCCTCTGTCAGCCACTGGGCTCGAACCCAGAACCTTCTTGCTGTGAGGCGACAGTGCTAACCACTACACCATCGTACCGTCCAGGCCAAGAAACAATCAATAAGATTTAGACTCAAATCCAGATATGTATGTGGATCCCAGATTTGTTTGTCCATTCCCAACATATCTCAAAAAGTAGCAAACAGGTTCAAATAAAATTTGGAGGAAAGGTGAGCCATGGGCCAAGAAATATTTGATCAGATTTTGATTCAAATCCAAATATGTGGCTTGGTGGAGATATGCACCCTACCAAGTGCCCTTCTAGTTATCGATATGTTATTGATACAGTGCAGGTGTCAGAAAACAGCAGGCACTTACTGGAGCAGTCACAGGGGGGAACTGGTGCATCGCAAATTGATAGACAAAGCCAATGTAAAGCCAAACTCAGAATCAGGAGAAAGCCAATGGTCTAGCGATGTGAAGATAGACTGTAGGAGACTGGACGAGTAATCGGAGTCGGGAACGAACGGAACTAGAGTCAACATCACGGGACATCAACACTATAAACAACAGCTCGGTAGGATCAGGTAGTAACATGCTGAGTGCTTCTTCGCACTGACGGAATGTTGTTTGAGTCCTTAAGTACTGTCATTAAATGGGGCGCAGGTGCGGCGCTGATTAGAATTCTGGAGAGGGATGGCCATGAGATGTATGGGAGTTGTAGTTCGTGGGGGCCATGTTTGGAGGCTACCATGAACTCTGGTTGTTAGCATTATGTGTGACAGCAGCTTTCTGTAAGTCTGTAAGGAAGGAGTCTCCAGTGTCAGTGCTTTCTAATAGTCAATAAGTTTTGAAGTGTCATATCATTATTTCAACTTAATATCTATCTATTTCAATATTGTATCATTAATTTGTCTTAATATACAGTACTGTGCAAAAGTCTTAGGTACCCTAAGACCTTTTTGTTCATACAAACTTTGTTATAGATTTCTATTTTACGACTTCTAATATTATCGAGTCAGTACAAAAACATTTTAGAGTTAGAAACGTTCATTTTCCAGCATAAAATTAAATGCTACAGAAAGAAAAAAAGTTTGTATCTGAGCAGCATATTACATAAGAGGCCACTTTTCAGATTTAAAAAGAAAACATAATGAAGGCTACTGGGTTTTAGTGCAAAATTAAGAAGCAAGTGTGACAGTCAAAGTATCCAGAACAAGGACTGTGGCTGGTTCTGTAAGATGCTCAGTAAAACCTATAGCTCATTTCCTTATAAAACTGCTCTCATTGTCCCGGAGACTACTATTTTTAATTTTTTTTTTTTTTAAAGCAAAGGGTCGTCTCACACCAAATACTGACTTTGTTTCATTTTATTATGCCTTTCTGAATACTGTTTATATCATTTTTTTTTAAAATGTTGAAACATTTCATTTCATTATTTTTAAGCCATTTTTGGTTGACAGCATTTCTTTACATGTGCCATAAGACTTTTGCACAGTACTTTATATAAAACACCCCACAATCTATCAATACAATGTATTTATAGAATACTGAATGTTGTTTCTCAGATAGTAAGTAAGCCAGACATAAGCCAGGCATTGCTTTATAGTGGAATTCAGTTGACACAAATACAGTATGTCTACCAGTGTTGTCGTCAAGTCACTAAACCTCGAGGCCGAATCCAGTCTCGAGTCCCCAGTGTTCAAGTCTGAGTCAAGTCCAAGTCATTAAAAAAAAATTTGAGTCGAGTCCAAGACTCCAACCACACCATGTGACAGTGGCTGTTGCTACCTTTATGTGAAACCGTCTCTGCTACTTTGTTGGACTAACGCTACTGCTTGACTGCCCCATTTTAGTTAATAGGCTACAGATAAAAAGCTTGTTCATCACTCAGCAAGCCCCACCCACTATCAACAGGGCAAATAGCATGAGAGAGGGTTAACACTCACTAGTTCATTGGTCAGCAAGCCCCGCTATCAACAGGGCAATGAACATAGCATGTCACTTCCTTCTCTGGGTGGAGTCTTACCAAGTGATGATTGAAGTTCGATGTTGTCCCCATCGTCTCCTCGATAGTTCTTCTACATATGGAACACATAGCAGTGCATTTTTTCCCACTGCACGAGAAGTCTGTATAAGCAAATCGGACAATCCTAGGAGGGTTCTCTCCAGGCATTTTAGTGCCATTAATGTTAGTTTGTTCCTGAACATGATGTATGAACAGGTGAATGTGCATTCTCTTGCACAAAATTAGTATAAAAATTAATGTAGGTATAAATTATTATGGCATGTTACAAAAAATAAATAAAATCCGAGTCCTCGTCTCCAATTTACGAGTCTGAATGCAGTTAATGCACGAGTCCGAGTCCAAGTCCAAGTCATCAGTGCTCAAGTCCAAGTCAAGTCAGAAGTCCTTAAAATTAAGATTTGAGTACTACAAGCCTGATGTCTACTGATTGTTCATTAAGTAATGATCAATTCTAAAAGTCATAATGACTGATAGGACAGTTTAAGTGTTAGGAGACAAAATAATGAGATAATAACTTCAACTAATGGGTTATTAAGTCAAGTTAAAATATTAAGTCAAAATAACAACAGTATCTTCTGAGTTAGCCTATTATTAAGTCAAAATAACTGGACATTTCAATTTCTTTCCACAAATTGTAGTTCAGGGCTTCTGTACTTTGGAATGCTTTGTTACAAATATTCATTAAATATTCCAAATGCAACTGAATAACGGCTTTGCACTGTCACGTCAACCCATAGCAATGGTAACTACGCCACCATGACAGGGGGCACACTTGTAGTACTTCATTCAGCCAAGTTAGTTGTTATTGATTGGTATGGGAAGGTTTTGATGCATTTTTGGATGTGCAAATCATTTTGAATGAAACAAAGACATCAGATTTTTTAATTTCCCAAAAGTAATTCATCATCGGGGGGAAAAAATGAGAGAAATTTCTCAACTTAGAAGAGGAAAAACATTCAGTGGGACTCACTGTTGAATGGAGAGCTCAAAAGCCCTACGGTATGCTCACTTCATTTCCAAAAAGGTAAGAATTAAAAAAAAAAAATCACAACTGCAGCAAGGTGCTCATTCTTATACAGTGAAGTGAACATGAGCAACACAGTGGCTCGGCACAGCCTCGCCTTCACCGAGACTTAAAAAGTGGATTTACATTCTGGGCTCCTTCTGAGCATGTTGTGCGCACGCTTGAGACCCAGTCATTAAGAGAAACACCTGATACTGATTTGAGCCCAATCAGCACACTGTTTTCATAGAGACTTTGTGAAGTATTGTGTCAGGTATGTGGTGGTAGACGGGTCTAAGTGCAGGAAGAGTGTTTATTAGCAGGTGTGATATTTACAAAAAAACAAAAATGAAACCGAAAGCAAAGTCATAAACATGGCTAGAAACCAGTGGCGGCTGGTAGTCTTTCAAACAGGGGAGGCTGGTCGGTTACGATATTTCCAGATTTTAAAAGAAAAAAGAAAAAACACATCAATTTTGCCCATACTCTTGCCTCTGATCTGGCTGATTGTTGGCAGGGTCACAAACTATGAAATAACAGGTTCTTTTGGCCCATTAGCCTACTGTCCAATATACATAATGGTGGTGTTGGGGGGAGCGGGTATATTTTAACATTTTATATTTTAAAATTGTGGCATATTGTTTAAAAATTGATCATGATTGAAAGCAGCTCTTTGTCAGGAACCTCAGCAGTAACAGCAGAGTGTTCTGGAATAGGCACAAGCACTGACCTTGGGGAGCCAAACATAGAGCTGGGTGCCACACATTTCATTCAATGACACTTTCCCTATATTTTACTCATTTTGACTGAGAAATGTTTTATTGACAATTTTGATAACCCTTCACTTTTAATCCAGGTCTGTAGTGTGAAATGTTCTCGGCTGTGTTTTTGTTTAAAAATGTTTTGCAAATTATAGCTGTGTTTAATTCATATCTAGAGAAATATATATATTCCAATATAATATACTCAGCATAAACATTTTAAATAGATTCTATATTTTTGGTCCATCCATGACATATTACTAAAGTAGCCTATTTACTGTTGTTGATGTGGGTCACGTATTATTCCCTACCTTTTTCACCAAGTCAATTTGAGGCGTTGGTCTACCCTGCTCTTTAATTTAATTTTTTTCCTTGAAAGGAAGACTGGCAAATGGCTTCGCCAAAATTAAATCAACAATGCTTGGCATCCGTGCGCAGCTTTCTTGCTAGCTGACTAGCCCCCTCAAGTTCAAGTTCAGTCACTCAAATAAACAAAATTTCTGGAACTTAGATAGCAAACTTGACAACACTATATTTACACTTTATTTACAATGGAAATATATACAAACTAAAAAAGCTGGTAGAAACTGTACAGTGGTGCTTGAAAGTTTGTGAACCCTTTAGAATTTTCTATATTTCTGCATAAATATGACCGAAAACATCATCAGATTTTCACACAAGTCCTAAAAGTAGATAAAGAGAACCCAGTTAAACAAATGAGGCAAAAATATTATACTTGGTCATTTATTTATTGAGGAAAATGATCCAATATTACATATCTGTGAGTGGCAAAAGTATGTGAACCTTTGCTTTCAGTATCTGGTGTGACCCCCTTGTGCAGCAATAACTGCAACTAAACGTTTGCAGTAACTGTTGATCAATCCTGCACACTGGCTTGGAGGAATTTTAGCCCGTTCCTCCGTACAGAACAGCTTCAACTCTGGGATGTTGGTGGGTTTCCTCACATGAACTGCTTGCTTCAGGTCCTTCCACAATATTTTGATTGGATTAAGGTCAGGACTTTGACTTGGCCATTCCAAAACATTAACTTTATTCTTCTTTAACCATTCTTTGGTAGAACGACTTGTGTGCTTAGGGTCGTTGTCTTGCTGCATGACCCACCTTCTCTTGAGATGGACAGATGTCCTGACATTTTCCTTTAGAATTCGCTGCTATAATTCAGCATTCATTTTTCCAGCAATGATGGCAAGCTGTCCTGGCCCAGATGCAGCAAAACAGGCCCAAACCATGATACTACCACCACCATGTTTCACAGATGGGATAAGGTTCTTATGCTGGAATGCAGTGTTTTTCCTTTCTCCAAACATAACGCTTCTCATTTAAACCAAAAAGTTCTATTTTGGTCTCATCTGTCCACAAAACATTTTCAATAGCCTTCTGGCTTGTCCACGTGATCTTTAGCAAACTGCAGACGAGCAGCAATGTTCTTTTTGGAGAGGAGTGACTTTCTCCTTGCAACCCTGCCATGCACACCATTGTTGTTCAGTGTTCTCCTGATGGTGGACTCATGAACATTAACATTAGCCAATGTGAGAGAGGCCTTCAGTTGCTTAGAAGTTACCCTGGGGTCCTTTGTGACCTCGCCAACTATTACATGCCTTGCTCTTGGAGTGATCTTTGTTGGTCGACCACTCCTGGGGAGGGTAACAATGGTCTTGAATTTCCTCCATTTGTTCACAATGTGTCTGACTGTGGATGGGTGGAGTCCAAACTCTTTAGAGATGGTTTTGTAACCTTTTCCAGCCTGATGAGCATCAACAATGCTTTTTCTGAGGTCCTCAGAAATCTCCTTTGTTCATGGCATGATACACTTCCACAAACATGTGTTGTGAAGATCAGACTTTGATAGATCCCTGTTCTTTAAATAAAACAGGGTGCCCACTCACACCTGATTGTCATCCCACTGATTGAAAACACCTGACTCTAATTTCACCTTCAAATTAACTGCTAATCCTAGGGGTTCACATACTTTTGCCACTCACAGATATGTAATATTGGATCATTTTCCTCAATAAGTAAATGACCAAGTATAATATTTTTGCCTCATTTGTTTAACTGGGTTCTCTTTATCTACTTTTAGGACTTGTGTGGAAATCTGATGATGTTTTCGGTCATATTTATGCAGAAATATAGAAAATTCTAAAGGGTTCACAAACTTTCAAGCACCACTGTATGTAATGAATGAAATCAAAATGTAGGCTGATCTCTTACAATACGCCACACCACTTGCGAAGCCGCATGGGACTGAACTGAAATTCACCGATGCCTGTCTATAGTTGAAACGAGCTGTCAATCAAAGAAAATATCCAGCCGCTTTCACCAATCACCAGTCTCCTTGCGGAAAGCTTTGCCATGTCCCTCCCACTGTGAGGCTGGGAGTCCGTGGGCGGGTGTTTTCGCAGTATTTGTCCAATAATCGTCTTGCATTTTGATATTGAAAAGCGCATCGTTCCCAAATGCCATTGAAGTCCACTGTAGCTTGGAGTCTGTGGGCGGGTGTTTTCACAGTATTTGTCCAATAATCGTCTTGCATTCTGATATTGAAAAGCGCATAGCTCTGTTAGGGTTTTGCTGGTGTGATAATCCAGCAAACCCCCACTAGGCCACCAGGGGACAGGGGCCACAATCCGGGACACAGGGATGATAGGCCCGACTTCACTCTCCCTGTTAGTGGCAGAGAACAGCCTGGACAGTGCGTCAGGTTTGGTGTTCTTGGAGCCGGGGCGGTACGAGAGGGTGAAGTCAAACCGACTGAAAAACAGGGCCCACCTAGCCTGTCTTGGGTTCAGTCTTTTGGCTTGCTGGAGGTACTCCAGGTTCTTGTGGTCAGTCCAAACCAGGAATGGATGTTGCGCTCCCTCCAGCCAGTGCCTCCACTCCTCAAGGGCCAATTTGATCGCTAGCAGTTCTCGATCCCCCACATCGTACCGGGACTCCGCAGGACTCAGGCGGTGGGAGAAGTAAGCGCAGGGGTGCAGCTTTCCTTCCGAACGTTGAGAGAGCACCGCGCCAACACCACTGTCCGAGGCGTCCACCTCCACGATGAATGGTTGGGAGGTGTCCGGGAGGACCAGAATGGGTGCCGTGCAGAAGCGATCCTTGAGGTCTTTGAACGCCTTTTCCACCTGAGGAGACCAGACATAAGATCCACCTGTCCCTTTGGTGAGGTCCAACATGGGTGCTGCTACAGAACTAAAGTTCCTGATAAACTTGCGGTAGAAGTTAGCAAATCCTAAGAACCGCTGAACCTCTTTGACGGACTTGGGAGTGGGCCAGTCCCGGACGGCCAGGGTCTTGGCTGGGTCCATTTGGAGTTGGCCTGTCCGTACAATAAATCCCAGAAAGGAGACCTCGGGAACATGAAATTCGCATTTCTGGGCCTTGGCGAACAGATTGTTCTGTAGCAGCCTCTGGAGAACCTGGCGGACATGGTGGCGGTGCTCCTGCACGGTCTTGGAAAAGATAAGGATGTTGTCGAGGTAGACAAAAACATACAGGTTAATCATGTCCCTCAAGACGTCGTTGATTAGGGCCTGAAAAACAGCTGGTGCGTTGGTGAGTCTGAAGGGCATCACCTGGTATTCGTAGTGCCCAGACAGGGTGTTAAAGGCAGTCTTCCACTCGTCTCCCTGTCGGATACAGATGAGGTGGTATGCGTTCCGTAGGTCCAACTTGGTGAAGACGGTGGCGCCTTGGAGCAGGTCGAAGGCTGTGGACATCAGTGGAAGGGGATATCGGTTGCTCGCAGTGATCTTGTTCAGGCCCCTGTAGTCAATACATGGTCGGAGCCCCCCATCCTTCTTGCCGACAAAGAAGAAGCCGGCACCAGCGGGTGAGGTGGAGGGTCAAATGAACCCAGAGACCAGGGTGTCTTTGAGGTATTCCTCCATGGCCTTGTGTTCTTGCTGAGAGAGGGAAAACAGTCTGCCACGAGGAGGGGTAGTCCCAGGGAGCAAGTCGATGGCACAGTCATAGGCACGGTGCGGAGGAAGAACGGCGGCCCTGCTCTTGCTGAAAACTTCCTTAAGATCCCAGTACTCTGTGGGAACTTGAGATAACTCGGTGGGATCAGGGGGCTCGGCAGGAGATACAGGAGAGCTAGAGAGCAGACAAGAGGCATAGCATGCAGGGCCCCATTTCACAACCTGGCTTGTTACCCAGTCTATGTGAGGGTTGTGGCGAGTAAGCCAAGGAAGGCCTAGAATCACTGGGAACTCTGGTGAAGGAATCAGGTACAGGGATATTTCTTCCTTGTGACCTTGAGACTGGAGGAAGACTGGAGAAGTTACTTGGGTGACTCTTCCATCACCTAAGGCTTGGCCATCCAGGGCAGACACAGACAGTGGGACTTCAAGAGGTGCAGTCGGGACATTGATACTTTGGGCGAAGTGAATATCCATAAAGTTCCCAGCCGCCCCTGAGTCTAACAAAGCTTGACAAGAGTGGACAGACTCACCCCAGGAGATGGAGACCGGGATGTAGATTCCTTGGCCAGGGAGTTCAGGAGAGAGGGTAGGCCCCGTCACAACCCTCCCTCGGCTGGATGGGGCGGTCCTTTTCCCGAGAGTTCGGGACATGATGATCGGAAGTGACCAGGCTTGCCACAGTAGATGCAGCACTTGTCCCTCCTTCTGCGCTCCCTCTCAGATGCGGAGAGGCGAGTACGACGCACTTGCATGGGTTCTGGACAGTCACTGGAGGAGGTAGACAGGCTCCAGGTAGAGGTAGGGAGGCTGGGGGGGCTCAGGACTTGGCGGCGTTCTCTCATACTGTTGTCCAGATGAGTAGAATGTGAGATGAGAGTTTCGAGGTCACTTGGGCATCCAATAGAGGCCAGGCCGTCCTTGATGGGGTCAGACAGACCATGGTGGAAGGCTGATACCAGGGCAGTCTCGTTCCATCCACTTACTGCTGCGAGCGTCCGGAACGAGATGGCGTAATCTGCGACGCTTCTTCCTTGCCGGATGGACATGAGCTTTCTGGCTGCATCGGTTCTGATGTCCACCTGGTCGAAGACCCGAAGCATCTCCTCAGTAAATAGTTCAAAATCAGAGCACTCGGGTCCCCGTCTCTGCCAGATAGCTGTTGCCCAAGCTCGTGCCTTACCAGCTAACAAGGTTATCACAAAGGCGATCTTGCGGCGATCCGTAGTGTAGGTGGTAGGCTGTAGCTCAAAGGTGAGTTGGCACTGGGTAAGGAACTCCTGGCAGTCACCGTGCTTGCCATCATACCTCTGTGGTGCAGGAAGGCTGGGTTCGCGAGGTGAAGGAGACAGTGTGGCGGGAGGCATGGGAGCAGGAACAGGAGCTGGATCAGGATGAGGAGATGCAGGCAGAGGTGTCAGCTGTGCCAGGAATTTCCCAATTTGCTGAAGCAGTTCCTTGTGGCAAGGGCCTCACGTTGGCTGGTGAGCGTTCGTCCATGAGTTTCCATGGTCGCTCCGAAGCGTGTCAAAGCTGAAGGTTGGCCGGGTAGACAGTTGAAGCAGCCTCTGCTGAATCGGTCATGACGGAGTCTTTCTGTTAGGGTTTTGCTGGGATTCGAACCTGGTTCACTGGTGTGATAATCCAGCAAACCCCCACTAGGCCACCAGGGGAATGACTCAAATGCAGAGGCGTGAGGCGGAAGTAGAAAAAGTATCAAAAGGTTTATTTACAATATTTACAAAAATCCAAAAAGCTCAGAAGATGAAGGGAAAAAATAAGAAATATCCAAAGTACAAAATAAAAGCCAAAAAACCAGAAAAGACAAGGCAAAAATACCAACGCTCAGAAGATCCAAAAACACAGTAAATACTAGGTCCAAAAAGCAAAGCAAAGTGCAAAACCAAAAAGACAAGGAACACGGTACAGAGGAAACTGGAGCTAAACATAACAGCACAAAGACTCTGTGACAAGAGGACTGAACTCAGGGGTATAAATACACAAACTAAAATAGGCCACAGGTGACACTAATGAGGACTAGGCAGGGCACAAAACACATGGAAAACAACAAACATAAAACACAGAAACAATGGCGGCCTCTAGAGGCCAAAACAAACATGACAAGAAAATGAAATAACAGCGGCCTCTAGAGGCCAAAACAGTCCCAGTCCTAACAAGCTCCCAAATGCCATTGAAGTCCACTGAGGCTGGGCTGCATTGCGTTGTCACGAGGGGGAAAAACTCACGCGCACATTAGGCGAACTGGGGAAAGTTATAACGGAATGATTTCGCACTGTAGTTGGGTTGAGCACATATATTTCTATGATTCTGGATCTGAAATAGCAATGTTATAAGGTCGGCTATAACATAAGCCTAGCGCGATTCATCCTACACGATGTTTGTCATTTTTAGAGGAGGCTGAGCCTCCCTCGTTGTCTTAGAGCAATCGCCCGTGCTAGAAACAAATGTGACAGTGATAATGTTTCATGAAGCCTCTGTGTCCTTATGTGTGCGTGCTGATTGCGCTCATATCACCATCAGGTGTTTCCCATAAGGGCTGGGTCCCAAGCACATAAATGTAAATGCACTTTTTAAGTCTCGGTGAAGGTGAAGCTGTAC
Source organism: Neoarius graeffei (assembly GCF_027579695.1). Classification (NCBI taxonomy): domain Eukaryota; kingdom Metazoa; phylum Chordata; class Actinopteri; order Siluriformes; family Ariidae; genus Neoarius; species Neoarius graeffei. Next base: position 15,758,538 of record NC_083572.1, read on the forward strand.
AGAGCCACTGTGTTGAGGCTCATGGTCACGCCACTGTATAAGAATAGTTGTAATTTTTTTTTTTTAATTCTTACCTTCGTGGAAATGAAGTAAGCATACCATTGGGTTTTTGACCTCTCCGTGCAACACCAAGTCCCACTGAATGTTTTTCCCCCATCTTCCCTTCTATGTTTAGAAATTTCTTTAGTTTTTTTTTCCCAATGATGAATTACTTTTTGTAAATTAAAAAAATCTGATGTCTTTGTTTCATTCAGAGTGATTTGCTCATCCAAAAATGCAGGAAAACCTTCCCATACTGATAAAAAACAACTAACTTGTGTGAATGAAGCACGAAAAGCATGCCCCCTGTCATGGCGGTGTAGTTACCATTGCTATGGGGTCATGTGGTGCAAAGCCTCTATTGGAAACACTTCCATATCTGAAAAAGAACAGCCATCTTGACTCAGATAACTCACTCAAATACAAAACGATGTTATGCTCTGGTGTGGTCATTGTGTATAGAATGTGATCATGGTGTTTATTTGTGTGTGTTTAGATACATCCTGGTTGGAGCCAATTCTAGCGAATGCTTACACACGGCCAAGTGGAGTGAGCCTACTCCAGTGTGTGAACGTATGCCAACATACTATTCACGACCGAACCAACCAGTCTTAAATAAAATCTGATGTCCTGCATCACAGTCTAATCAGTGTTTTGTTTTTTCCCCCTCAAGCTGTGACTTGTGGTCTTCCGCCTATTCCACCTTATGCCAAAATCGTGTATGACAGGGAGTTTACGGGGGACACGGTTCCATTTGGTTTTGGAGGGATCTATGAGTGTTTGCCTCCCATGATTCTCGTTGGCAATAAGAGATCCACATGCACTGCAGATGGCACATGGACGGTACCACCAGATTGCACGTGTGAGTACAGTAAGAAATACTTCAAGCCACATCAAAAACAAAGTATTTTTCTTCGACATTATACCACTGCCCTGTTGATTGTGTAAGTTTTCTAGAATAGCAGCTCTGACAGCAGCTCTGACAGTATCACTGGCTGTAGCCCAAATCTTCATGTAGTTTCTTCATACACCAAACATTTCTTGGCTGATTAATGACATTTGGAAATGAAAGGGGAAGATTAGGTTTCAGTTCATACTATTCTTTAAATTCGTTTCTTAAGACAAGGATTTTTTAAGATGCTACCTTGACAGTTTCGGCGGTAAACTTCCGCCTTCTTCAAAACAGTCACCAGATGTCGAGTGGTGACGTGCCTTATCAGCTGATGTTCCTTGTCTTAAGAAACGAATTTAAAGAATAGTTTCAATAGGGAGACATAATGAACTTTCACTACATAGGTTTCAGTTCATGTTTCATCAAACCCCTTTAACCTTTAACCACTGAGACACCACCACCGTTGTTTTTGTTTTCTTTTCTTTTGTGCAGTGGTAACATGTCCTGTGCCCACGCTGATAGAGAATGGCTTTCTGTCATTTGCTGAGTTGCGAGAGTATGGATATGGGGAAAAAGTCAAATACGGCTGTCACAAACCCTACATCCTCGATGGACTTTCGGAGGTTGAATGTAAAGAAACTGGCTGGTCCAGCCTTCCAACATGTAGAGGTACCTGCTCTCACAGACTGACAATGTGTTGCTAATAAATGAAGTCATTTTAAAAATATTCACTGCAAAAACTTCATTGAACCATTCACTGAAATGCTCCTTAAACTAAAGGATCCTATTTTGATTCACAGCAGCACTGAAAGTGTGTCCCAGTTTTATAATAGATCCTGATCAGTGGCGGCTGGTAGTCTTTCAAACAGGGGAGGCTGGTCGGTTACAATATTTCCAGATTTTAAAAGACAAAACATCAATTTTGCCCATACTCTTGCCTCTGATCTGGCTGATTGTTGGCTGGGTCACAAACTGTGAAATAACAGGTTCTTTTGGCCCATTAGCCTACTGTCCAATATACATAATGGTGGTGTTGGTGTTGGGGGGGTATATTTTAACATTTTATATTTTAAAATTGTGGCATGTTGTTTAAAAATTGATCATTATTGAAAGCAGCTCTTTGTCAGGAACCTCAGCAGTAGAGCTGGGTGCCACACATTTCATTCAATGACACTTTCCCTATATTTTACTTATTTTGACTGAGAAATGTTTTATTGACAATTCTGATAACCCTTCACTTTTAATCCAGGTCTGTAGTGTGAAATGTTCTCGGCTGTGTTTTTGTTTAAAAATGTTTTCCAAATTGTAGCTGTGTTTAATTCATATCCAGAGAAATATATATTCCAATATAATATCTCATCTCATTATCTCTAGCCGCTTTATCCTGTTCTACAGGGTCGCAGGCAAGCTGGAGCCTATCCCAGCTGACTACGGGCGAAAGGCAGGGTACACCCTGGACAAGTCACCAGGTCATCACAGGGCTGACACATAGACACAGACAACCATTCACACCTACAGTCAATTTAGAGTCACCAGTTAACCGAACCTGCATGTCTTTGGACTGTGGGGGAAACCGGAGCACCTGGAGGAAACCCACGCGGAGAACATGCAAACTCCGCACAGAAAGGCCCTCGCCGGCCACGGGGCTCGAACCCAGACCTTCTTGCTGTGAGGTGACAGCGCTAACCACTACACCACCGTGCCGCCCCCAATATAATATACTCAGCATAAACATTTTAAATAAATTCTATATTTTTGGTCCATCCATGACATATTACTAAAGTAGCCTATTTACTGTTGTTGTTGTGGGTCACTTGCTGTTAGCCAATTCACTTTCTCGTACCAGGAGAGCTGAAAGGAACGAGTATTATTCCCTACCTTTTTCACCAAGTCAGTTTGAGGCACTGGTCTACCCTGCTCTTTAATTTTAATTTTTTCCTCGAAAGGAAGACTGGCAAATGGCTTCGCCAAAATTAAATCAGCAATGCTTGGCATCCGTGCGCAGCTTTCTTGCTAGCTGACTAGCCCCCTCAAGTTCAAGTTCAGTCACTCAAATAAACGAAATTTCTGGAACTAAGATAGCAAACTTGACACTATATTTACACTTTATTTACAATGAAAATATATACAAGCTAAAAAAGCTGGTAGAAACCGTATGTAATGAATGAAATCGAAATGTAAGCTGAGCTCTTACAATACACCACAGCACTTGCGAATCCGCATGGGACTGAACTGAAATTCACCGCTGCCTGTCTATAGTTGAAACAAGCTGTCAATCAAAGAAAATATCCGGCTGCTTTCACCAATCACCAGTCTCCTCGCGGAAACTGCCATGTCCCTCCCATGTGAGGCTGGGAGTCCGTGGGTGGGCATTTTCGCAGTATTTGTCCAATAACCTTCTTGCATTTTGAGATTGAAAAGTGCATAGCTCCCAAATGCCATTGAAGTCCACTGAGGCTGGGAGTCCATGAGACTCCGTGGGCGGGTGTTTTCTCAGTGTTTGTCCAATAACCGTCTTGCATTTTGAGATTGAAAAGCACATAGCTCCCAAATGCCATTGAAGTCCACTGAGGCTGCGCTGCATCGCGCTGTCACGAGGGGGAAAAACTCATGCACACATTAAAGTTATAAGAGAATGATTTCGCACTGTAGTGGGTTGAGCACATATATTTCTATGATTCTGGATCTGAAATAGCAATGTTATAAGGTCGGCTATAACATTAGCCTAGCGCAATTCATCCTACACGATGTTCATCATTTTTAGAGGAGGCTGAGCCTCCCTCGTTGTCTTAGAGCAATCGCCCGTGATCCTGATCATATATCCAGCGACTATTTCTAATCTTTCTGGAATTTAATAAACCCGAAGTAACCATTTCCTAATTTGGGGCAAAACATCATTACTTTGAAACATAGCTTGTTTACTCAGTCACATTAGACAGAAGATAGAAAGCTTTCCAGAATGTTCCACAGAGCGTCTGGTTGAAAAGTTGAATCAAGTTATGTTCTGCAAACTGATATTTATTGTCACTTATTTTTCCAGCCCTGTTTCATTCATGTTTTCCAGCATTTCCAAGGCACAGTTCATCCATCCATTATCCGTAACCGCTTATCCTGTGCAGTGTTGTGGGCAAGCTGGAGCCTATCCCAGCTGATTATGGGTGAGAGGCGGGGTACACCCTGGACAAGTTGCCGGATCATCGTATGGCTGACACATAGAGACAAACAACCATTCACACTCACATTAACACCTACAATCAATTTAGAGCCACCAATTAGCCTAACCTGCATGTCTTTGGACTGTAGGGGAAACCGGAGCACCCAGAGGAAACTCACACAGACATGGGGAGAACATGCAAACTCCACACAGAAAGGCCCCCATCAGCCACTGGGCTCGAACCCAGAACCTTCTTGCTGTGAGACGACAGTGCCACCCCAGGACATAGTTCAGAATATTTTTAATTAAATAAATAAATAAATAGGTGGCACGGTGGTGTAGTGGTCAGCACTGTGGCCTCACGGAAAGAAGGTTCTGAGTTCGAGCCTGGTTGCTGACAGGGGCCTTTTCTGTGTGGAGTTTGCATGTTCTCTCCATGTCTGTGTGGGTTTCCTCCAGGTGCTCCGGTTTCCCCTACAGTCCAAAGACATGCAGGTTAGGCTAATTGTTGGCTCTAAATTGACCGTAGGTGTAAATGGTTGTTTGTCTCTATGTGTCAGCCCTGTGATGGCCTGGTGACTTGTCCAGTGTGTAACCCACCTCTCGCCCATAGTCAGCTGGGATGGGTTCCAGCTTGCCCACGACCCTGCACAGGATAAGCGGTTATGGATAATGGATAAATAAATAAACTTCTGTTACAGGCCACACCCATGTCTGGTTGAAATATGAACTAGGGCTGTCAATCGATTAAAAAAATTAACTAATTAATCACACAAATTTCTGTAAGAGTGGCACGGTGGTATAGTGGTTAGCGCTGTCGCCTCACAGCAAGAAGGCCCGGGTTCGAGCCCCGTGGCCGGCGAGGGCCTTTCTGTGCGGAGTTTGCATGTTCTCCTCGTTTCCACGTGGGTTTCCTCCGGTTGCTCCAGTTTCCCCCACAGTCCAAAGACATGCAGGTTAGGTTAACTGGTGACTCTAAATTGACTGTAGGTGTGAATGTGAGTGTGAATGGTTGTCTGTGTCTATGTGTCAGCCCTGTGATGACCTGGCGACTTGTCCAGGGTGTACCCTGCCTTTCGCCCGTAGTCAGCTGGGATAGGCTCCAGCTTGCCTGTGACCCTGTAGAACAGGATAAAGCGGCTAGAGATAATGAGATGAGAAATTTCTGTAATTAATTGTGATTAATCTATCAATAAATGAATTGCATTTTTCTACTTAAGACTGAATATTTATGTAAAATCATCAAATTAATGTAGAGTAAACACAGAGAAAGTGTATGTAAATTCAAAAAACATTTTAATGGCTTAAGGTGCACATATGCACAGTGCAAATACAAAAAAGAATGAGCAAAGATATTATTGCAAGTTCAGAACATTGAACATTTTTCATTCCATAGACATAATTTACTTAGTCCTGCATGTCTTTGGACTGTGGGGGAAACCGGAGCACCCGGAGGAAACCCACGCGGACACGGGGAGAACATGCAAACTCCGCACAGAAAGGCCCATGCCAGCCCCGGGGCTCGAACCCGGACCTTCTTGCTGTGAGGCGACAGCGCTAACCACTACACCACCGTGCCGCCCGACAGCACTAATATGAATATGAAAATGGATATCAATATTTTAAGCACTAAACAGATACAGACACAAATATTTGTGCAAGAAAGTGAACCCCATACTGCAATGGTGAACCGTTACTATTAGAGCTGGGACTTCAGCTTAGCCAAAACTTAGCCAGACACACCAGCAAAGCAACTTGGCAAAGGATTTTGTAAGGGATTAGCATCAGGCTGCTAGGTCACTCCGTTGTGTGTAGCTGTTAATATTGATTTTAAAAGTAACTAAGTTATCTTTATCCAAATTAGACTTCGCTGCTTTTATGTTTCTTATTGCTAGGAGGCTAATTTTGATTTACTGGAAAGCCAAGCATCCTCCTTCGCACTCCCTTTGGATAAGGGAAGTGCTATTCTTTTCAAAACTTGAGAAAATTAGACACTTAAGGAGAGGAGCTGTGCCCAAATTCTATAAAATCTGGGAGCCTTTTCTTGCCCATGTTGAATCCTTAGACCTGACACTGCCAGATGTGTTGTAATTCACCTGCTCTTACATCTTCCACAATGTACTATTGACCTAAGACCACCCCCCCTCCCCTTTCTGTTGGTGCTCTCTCTAGAGCGATTTTTTTTTTGTGTGTCTGTTTCTTTTGTGTTCTCTCCCTTCTCTTCTATTGTCTTTGTTAGGCTTGTTGTTTTTTTTTTTTTTTATTTATTATTTTATTTTATGTTTAAGCACAACATAAGCTCAGGTGGGTGGGTGGGTGGGTTGGAGGGGGATTTGTGGATCTTGTTTATTATATTGTCTATTATAGTTAATGTTTTACTTTCCATACTGAATTGTATTATATTTCAACTGTATCTCTTGAATGTATTAAGAAAACTTTCAAAATAAACCATGGGGAAAAAAAAGTAACTAAGTAAACAGTGGGTGGCATGGTGGTGTAGTGGTTAGCATGGTCACCTCACAGCAAGAAGGTTCTGGGTTTGAACCTAGCAGCCGGTGAGGGCCTTTCTGTGTGGAGGTTGCGTGGGTTTCCTCCGGGTGCTCCGGTTTCCCCCACAGTCCAAAGACATGCAGGTTAGGTTAACTGGTGACTCTAAATTGACCGTAGGTGTGAATGTGAGTGTGAATGGTTGTCTGTGTCTATGTGTCAGCCCTGTGATGACCTGGCAACTTGTCCAGGGTGTACCCCGCCTTTCGCCCGTAGTCAGCTGGGATAGGCTCCAGCTTGCCTGCGACCCTGTAGAAGGATAAAGCGGCCAGAGATCATGAGATGAGATTATACCACTGCCCTGTTGATTGGGTAAGTGTGGCAGTTCCTATGTATGGGCGGAGCACAGAAGATGGCAGGCCAGAACTGAGTTCACAAAACTCTTTTTATTTTCACTTTTCAGTGCAAACTTTTACTCTCCCAGCCACACACGCACGCACACACACAAGTCGTCTGGTTGGTGAGAGAGCCCCTCTGCTCTCGATCTCCCTCCTTAAGTAGGGCGCGGTCACTGGGAAGACACACAAACAGGTTAATTGCTCTCAGGTGTAGTGATTCTGCCACTTACCTTCCCTGACTCCGCCCTCGTGTCACAGACCGGCGCTTGACCACACCCCTGCTGCCACAGTAAGTTTTCTAGAATAGCAGCTCTGACAATATCACTGGCTGTAGCCCAAATCTTCATGTAGTTTCTTCATACACCAAACATTTCTTGGCTGATTAATGACATTTGGAAATGAAAGGGGAAGATTAGGTTTCAGTTCATGTTTCATCAAACCCCTATAACCTTTAACCACTGAGACACCACCACCGTTATTTTTTTTCTTTTGTGCAGTGGTAACATGTCCTGTGCCCACGCTGATAGAGAATGGCTTTCTGTCATTTGGTGAGTTGCGAGAGTATGGATATGGGGAAAAAGTCAAATACGACTGTCACAAACCCTACATCCTCGATGGACTTTCGGAGGTTGAATGTAAAGAAACTGGCTGGTCCAGCCTTCCAACATGTAGAGGTACCTGCTCTCACAGACTGACAATGTGTTGCTAAGAAATGAAGTCATTTTAAAAATATTCACTGCAAAAACTTCATTGAACCATTCACTGAAATGCTCCTTAAACTAAAGGATCCTATTTTGATTCACAGCAGCACTGAAAGTGTGTCCCAGTTTTATAATAGATCTTGATCATATATCCAGCGAATATTTCTAATCTTTCTGGAATTTAATAAACCCGAAGTAACCATTTCCTAATTTGGGGCAAAACATCATTACTTTGAAACATAGCTTGTTTACTCAGTCACATTAGACAGAAGATAGAAAGCTTTCCAGAATGTTCCACAGAGTGTCTGGTTGAAAAGTTTAATCAAATTATGTTCTGCAAACTGATATTTATTGTCACTTATTTTTCCAGCCCTGTTTCATTCATGTTTTCCAGCATTTCCAAGGCATAGTTCATCCATCCATTATCCGTAACCACTTATCCTGTGCAGAGTTGTGGGCAAGCTGGAGCCTATCCCAGCTGATTATGGGTGAGAGGCAGGGTACACCCTGGACAAGTTGCCAGATCATCGTATGGCTGACACATAGAGACAAACAACCATTCACACTCACATTAACACCTACAGTCAATTTAGAGCCACCAATTAGCCTAACCTGCATGTCTTTGGACTGTAGGGGAAACCGGAGCACCCAGAGGAAACTCACACAGACATGGGGAGAACATGCAAACTCCACACAGAAAGGCCCCCATCAGCCACTGGGCTCGAACCCAGAACCTTCTTGCTGTGAGACGACAGTGCTAACCACTACACCACTGTGCCACCCCAGGACATAGTTCAGAATATTTTTAAATAAATAAATAAATACGGTAGGTGGCACGGTGGTGTAGTGGTCAGCACTGTGGCCTCACGGAAAGAAGGTTCTGAGTTTGAGCCTGGTTGCTGACAGGGGCCTTTTCTGTGTGGAGTTTGCATGTTCTCTCCATGTCTGTGTGGGTTTCCTCCAGGTGCTCCGGTTTCCCCTACAGTCCAAAGACATGCAGGTTAGGCTAATTGTTGGCTCTAAATTGACTGTAGGTGTAAATGGTTGTTTGTCTCTATGTGTCAGCCCTGTGATGGCCTGGTGACTTGTCCAGTGTGTAACCCACCTCTCGCCCATAGTCAGCTGGGATAGGTTCCAGCTTGCCCACGACCCTGCACAGGATAAGCGGTTATGGATAATGGATAAATAAATAAACTTCTGTTACAGGCCACACCCATGTCTGGTTGAAATATGAATATGAAAATGGATATCAATATTTTAAGCACTAAACAGATGCAGATACAAATATTTGTGCAAGAAAGTGAACCCTATACTGTAATGGTGAACTGTTACTATTAGAGCTGGGACTTCAGCTCAGCCAAAACTTAGCCAGACACACCAGCAAAGCAACTTGGCAAAGGATTTTGTAAGGGATTAGCATCAGGCTGCCAGGTCACTCCGTTGTGTGTAGCTGTTGATGTTGATTTTAAAAGTAACTAAGTAAACGGTGGGTGGCATGGTGGTGTAGTGGTTAGCGCTGTCGCCTCACAGCAAGAAGGTTCTGGGTTCGAACCTAGCGGCTGGCGAGAGCCTTTCTGTGTGGAGTTTGCATGTTCTCCCTGTGTCTGCGTGGGTTTCCTCCGGGTGCTCTGGTTTCCCCCACAGTCCAAAGACATGTGGTTAGGTTAATATGGGACGACCTTGGGCTGAGATGCCCTTGAGCGAGGCACCTAACTCCCAACTGCTCCCCGGGTGCTGTTAGCATGGCTGTCCACTGCTCTGGGTATGTGTGTGCACTCAGTGTGCATGTGTGTGTTCACTGCTTCAGATTGGTTAAATGCAGAGAGGAAATTTCACAAGTGGGTGATGAATAAAGTTGTGCTTTAAACTACACAGGGAAATGAATACTTAAGTCTGAGTGAAAAATACTGTTGCAAGCGTGTGTGGAAGAAGAGTCTGGAGACAGAAATCCTAGTTTCTTGGTTGTTAGCCTGTGTTACTTGCTCTCGATAGCACTGGCTTGACCGCTTTATTAGCATTTGCTTACACTACTGATAAACGCTACACCGGCTGGAAGGTGACTGCTGTGTCACTGCTGTGCTGACGGTACCGACTCATGGTTAAGCTAGCGTGACCTTCAGGAAGGTCCCTCCCAGTATAAAGAAAAATCTGATTGGTTAATAGGCCCCAAGCATAACTATATCATCACTTGTTTACCGCAATGCATTGTGGGGGATAGCCGAGGTCGGTAGTTCAGCGATATGATGGATATGAGATTAATTTTACGTGAGAGCAATGTGAGAGGAGCGATTTTGCCGTGCTCTGTCGTGGATGAAAAAAGACCATGAAATTGATGATTTAAAGAGGTGGATAACATGTTGAGGGTTTACAGAGGGAAAATTGGAATCCAAATCAAGCTTGGTGAGAAGGTAAGTGTCTAGACCGAGTCTACCACACTGTACAACAACAACATAAAATCTCAGAATGTATTATTTCTGAGGACATATGTTGCACCAGCTAAACTTTATCGTGAAAACAAATCTATCCGAATATCCGGAATTGTCGCGGAGTAGCGCTCTCGCGGAGGATTCATGGGCGAATAATGGTCTGAGTGATAAATGAGTGATTAGTTAAATAAAACTCGATATCAGGAAACATTACAAAAAATAATCTTTGAAAACCCGCTGATCTGCAGTGTCATGTTCAGTATAAATGCATTTTCTTCAATAAATGGCGCTAATGAGGTACACTGAACATTATACATACCCAAAACTTCATGGTTTGGGAGTTTTATTATTCTGACAGGCTTGTTTGGCTGCCGAGTGCTTCGGCACGTTGAGAGGAAAAGGCTGAAGAATGTTTCTTTGTCTTACAGGCTTTGGAATATCGCTAGTTTCAGATGATGAACAGTGTCAACTTTTATAATCATCTATAACTGAAGGCGATTCCGCAGAGCATGGAAATATTGCTGGGTCACCATTTAAGTATGTCTTTTTCCCATCAGAGAAATGTAAGCTGGGGCAGCACGGTGGTGTAGTGGTTAGCACCATCGCCTCACAGCAAGAAGGTTTGCATTCGAGCCCCGTGGCCGGCGAGGGCCTTTCTGTGTGGAGTTTGCATGTTCTCCCCGTGTCCGGGTTTCCTCCGGGTGCTCCGGTTTCCCCCACAGTCCAAAGACATGCAGGTTAGGTTAACTGGTGACTCTAAATTGACCGTAGGTGTGAATGTGAATGGTTGTCTGTGTCTATGTGTCAGCCCTGTGATGACCTGGCGACTTGTCCAGGGTGTACCCCGCCTTTCGCCCGTAGTCAGCTGGGATAGGCTCCAGCTTGCCTGCGACCCTGTAGAACAGGATAAAGCGGCTAGAGATAATGAGAATGAGAAATGTAAGCTGCAAACACTTGACAATTTCGATTCAGTTCAAAGTTTTTCCTTGCGGATCAAACTTATCCATTTCTTTCTTCTCGACTGGCAGCTGATAAAAGCTCAGATTCGGTGTTCTCTTTGTTGTGGAGACACAGTAAGGCACACAGCAGTTCACTTCAGGCACAGTTAAAACCACTTAGACAGAACAATGCAAAGTTTAGCAAAGGCAAAAGTAAAAAAAATACGGCAGAGCTGACCCCAGGTATTGCCCATTATGCATTGCGGTAAACAAGCAATGATGTAGTTATGGGTTAGGTCTATTCATCTGTCATTTCCTACATAAACATACACTGCCATGGCCTTCTGTCCCAGCAATGAGTGAGCCAGCTCTAAACTCTTCTCAGCCTAGAGACAACAAACAAAAAAACTCATTGGATAACTTGATTTTAATGTTTTCAGGACAGTAACCCTTTCATTTCTGAAGCAAATTTGATAGAAAATGAGGCTAAACATGAAATTATGAAAGAATGAAAGAAATTAAATATAACATTTGAAATGCTGATATGCTTGGGCTTTCTCTGAAGACCAAGAAGGCCCTGATGGTTCCCCTCTGCTATACTGATGCGCTTGAAATCTTATACAGCTCACACACGCACACACACACACTTTTGATCCTGTGTTTATAGTGTAGTCCCATCAGGCCTGTGTTTGCTCCCATAGACATCTGTAAACACAGATTTTGCTATTTTTTTCCTTCTAAAATCAACATGCCAGCTATGTTTTTTATTTAATCATTGATCCAGTTTACAGAAGGCAATGAGAGGTTCCTAGCTGTGCACCACATGTTCCATGGTGTGAGTTTCATTATAATTACAGATATCAGAGCAAGTTAGTGTAGAAGCTGTTGAACTTTTGAATCTGATTGCTTCTATATGTAAATACCACAGACAAGAATTTCAACATAATTCCCTGCACTGAAAAAAAAAGAACAGAAAACCAATAAAACATTTATGAGAAACATATTTTTGCACCACACTCATAAATTCTGTACTCAGATATATTTGTGTACTAAGCAGAAATGGTTGAGTCACACTTTCAGGGCTGGGAACACTTTCTTCAAAGGAAAATTGTGTTTTGCAACATGGGACATCGAAGTGCTTTAATTTGGTTTGATTATGCATGGATACTTTAAAAGCAGAATCACCCAGTGGTGGCTGGTAGTCTTTCAAACAGGGGAGGCTGGTCGGTTACGATATTTCCAGATTTTAAAAGACAAAACATCAATTTTGCCCATACTCTTGCCTCTGATCTGGCTGATTGTTGGCAGGGTCACAAACTGTGAAATAACAGGTTCTTTTGGCCCATTAGCCTACTGTCCAATATACATGATGCTGGTGTTGGGGGGGGGGTTATATTTTAACATTTTATATTTTAAAATTGTGGCATGTTGTTTAAAAATTGACCTCGGCTGTGTTTTTGTTTAAAAATGTTTTCCAAATTGTAGTGGTGTTTAATTCATATCCAGAAAAGCATATATTCCAATATAATATACTCAGCATAAACATTTTAAATAGATTCTATATTTTTGGTCCATCCATGACACATTACTAAAGTAGCCTATTTACTGTTGTTGATGTGGGTCACTTGCTGTTAGCCAATTCACTTTCTCGTACCAGGAGAGCTGAAAGGAACGAGTATTATTCCCTACCTTTTTCACCAAGTCAATTTGAGGCGTTGGTCTACCCTGCTCTTTAATTTTAATTTTTTCCTCGAAAGGAAGACTGGCAAATGGCTTCGCCAAAATTAAATCAGCAATGCTTGGCATCCGTGCGCAGCTTTCTTGCTAGCTGACTAGCCCCCTCAAGTTCAAGTTCAGTCACTCAAATAAACGAAATTTCTGGAACTAAGATAGCAAACTTGACAACACTATATTTACACTTTATTTACAATGAAAATATATACAAACTAAAAAAGCTGGTAGAAACCATATGTAATGAATGAAATCGAAATGTAAGCTTATCTCTTACAATACACCACAGCACTTGCGATTCTGCATGGGACTGAACTGATGTTGCCAGATACTGCTGACGTTATCCAGCCCAAAATATGTTCAAAACCCGCCAAAATGCACTTAAAACTGCCCAATTGGGAGGTAAATCGCCCAATCTGGCAACACTGTCCACTGCCTGTCTATAGTTGAAACGAGCTGTAAATCAAAGAAAATATCCGGCCGCTTTCACCAGTCACCAGTCTCCTCGCGGAAACTGCCATGTCCCTCCCATGTGAGGCTCGGAGTCCATGCGGCTGCACCGCTGCACCCTATTCTGTAATGCAAATTGCCGCATTACGAATCCTCGTTTCAGCCAGCATAATATCAACATAGTTACCATAACTTCATCATAAGTATGGTAAAATACTAAAATTACACTATGAGTTTAAGTAATTGTTTTATCAACTTTTATAATTTTATGTATTTTAAGAAACAGTGAAAAATAAGAAATAAGAAAATCTTCAATTTTATTGCTCAATGTGAAACATAGTATCAAATAACTGTATATTTAGTCTATAATTTGGAAATTGGAACAGTCTTGACAACCCAACTTCAATATTTCTTAAACATTCCAATCCAAAGAAAACAGTCTTATGAATTTGGACCAGCAATTCAAGCATCTCCCATAATCCCATTTCAGTTTTACCTTTCAGCATCAATCTAACATAACTTGGTTTAAGATTTGGTCTCCCAGTGAAGCTGGTTTGGCATTGACTAGGAGACCAAATCTGGCCACCGGGAGACCATTTGGTCTCCCAGTAACTTTGTTAAAAAATGCTCTGTTATATGGCCACCTGACCATGACACTTCAACAAGTACGTTTAACATCCCATTCCCATTCCCATCCCATTATAAGTCATAAGTACTTCCTGTGCCAGAACTTGGTCTTCCCAGGCAGTCTCCCATCCCAGTACTAACCAGGCCCTCGAGGCGCATAGGGCAGTGCTGATCTCTGTTTCCATATCCCTCAGCCTCTCACCTACACAGCTAGGGTTGCAGTGGGGGGGCTAGTCCTCTGGTAACTGTGAGAGTTTGACTCCCCACCTGCATCTATATTGCAGCATGCCTTGCCAGATGGTCAGAGGCGATTCTAGAGTCTGTTGTAGCCCCAAGCAAAAATTTCCAGGGGGCCCTTCTGACCAGTGTTCATCACCAATATGTTATAAATAATCTGACACCAACGAAAAATGTATGAAACCAAAGTTTTTTAAAAATTCCAAATGTGAAAATACAATGGTAAAGAACAATAAAAACAAAATAAATAAGCCCTCGGGCCCCGACTCTCGGGGGGCCCCTGGGCCAGGGGGCCCCAAGCAGTTGCCTGCCTTGCCTGTTCACAAGCTGCACGTCTGCAGATGGTAGTAGGTACCATTTTTATGATGGTCTTTGGTATGACCCGACCACAAGTAGAACTCGCAATCTCCCGGTTGAGAGGCGGACACGCTAACCACTAGGCCAACTCATGGGCATTCCCCAATTATAGTCCCCTATAATTGCTCTTGCTATAACCTCCATTCTTCTGGGAAGGCTTGCCACTAGATTTTGGGTATTTGCTCATTCAGCCACAAGTAATTTTAGGTAATTCGAGATTAGATTTCAAGCTGATGTTGGGCGAGGACGCTTTGAGATTCAGTCAGTGTTCCAATTCATCTTGAAGGTCTTCATCAGAGTTGATTTCTCCCTAATTTAGTCATGACCAGTTCCCACTCATCAGGCAGGTCTCTCCTGCCACACAATAGCAGGCTTGTAGTACTCAAGTCCAGGACTTGGACTCGAGTCTGACTCATGCCCCAATTTTAAGGACTTGTGACTCGACTTGGACTTGAGCACTGATAACTCGGACTCATGCAATAATTGCATTCAGACTCATAAATTGGAGACAAGGACTGGCATTTTTTCTTTATTTTTTGTAACATGCTATTATAATTTGGCATAAGATATTTATATCTCTATTAATTTTTGTACTAATTTCATGCAAGAGTGTCACACCTGCATGCCTTGGTGCATGCATCAGATAGACTTTCAGGCACGCTCCAGACAGCACACACGCCAGGTGGACTCTCGCACACGCACAGTAAATGACTTGCACAGGATTAAGATGCAATCAGTGCACCTATATAACAACTGTGCAAACACACTTACTTTGCAAAGTATTGAGTTGCATTGCTGACACATTACTGAGCCTTTTTCCTTGTTTGGTTTCCTGTTTCTCGTCTTTGATTCTGCCGAGTCTATGATAGCCTGTTTCACCGTTCTACGATTTTGCCTGCTGTTCTGGATTGTTTACCTGTCTTCACTTGTATTAATAAACACACCTTCTGCACTCACATCCATCTCCCAATCATTTCTGACAGAATACTTCGCACTCCCTGACAAAGAGAATGCACATTCACCTGTTTATACGTCATGTTCAGGAACAAACAAATGTTAATGGAGCTAGAACAGCCACTATCAAATGGTGCAGCTGGAGTCTTGTTCTCGGACTCGACTCGTATCAATAGTGGACTTGACTTGGACTCGACTCAAGTTTTTTTTAATGACTTGGACTTCACTTGGAGTTGAACACTGGGGACTCGGGTCTGGACTCGGACTCGAGGTTTAATGACTCAACTACAATACTGCACGATAGCTCCCAACCAGGAATTATGAAGGATATCAGGCACTTGCTCTGAGGCATGTGAAGCCAGCCAACTGCATCTTTTCGAACTGCTGCTCATGCAATGTCAGTGCGGTGGCATACTGTAACAGCATATCACACTCATCACAAAGCGCTATCCACCTACTACCGCATACAGATGCTGATGATTGGCTCTTGTTCTTCTGAATGATAGTGGAGAGAAAGTATGTCCCTCCCTCCAAACTTGCAATCTCCAGATGACAGGGCAAACGCTTTTCTACTGTTCTGCTCGGAAGTTCAAGTTGCATTTGAACAAAGATACAGAACTATAGGAAGCTGAGAAGTATTTCAATTCACAAATCTCAAATTTGACTCAGGGACCCCACTATGTACACACAGGATAATTTAATCCTGGATAAATGCTTGAAGTTTCCCAGGTGTACATCATGCCAAAATGTAACTACCGTTTTACAATGTCTAGAGTAAATGAAATTTAATACGAATAACATCAACGATGGTTTGATTTTCTTACAGAACCTGATTTGAACATGGACGATCAGAGATGAAGCAACGCTAGTGATCATGGGAACACAGGACACACAAAGGACAGGAAAAAAAGGACGTTTTGAGGTCTGCTTGAAGAAAATGGCATTTTCCCCTTGCAGGATTCAAGATGACTCTTCCAGAGCATAGCATTAAGATTCAATTTTAATTTAAATTACTTCATTACTTTTTGTATGAATTGTCACATGGCATATTTCATATATGTACAATTTGTTATATTTAAATAAGAAGGAAAAAATGAAGTAACTTGTCTTTTGGACTTTCCACAATATGAAATGTAACTGGATACATTTTCTTTATTCATAAGTTAAAAACTGAACTTGTTGGCAAACTGTTATTGTATCAGAGGAATAAAACACTTTGGGATGTGCTGTTATTGGAAAACAATCACCTTCTGGTGGTAAAAGTAACTCTGTTGCACTTCAGGCTGCATTACATCACACTGTTGTTGATTATTCTCTTCTAACCGCACCTCGAAGTGTTTTATTCTGTGAAATGAGTCGAGGTCATGATCTCTTATGCGCTGCAGGAATTAGATTGCTCTTTTATGGTTAATGTATGGCTTTTATTTTATTTTCTGAATCTCAACATGTATTAAAAAGGACAAATTGCAACATTTAATAAAATAAATAAAAGCAAAGTATTAAAATTACACCGATACATGCATAAAAATGTATTTCACTAGGACCATTACAGTGAAGTAAAAAACTTCATACGAGAGTTAAAGATGTTTAGCTAAAAGGCAGATTTAAAATGCTTGTACTTTGAAACAAATTAAAATCTTTTATAAATCAAAATGAATGAATGAATTCATGAATGAATGAACCCTTTATTATCACTGTACCAGTGAAATTGACCATCAACCTGTCCTTACATACATACATACACATAATTGACAGAGGGGGAGTGGACAGGACAGGAAGACAGGGAAAAAAGAAAATTACTGAGTAACATAAGGAAAAGAGAGGAGAAAAAAAAGCAACCCCCACCCTATGCTCCTGTGAGGAGTACAGTGTGGGAGCATTAAAAAAACCTCAGCACATAAGCACAAAAAAACCCCACACTTTCAAGTACACTTTACAACATGAAAACCACATAAGTACAAAATAACAAAAGTACACATTACAACATGAAAACACGGGACTTGGGGGGGAAGGGAGGGGGTGATCAGGGGTGGTGGTGGTGGGGGAGGTAGAGGTAACCCAGTGCAAGCAAGCAGCCGTCCGCTCCTGCAGCCATGAGGGCGCTGGTCACGCACCCGCTTGTCACACTGGGGGTGACCATGGGAAGAGGGGGAAGGAATACGAGAGAGAGTCTAACAGCAGTGTTCTCCAGGGGAATTGTTGTCCCAGCAATGACCTTGGCCAAGGCCAGTGCTGGCTAGGGAGCTGAAATAGATAAGATTGGAATTTGTTTGGTCTTAGCGAGCAGACGCATTCTTTTGCACACCTACGCCGCATGTCCACTATGTCCATCTTGGTCTCCAAAACAATCTAATTTCCATTGCAAAGCCGAAAGCTTCTCCAAGATATTATCCACGTTGCGGTTCAAGTTCTGAATAGCCACAGTCTGAGTGCCGACAGCTCTGCCCACCGCTTCAATCATGTCGGGCAGCTTTATGGGGCTTTGAAAAGCTGTCACTGTTTTCTGATTTCCTCGATAAACCAGGGCAATGCCTAATCCAATCAGCAAAAGTCCTGTGATCATGGTTCTGAATAGGTAGATGTCTTCAATGTCCTCCACAGAAAGAACTGCCAGGCACACGACCCACCACTTCTCCCATGCGTCCATCATGTAGCCGGCTGTGAACATTCCAGCAGGACAGGCTGGTTCCCCCGAACCCAGGCTTCTCATTGAGAAGATTGTGTCAATTGCGTGAAGAGACCAGTTTATCAATTCCATGGTTTTTAGTTCGGAGAGCAATGCGGAGAGAGTCTCTCAGAAATATAGACACTAGACAGACAAGACAGCAGAAGCAGGAAAGATAAGGGAAGGGAGAGGGAGAGAATGCGACCGCCTTCCGCGAGAGCACGGAGAACAAAACCCCATACATTTGCATTTTTAAAATGTAGTTTGCTCCACAAAAGCAAACTACAGACTTTTCACTCTCTCCTTCCAGCTTGTCCTACTTATTTGTGTGGGGTTGCTGCCATGTGGACCCTATTGAGCAACATGTCATGTTAATTGGAACATAGTTTTATGCCGGATGCCCTTCTTGCCACAACCCTCCCATTTCCGAGCTTGGAAAACAACCATTCACACACACACACACACACACACACACACACACACACACACACACACACACACACACACCTATGGACAATTTAAAGTAGCCAGTTAGGTATGGGGCAGCCATGGCCTGAGGTTGGGCTGAAGTGCCTCTGAGCAAGGCACCTAACCCCCAACTGCTCCCCAGGCGCTGTAGCATAGCTCCCCACTGCTCCGGGTATGTGTGTGTTCACTGCTTCAGATGGGTTAAATGGAGAGGAGACATTTCACTGTGCTTAAGTCTGTGCTTGAGTGTACCATACGTGTGACAAATAAAGGCCTCTTCTTCTTCTTCTTCTTTATGTCTTTGGACTGTGGGGAAAACTAGAGCACCCAGAGGAAACCCATGCAGACACAGGAAGAACATACAAACTTGACACAGAAAGGTGCCCATCAGCCACTGGGCTCGAATCCAGAGCCTTCTTGTTGTGAGGTGATAGTGCTAATCACTACACCACAATGCTGCCAAAAGCAAACTACAGACTTCTCTCTGTCAACATGAGAAGAGAAGAAAAGAGAAGACAGAAGAGAAAAGGATGGGAGAGAAGAGAAGAAAGAGAAGAAAAGAGATGAACATTGGAGAGAGGAGAAGAGAAGAACATTGGAGAGAAGAGAAGAGGGGAGAAGAGAACATTGGAGAAAAGAGAAGAGAAGAACATTGGAGAGAAGAGAGGAGAAGAGAACATTGAAGAGAAGAGAAGAGATGAACATTGGAGAAAAGAGAAGAATATTGGAGAGAAAAAAGAGAAGAGAAGAGAAGAGAAGAGAAGAGAAGAGAAGAGAAGAGAAGAGAAGGACATTGGAGAGAAAGAAGAACATTGGAGAGAAGAGAATGACAGAGAGAAGAGAAGAGAAGAGAAGAGAAGAGAAGAGAAGAGAAGAGAAGGACATTGGAGAGAAGAGAAGAACACTGAAGAGAAGAGAAGAGAAGAGAAGAGAAGAGAAGAGAAGAGAAGAGAAGAGAAGAGAAGAGAAGAGAAGAGAAGAGAAGAGAAGAGAAGAGAAGAATGCTGGAGAGAAGAGAAAAGAAGAATGCTGGAGAGAAGAGAAGAGGACACTGGAGAGAAGAGAAGAACGCTGGAGAGAAGAGAAAAGAAAAGAAAAAGAAAAGAGAAGAGCATTGGGGAAAAGAGAAGAGAAGATGATTGGAGAGAAGAGAAGAGACATACAATTATATTTGGGGGGGTTCCAAGACAAGAAGACTATATTTTGTTCTTTTAAACAAATCTTTCCATAATATTCATCAGAAATTATTATTTAAAAAGGAGAAAAAACACTTTTATTGGACTGCATCATAAACTTGCCATCATAAACGCTTTAAAAGGAATTCCTGTAGTCACAGTGTGGCCGCCAGATGGCGCCAGTGATTTTAACTTACATAAACATCACCCCACAGAAATGGCGCCGCTTAGTGGAGGCTGCTGGAATTCTAGAAATATAATGTTGACCTTGCATAGAAAGATGCATGGATTTAACAAAAGGTGGTAATTTAATTATAACAATATATTCTAGTAAAAATAGACAATAATGTTGTTGTAAGGTTCTATTTTGAAAACCATTAAAGTATTAATTAAATCATAGCCCAAAAGTGCACAGACGCCATATGAACTAAAAGACTGAATGATTTCTGACTTTGCCTTAATATCCAAAATTTCAGGTTTGAATTCATCCTAATCCCCATCATTATTTGAACTGGAAAAACAGCTTTCTGAACAGGAAAAGTTCCACAAGTTTCCACACGTGACCCTTAAAAATGTGATTCTTTTCTTTCTTTTCATGTTAAAAAGACAAACAAACAAGATAAATCACATCACAAGTGAACTGTCTAAGGCTTCTCCATGTCAGAAAACGTAATGTTACAGCTTAACCTCAGACTGTGACAAAGCTCTGACACTGGAGACTCCTTCCAAAAAAAGCTTAAAAAAGTCTCCTTAAAGAAAAGTTCATAATAGAAATGATGATCACATGTTTAAATCAATCCATGTACGTGTTGCAAATACACATCCATACAAGTCCATGTGTAAGTTGTTACTATTAAAATTATAAGATTAGTCTAATAAGATAAGTCCAATCACAACACATGATTTATATTAGAGGAAAGTTACTGACTAGTTGTTTGGTTAATAAACACATTCAACTATATTTCTGTATCATAAGTATTCAAACAGCAACATTTTTGATTATTTGTGATCAAATATGGAAAGTTTTAGCTCATTCATTCATCTTCAATAGCAACTTAATCCTGGTCAGGGTCAGTGGATACAAAGCCTATCCTGGGAACCCTGAGTGTGAGGTGGGAAAACAGCATGGATGGGACAGCAGGCTATCACAGGCCACACCTCTTTTCACTAAAATTGACAAAGGCCACACCTCTTTCACTGGGATTGACAGAGGCCAAACTTTTACACCTGGGACTGACAGAAGCCAGCCCTCTTTCACTGGGATTGACAGAGGCCACACCTCTTTCACAAAGACTGACAAAGGCCACCCCTCTTTTACTGGGATTGACAGAGGCCACCCCTCTTTCACTAAGACTGACAAAGGCCACCCCTCTTTCACTGGGACGACAAGAGGCAACACCTATTTCATTGGGAATAGCAGAGGCCACACCTCTTTCACTGAGACTGGCAGAGGCCACACCTTTCACTGGGACCGACAAGAGGTAACACCTCTTTTCAGTGAAAATGACAAAGGCCACAGCTCTTTCACTGGGACTGGCAGAGGCCACACGTACGTATTTCCCTGAGACTGGCAGAGGCCACATGTAATGCCTCGGTCACAACCGGCCGTACGTGCTCCTACGGCCGGTCTACGTGCAAAAAAATGCAAGAAACGCATGGAGGGCGCGTGTGAAATGCACGGACGGCACGCATGTGACGTGCTGATTTTCGAGCCGTAGACTGGCCGCAGACCGGCTGCAGAGGTTCTTTGTCATGCCAAACAAACTCTACGGGCACTTACATTTTTTTCAGGTTGCAAGACAAACTGACGGCCAACATGCATCTTTCTCCACGAACAAAAAAAACGCAGTGATTTGGGAAACGCCAAAATTCGCACGGCCAAAAAATCGTACATCCGGTTGTGACCTAGGCTTATTTCAATAGGACTAACAAGAGGTAACACCTCTTTTCAGTGAGAATGGCAGGGGCCACACCTCTTTCACTGGGACTAGCAGAGGCTACACCTATTTTACTGAGCTTGACAGAGGCCACACTTATTTCACTGGGATTGACAGAGGCCACACTTTTGTCACTGGGACTGACAGAGGCCAGTCCTTTTTCACTGGGATTGACAGAGGCCACACCTCTTTCACGAAGACTGACAAAGGTCACACCTCTTTCACTGGGACTGACAAGAGGTAACACCTCTTTTCAGTGAGAATGACAAAGGTCACACCTCTTTAACTGAGACTGGCAGAGGCCACACCTCTTTCACTGGGACCGACAAGAGGTAACACCTCTTTTCAGTGAAAATGACAAAGGCCACAGCTCTTTCACTGGGACTGGCAGTGGCCACACTTATTTCCCTGAGACTGGCAGAGGCCACATGTATTTCAATGGGACTAACAAGAGGTAACACCTCTTTTCAGTGAGAATGGCAGAGGCCACACCTCTTTCACTGGGACTAGCAGAGGCTACACCTATTTTACTGAGATTGACAGAGGCCACACCTATTTCACTGGGACTGACAGAGGCCAGCCCTCTTTCACTGGGATTGACAGAGGCCACACCTCTTTCACAAAGACTGACAAAGGTCACACCTCTTTCACTGGGACTGACAAGAGGTAACACCCCTTTTCAGTGAGAATGACAAAGGTCACACCTCTTTAATTGAGACTGACAGAGGCCACACCTCTTTAATTGAGACTGACAGAGGCCACACCTCTTTCACTGGAACTGGCATAGGCCATACCTCTTTCACTGGGATGGCAGGGGCCACACCTTTTTTACTGAGAGCAACAAGAGGTAAAATGTCTTTTCAGTGAGAATGACAAAGGCCACACCTCTTTAACTGGGACTGACAGAGGCCACACCTCTTTCACTGGGACTGACAGAGGTCACACCTATTTCACTGGGATTGACAAAAGCCACACCTATTTCACTGAGACTGACAAAGGCCACACTTCTTTTACTCTGTCTGGCAGAAGCCACACTTCTTTCACAGGACTTGACAGAGGCCACACCTTTTTCACTGGGACCACCAAGAGGTAACACCTCCTTCAATGAGACCAACAAAGGACACACCTCTTTCACTGGGACTGACAGACTCATAGGATAAGCTTCCTTCACTGGGACTGACAGTGTGTTACCACACCTTCTCATCTCATCTCATTATCCCTAGCCACTTTATCCTTCTACAGGGTCGCAGGCAAGCTGGAGCCTATCCCAGCTGACTACGGGCGAAAGGCAGGGTACACCCTGGACAAGTTGCCAGGTCATCACAGGGCTGACACATAGACACAGACAACCATTCACACTCACATTCACACCTACGGTCAATTTAGAGTCACCAGTTAACCTAACCTGCATGTCTTTGGACTGTGGGGGAAACCGGAGCACCCGGAGGAAACCCACGCGGACACGGGGAGAACATGCAAACTCCGCACAGAAGGCCCTCACCAGCCACGGGGCTCGAACCCGGACCTTCTTGCTGTGAGGCGACAGCGCTAACCACTACACCACCGTGCCGCCGTTACCACACCTTGTTCACTGGAAATGATAGACACTGAGGCCACACCTTTTTCATAGAGATCGACAGAGGCCACATCTTTTCACTTGGACTGAGAGGGACAGGGACCACACCTCCTTTACTGGAACTGACAGAAGCCACATCCCGGTCACTGGGACTTATAGGCATGAGGCAACACTTCCTTCAATTGAACTGATAGGCACAGATGCCATGCTTCCTTTACTGGGACTGACAGTGTGAGGCCACATCTTTTTCATTGGGAACCACAGAAGTCACATCACTTTCAATGGGATTGACGGAGGCTATGTCTCCTTTACTGGAACTGACAGGCACAGAGGCAATGCCTCCATCAGGAACAGAACACCAGGAAGCTTTCTGAGCCCATGGTGGTCTCAATCTTTTTTAGTTAATTTTAACATCACCTGAAAGAGAGACTTGCGTAAACTTCATGTCTGAAAGTTGTTCTCTTATCTCGGTCTGGATTTTTTTTTTGTTTGTTCTGGAGAATGCAGCCTCCATGCCTCAGAAGAGGTTTGTGTTGATTTATCTGCTTTTTCATACTCCTTTTTGACCTTCCACGTCCGCATTCTGTTTCTCATTTCACTAATCTGCAGCACCATCTGTGTAGGACGTGATGGCTCACCACCTGGAAGTCATAGCCCTTATAATGCACACTCTCTCTCTCTCTCTCTCTCTCTCTCTCTCCTTATCTCCTAGTATTGCAAAAGTTTGGAAATTTTGCAGTGGTACCTTTCCCCAAGTGTTATCTTACATCATCTCTTCACTCCCCCACTGAAACCTTTACCCGGAGAAACAGAGCTCTCAGATCATCAGATTACATAAATTCACCCTCATCCTCATCAGATCAGTGCAGGAAAGGTCCTGGCCACTGGTCACATCCAATGACCTTTGACGTCATAACACATTCCTAACCCCTGTCCTCTCTTCTTTCACATTCTTGTGGTGCATTCTTTTCCTAATAATGCCAAGAGTGCTTATAATGAATATGGTGTGTAAGCTATAACACCCAGCAATGTGTGTGATATTGAAAAATAACAGAGAAAGCAGAGCTAAAGAACACCACAATGTAAAACAGAGTAGTTTTAATAATATTTTTTTTCCAAAAGGGGATGTTTCAGGTGTTTTTTCCACTTGTACCACATCTACTGACCAGCTTTTGGTTTCTATATATCTTGGTAAAATTTCATATATTCTATATTCATTAGACGTAAAGTGAAATATTTCAAGGCTTTTTTGGTTTTAACTTTTTGAGGATTATGGCTTCTAGCTCATGAAAATCAGAAATCCAGTATCTTAAATTATTAGAATATTTCATTTTGAGTTTGAGTAAAACAGTATAAATACTGTGTATCTCTCAGTCTAGTTCAGTCCACGCAACCACAATCATGGGGAAGACTGCTGACTTGACAGTTGTCCAGAAGATGATCATCGACACCCTTTCAGCCACAGAAGGTCAATGCTGAAAAGGCTGGCTGGAAAAGGTGCACAAGCAACAGGGATGACTGCAGCCTTGAGAGGATTGTCAAGAAAAGTCGATTCAAGAACTTGGGAAAGCTTCACAAGGAGTGGACTGAGGCTGGGGTCAGTGCATCAAAAGCCACCACACACAGATGTCTTCAGGAAAATGGGCTACAACTCTTGCATTCCTAATATCAAGCCACTCCTGAACCAGAGCCAACATCAGAAGCGTCTTACCTGGGCTAAGGAGAAATAGATATGTATATTTTCAGAATCAGAAATGCTTTAACGATCCCAAGGGGAAACTGAGTGATATTCCAGTCCTGAAATTTGAACTTACAACCTTCTGTTCAGTCACTGTAGTGTATACCAGTGTATTTTGGTACATTTCAGATGAAAGAAATCTAGATATCAGTGCTGAAAAAAGTTCTGATCATCAGCAACAGGTCGTGCCCTTTGATCTCTTTCCACCTTTCTGTCTGTCTTCAATTCAGTATGATTCAGATCGCCTGCTCTGTGCCCTTTCATTGTGTTTTGGATCTTTGCATCTGGCCACATCTTGTTTCAGCTCCAGTTTTAGCCATATCAAACTCCCCCAAATGACTTCCTGTTTGGCCCATCTCTACGTAGTGCCCTTTGTAGAGAGCTTCAGAATCAGCATCAGTAAGACTGACCCTTGTGGAGTTTGATGTCCTGTGGGATTAGAGAGAGATGGAAAGAGAAAAGTTTGTCTTCTTCCCTCTGGCGATGGTGAAAGCAGAAAAAAAATGGAGAAGCATCACATGTGAAAACATCAAAATGTCCAGCGTGGAATATAAAAGTGTACTATTTGTTGTCAGCTACAAAGTGGAGATGTGTGAACTTCAAACGACATCTGGCCTGTGTGAACTATTTACCCACACACACTCACACATACACACACACACACACACACACACGCTAATTAAGTCAATTTGAGCAGTGTACAGGGTACAGGCCAGACTTGGACATACTGAAAGTGGGAGAGAGTTTGTGTATGTGTGTGTGGGCATGCATATAGCTTTTTTTTTTTGTGAGGGCCAAATGTCCCCATTATGCGAGAAATACATGATACATTGTGGGAACGCTTGGCTGGTCTCCATAAAGAGAAATGCTTTCGAAAAACTTGTTTATATTTTAAACACTAAAAGAGCCAAAAGATTTGTTTTTGGGTACAGAGGTTAAGGTTTATGAGGAGGCATAGCATTACTTAGCATGACATTCTCCGCAAAGATAATGCGAGAGAGAGAGAGAGAGAGAGAGAGAGAAAGAGAATGAACATGATTTGATAAAAGCACATCTACAACACCAAGGTACAGTATGTCTTGAAAAAGACTGATTCTGGTTTCAAGATGTCTGCTACGAATGTTTTAGCCAGACAACTTCCTTTTGTCCATTTTTATAGAAGTCAGAAACCACATAAGAGACATTACTGAGCAATTCATTGTGGTTTGAGGCGAGCATGTGATAATTTAAGCCTGCAGTTTGCATGATGATAAACTAGAGCCTGTAAGCTTTCCTTACTTGATAGCTACATTACCATGTAGGTCCAGCAAAGCTTAAGACACAAACCTCAGACACCACACATGTTGGCTGACTGAGTACATTTGTAAGTTTTCAGGATGAACTATTTCTTTCAAGCTTTAAGGAGATCTATGTGACTTGCAGTGTTGTGTAAGTGAGGACTAAAATGGATGGACATGGAGCATGCTGTTATAGGAAAATAATCGATAATGAGGTGGTGCAATGTGACCCTGAGAATTACTGTTTCAATGCGAGAGCTGGTTATTTATCAATAACACCAGGACTAAAAGTGTTTCAATCTTTTTATACCATTGCAATTTGCCAGCGAATACCAGTTTTTTATTTATTAAAGAATGACACGTCATCCATTTTTATTCATTTTCTATGCTGCTTATCCCGGTGGCAAACCGTTACTATTAGAGCTGGGACTTCAGTTCAGTCAAAACTTAGCCAGACACAACAAAAACGCAACAGGGCAAAGGATTTTGCAAGGGATTAGCATCAGGCTGCCAGGTAGCTCCGTTGTGTGTAGTTGTTGGTGTTGATTTTCAAAAGTAACTAAGTATATTACACAGAGAAATAAATAATTAAGTCTGAGTGAAAAAAATACTGTAGTGAGTGTGTGTGGAAGAAGAGTCTGGTGACAGAAAACTAAGTTTCTCGGTCGTTAGCCTGTGCTACTTGCTCTTGATAGCACTGGCTTAACCGCTTTATTAGCATTCGCTAACACTACTGATGAACGCTAAACCGGCTGGAAGGTTACTTCACTGCTGCGCTGACAGCACCGATTCACGGTTAAGCTCGCGTTGGGCTTCGAGAAGGCCTAGGGTGATAAAATTTTGCTCCATCCCACTATAAGTCAAAATCTGATTGGTTAATTCATCTGTCACTTCCAAAATAAACATACACTGCCATGGCCTTCTGTCCTGGCAATGAAGTCCAAGCCAATGAGTGAGCCAGCTCTAAACTCTTCTCAGCCTAGAGACAACAAACAAAAAAAATCTCATTGGATAACTCGATTTTCAAGTTTTCAGGACAGTAGCCCTTTCATTTCTGAAGTAAATTTGATAGAAAAGTAGGCCAAGTTAGAAGTAGAACCGAATAATTATAATGAAATTACGAAAGAATGAAAGAAATTAAATTTAATATTTGAAATGCTGAGATGTTTGGGCCTTCTCTGAAGGCCTCGAAGGCCCTGACGGTTCCCCTCTGGCTTATCCATTGTGGTCTTGGATGGGATGGGATGGGATGGGATGGGATGGGATGAGCTGGAAAAAGCCAATGATGGCTAACATTGGATGAGAGGCAAAGTACACCCTGGAGAGGTTACCAGTCTTTCATCACAGGGCTAACATGGAGACACGGACAACCATTCACGCTCACATTAGGTGCTTTTGAACCAAACAGTTCTACAGATTTATGAGAGGAACTACCCACTAGGGAGCTCCCCAGAGAACTACACACCTTCAAAGGCTTTTTTTCTGTTTGCATTTGCATGTACCACCAGTGACAGTGACATAAGGGATGTAAGCCAACTTGCAAGCATGACATTAGTAGGAAATACTGGCGAAGATTTTTAGATTTCACTTAGATGCGTCAAAATTGTGCTATATTTCCTCCATCGCATATATGCTCAAGGGAAGCCATAGCCAAATGGTTAGAGAAACAGCTTTGACACCAAAAGATCACTGGTTGATTCCCTGAACTACGGTAGCAGGACTGGCTCAAGTGCCCTTGAACAAGGCACCAAACCCCCAACTGCTCTGGTAAGTGTGGTGGTGTACCTTGTGTTTGATTAGCCAAAGAAAAAGTGATGATGTGATTATCAGTTTGGGCAAGAACCTGGCCATAAATAAATGCTTAATAAAGCCTGGACTTCAAAGTCAGTCAATTTGTCCATGTTTTTTTTTCTTCCTTTTTTAACACTAATCAAGTCAAGTCCCTTTCATGCTAGAATCTGGTCTTCCAAGGCAGTCTCCTGTCTCAGTATTAAGCAACTCTTTAAGGCATATGGGTGCAGTGCCAATTTCCGTTTCAATAGCCCTCAGCCTCTCGCCAGGTTACAGTTGGGGGCTAGTCCTCTGGTAACTGTGAAAGTTTGACTTCCCTACTCGCATCTGTATTGCAGTATGCCTTGCCAGATGGTAGCAGGTACCATTTTTATGATGGTCTTTGGTATGATCCAACCATGAGTAGAACTCCCAATCTCCCGGTCGAGAGGCGGACACGCTAACCACTAGGCCAGTTCGTGGTTTTAACACTAATAGCTGTTATTTACATAGCGAAAGTTTTACTCTGACTTTTAAAAATGGAGGTTGGCAGTGCTGCATTGGTTCATGTTTGCCCAATCAACATTTAAGTCTGGACCAATCATCGTACTCTTGGTTCATTTTGTGCTGGGAGAATACATACAGATAAAAAAGCAGCTAAAAAAAGTCCCTCAAAACAGCATTCTAAAAACTACGATTGTTCTCCATTCCTGCACACAAAAAAGGGGAAACTTCGTCCAGCAGTTTCAAGAACTATGAAAAAGTTCCAGTCCAAAAGTGCTTATTCACACCAATAGGCAATTTAGAGTCATCAGTTAACCTAATCCGCATGTTTTTGGACTGTGGGACGAAACCAGGGCACTTAGTGGAAACCCATGCATGCACAAGGAGAACATGCAATCTCCATTTTTGCATTAATGAATGAAAAGGGGCAGTAATATGATTAAAAGCACCTTGTAAAGTCATCAGCGTCACCATATTCCAAAACTAACAATAGCATCAAAGAGCGGATATGAGTGCCAAGGCCAGTTGTTCATCAGAACCCCCCCTCCCCGTGTGTGTGAGATGAGGGTGTGAGGCAGACCAGTCCACTGGGAAAGTGGGTTAGAGCAGGACAATGGCGCCAAACTAGTCTACAGATTTGTGTAGAGGAGAGGAAAAAGAGGAAGAAAGCTTTAACTGATATGCTTTGAAGCCTGAGTACTTTGTTTGTAATAGATAAAAGAAGGAATGGTGTGTGTGTGTGTTGATGATAAGCAAGAGGTTAGAGTGACAAAGTGGTGACAGTCTTCTTCCTCAAAACGATGGTCTGCCAACTGTCACCAACACACACACACACACACACACACACACACACACCTCGAAGAGGAAGTGTCAGGTTACCCATTGGCAAATTTGGAAAGCAGAGATGCTTTGATGATGTGACGTAACACTTTTTTTTTCCCGATTATCTCATTCCTGTATTTCCAAACACGTACTTGATTAAAAGCATGAAATTGTGTCCTTCACTTCCCCATTGGCCTTTCTCATTCTCAGGAAAGTGCTCTCATCTTAACAATAATGGGATTTCCCTCAGCCACAGGTGTAAATACTGGCATTTAGTTATCAGAAATGAAAATGAACAATTCATATGTTTGTGGGTGTCCCAATCTCACCATGACTGTATAATTCACTTGAGCTCATTTGATGATTTTACGTTGTTGTTCGCGTCAAAATAATCAAAGTAATATTTTACAGAAACATACAAACAATTGACTTTGGAACCTTCTGAAAATTCATTTCAACAGGAGTACAGGGTCAATATCAAATCGGTGTAATCTAGTTCTTGGG
Source organism: Neoarius graeffei (assembly GCF_027579695.1). Classification (NCBI taxonomy): domain Eukaryota; kingdom Metazoa; phylum Chordata; class Actinopteri; order Siluriformes; family Ariidae; genus Neoarius; species Neoarius graeffei. The sequence goes on from NC_083572.1 coordinate 15,788,365, forward strand.
ATTAGGTGCTCTTATGGAAGAAAAAAACAATCAGCAAGAGTGTGGTGTGATGTGAAGCAGAGTTATTGTTACAACCCCAAAGTTTTCCTACACCAGCATGACTTTGAATGTTTTATTCTTCTTATGCAACAGCAATTTGTCAATGATTCATTCATTCATTCATTCATTCATTCATTCATTATCTCTAGCCGCTTTATCCTTCTACAGGGTCGCAGGCAAGCTGGAGCCTATCCCAGCTGACTACGGGCGAAAGGCGGGGTACACCCTGGACAAGTCGCCAGGTCATCACAGGGCTGACACATAGACACAGACAACCATTCACACTCACATTCACACCTACGGTCAATTTAGAGTCACCAGTTAACCTAACCTGCATGTCTTTGGACTGTGGGGGAAACCGGAGCACCCGGAGGAAACCCACGCGGACACGGGGAGAACATGCAAACTCCGCACAGAAAGGCCCTCGCCGGCCCCGGGGCTCGAACCCAGGACCTTCTTGCTGTGAGGCGACAGCGCTAACCACTACACCACCGTGCCGCCTTGTCAATGATTACAATTTTTTAAATTTCTTTAAGAATGATATTTTCCTGTGATGGAAAATGTGGTGGATGTGTACGATCCTCCATACAAGTTCCTGTGTAAGTTGTTTCTATTGAAACATTATATGTTATATGAAGCATTATATGTTAAACTTATGTTTAAATTATATTATAAACTTGCGTTTTGCCTTGCAGCCAGAGTGACTCTCTGAGTCATGGTGTTATAGAAAATTAATCAACACCTTCCGATAAATCAGAATTGAAAATCCAACAGTAACAGCCTTGTGGTATAAATGAATGAATGTGTTATAAATCTGAATCATGTTACATCACCAGTGTGATATTGTTACTTACTAAGTACTGCATTAAATATAGATTAGGAAACATTGATTAAAATGCGAACACTCTGAAGTACGCAACTCCATGGCTAGATTTCTGATACATTTTCAGTCTGTGCTCTTTATAAAACATTGTGTTAATCAGCAAGTAAATTCAAATTCAGTAAATATTCCCTTCTGAGCTGATCCTGAGAGAAGGCTAAGAAAGAGAGGGAGAGAGAGAGAGAAGATTGGCTTGCTTTCATGGTGGGTCTCTTCTTGCTCCAGGCGAGTCTTTACTGTAACTCGCTCCCTTTTCCCACTCTGGGACAATTTTGCTGGAATTGTTAAACAAAGATAGATTCATTTACATGGCCATTCCATTAGTTATGGTGTATGTGATTATTAGAATATGGCCGCTGGGGATTTTACTGGATCTGGAGATTGAAGGTTAAAGGTAGTGCAAGACTTCTAACATGAAGCAGAATAGAGATGTCTGCATGAAAAGAAAAACTATTCTCAATCCTCAGTGTAGGACTGAATCACGTTCACCAAAATAAATAAATAGAAACACAAACCCTGAGATGACCTGTGACTTAAGGAGCGTTACACTTTTTTTCCCCCCATGTATGATGTTTCTGTCCTCCTGTTTAACACCTTTATACACTAAATCATGTCTTGGATCAAGTAATCAAGAGTCTTCACTGGAAACATATTTTGTTTTTAATTCCAGAACCACAATCTTGGAATAATGTCTCTGGAAATATATACAGTACATTAACTTAACAGTTCAGGGTTTAATTTGAATAGGTTATCTTCTGAAACTTTGTCTGAGCTTATACAGTGGTGCTTGAAAGTTTGTGAATCCTTTTTAATTTTCTACATCAATATGACCTAAAACATCATCAGATTTTCAGACAAGTCCTAAAACTAGATAAAGGGAACCCAATTATACAAATAAGACAAAAAATATTATACTTGGTCATTTATTTATTGAGGAAAATGATCCAATATTATGTGAGTGGGAATAGTATGTTAAACTTTCCTTTCAGTATCTTATGTGACCTCCTTGTGCAGCAATAACTGCAACTAAATATTTCCGGTAACTGTTGATTAGTCCTGTACATCAGTTTAGAGGAATTTTATCCCATTTCTCAGTACAGAACAGCTTCGACTCTGGGATGTTGTTGGGTTTCCTCCCATGAACTGCTCACACATTTCTGTTGGATTAAGGTTAAGATTTGACTTGGGCATTCTAAGACATTATATGTATTCTTCTTTAACCATTCTCTGGTAGAATGACTTGTGTGCTTAGTGTTGTTGTCTTGTTGCATGACCCACTTTCTCTTGAGATTCATTTCTTGGACAGATGCCCTAATATTTTCCTTTTGAATTCAGTGGTAACATTCATCAATGACGGTAAGCTGGCCTGGCCCGGATGCAGCAAAACAGGCCCAAACCATGATACCACCACCACCATGTTTCACAAATGGGATAAAGTTCTTATGCTGGAATGCAGTGTTTTTCCTTTCTCCAAACATAACACTTCTCATTTAAACCAAAAAGTTCTATTTTGATCTCATCTGGCCACAAAATATTTTTCCAATAACCTTCTCTTTTGTCCAAGTGATATTTAGCAAACTAGTCATGGAGCAATGTTCTTTTTGGAGAGCAGTGGCTTTCTCTTTGAAATCCTGCCATGCACACCATTTTTGTTCAGTGTTCTCATGATGGTGGACTCATGAACGTTAACATTAGCCAGTGCGAGAGAGGCCTTTAGTTGCTCAGAAGTTACTCAAGGTTCCTTTGTGATCTTGCAGACTATTACACACCTTGCTCTTGGAGTGATCTTTATTGGTTGAGCGCTCCTGAGGATAATGGTTTTGAATTTCTCCATTTGTTCACAATCTGTTTGACTGCAGACTGATGGAGCCCAAAGCCTTTAGAGATGGTTTTGTAACAATTTCCAGCCTTATGAGATCAACAGCCAGCCAGCCATCTCTCTCTCTCTCTCTTTCCCTGAGGTCCTTAGAAACCTCGTTTGTTTGTGCCATGATACACTTACACAAACATGTGTTGTGAAGCTCAGACTTTGATTAAGCTCTGTCCTTTAAATACATCATGGCACCCACTCTCACCTGACTCTAATTTCCCCTTCAAATTAACTAGAGGTTCACATACTTTTGCCACTCACTTATATGTAATATTGGATCATTTCTTCAATAAATAAATTCCTGGCAAAGATTGTGTTTTTATTGTGAGTTAAAAATACTCCCAGATAGCTGACTAGCTTTGTCAGTAAAAATGACAAATATTTATTATGAGTGACAAATGCTCACAGTAACCTCTCAGAAGTTACCTCAAGTTAGCTAGCTGAATAGCATTATTGTGAAGATTATGATTTCATCTCATCTCATTATCTCTAGCCGCTTTATCCTTCTACAGGGTCGCAGGCAAGCTGGAGCCTATCCCAGCTGACTACGGGCGAAAGGCAGGGTACACCCTGGACAAGTCGCCAGGTCATCACAGGGCTGACACAAAGACACAGACAACCATTCACACTCACATTCACACCTACGGTCAATTTAGAGTCACCAGTTAACCTAACCTGCATGTCTTTGGACTGTGGGGGAAACCGGAGCACCCGGAGGAAACCCACGCGGACACGGGGAGAACAGGCAAACTCCACACAGAAAGGCCCTCGCCGGCCCCGGGGCTCGAACCCAGGACCTTCTTGCTGTGAGGCGACAGCGCTAACCACTACACCATCATGCCGCCGATTATGATTTTATTATGAATTAAAAATCCATTCAGAAATCCTATCATGTTACATCATGCTAGCTAGCTGGCTGTCTTACTGGCAAAGATTGTGTTTTATGAGTTTAAAAAAAAAACCTCCTCGAAACTTTTCAGAAGTTACTTAATGTTAGCTTGCTGACTAGATTTGTCAGTAAATATTATGAACTTTTTATGATGAGTTTAAAAAACAATGCTTCTAGAAACCTCTCAGAAGTTACCTCATGTTAGCTAGCTGAATAGCATTATTGTGAAGATTATGATTTTATTATGAGTTAAAAATCCATTCAGAAATCCTGTCAGGCTACGTCATGCTAACTAGCTGGCTGTCTTAACTGGCAAAGATTGTGTTTTATGATGAGTTGAAATAAATAAATAAATAAATAAATAAATAAAATGTATTTGGATTGGGTGGCTTTGCCACAGGGGTAAGTGATGTGTAGTGCTGTAACTGTAGCTTAGTGCTGTAGCTTAGTTGTAGTTGGCTGTTTCCAGTGTAAATCAACTATGCCACATCCACTTTGCCACAACCACTGGCTAGCTCTCACCAGCGAACAGAGGAGCAGCTCTTGCATCAGTCTCCCCGACAGTCAGAACCTCTCCTTACCCAAGATTCCTACATGGCCTCCTCATGGCCAACCTGGTAACTTGAGACTCAAACCCCAAGGCTGACTATGTAGGTGATCTTGGAGCAACGAGTGGCCCCAGAAGTGGGGTAGGCATGACCCACCGGTGTGTGGACACACTCTGCCACCCACCAACGCTCGTCCCAGCTATGGGTTAAATAGTCGAGGTAGATCATTACCTTGGGTGTATAAGAGTGCAACTCTGTCCATCAGCAAGAGGGCGCCTGTTGGATGTCACAGTAGCGACCAGTGATCAGAAACAGGGAGTCCTGGGACCTGTGCAACTTGTCATCTCTGGTCAAAGACAGGGATGATGAAGGCAAAGGGCGGAGGTAGGATGCCAGTAAACTGACTACCCTACAATGGCCACTGGACCACGAGAAGGACAACTCATATGACAAACCATACTGCAGGAGCTGCGCCCGTAGTTATTATAACAACAGAAAGACCATGATGGTGGACAGAAGTAACACTAGGGTTAGAGTCTCTAATATAGCTCCCACCACAGACTGAGATCTAACAGGATCTCATGACAACTTGTCCCCAAACCCACAAGGAAGGAACAAGCCTGACAGAGGTACCTGTATGGGGAGAAGACTTGTCAATTGCAGGAACATCACAACAATATCAATACTTAATGTCAGAACCATCAAAGAAGCAAGATGTAGAGAGGAGTTGACAACCAACCTGAGCTTGTATGGAATTGATGTTCTGGGAATCCAGGAACACCGCATTGTGCATGAGGAAGCGGTCAGGTATGAAGTCATCAATGGCGGCATGCTCATAACAGCATCCGCAATGAGAAACCAGGCTGGAGCTGCTGTTGGAGGAGTAGGGATTCTGCTCAGCTCTAAAGCAAGCAGTTCACTGGCAAAAGTTACACCAAACACAGAGCGGATACTTACAGCAAGCTTTCAAGGGAATCCGGCAACAACCATCATTGTCACCTACTGTCCAACCAACACGGCAGATGAAGACATAGTGAAAGCCCACTATGATGACCTGGCAAGGGCCATTGAATCCATTCCAGCTCACAACCTACTGTTTGGTTGTAGGGGACTTCAATGCAAGAATAGGACCAGAGGATGCCAAATTCACATTCCATAAAGAAACAAATAGGAATGGTAGACAACTACTGGACCTGGCAAGCGAGAAGGATCTAGTCATTTCTTGCACCTACTTCCACAGGAAAGCTCTGGACCTTTATCAGCCCAGGAGGCATCAAGTATCAGCTAGACTATGTGCTAAACGTAGAAAGTGGCGCAACAGCATGCTGAACATGGAGGCATACAACTCCTTTGCAAGTGTCGGCTTGGACCACAGAATCGTATCTGCCAGGGTGAGACTCAGCTTGCGGAAAAAGAAAGCAGAGCCAAGAAAAAGACAGTATGACTGGAATTTGTTTAAGAGCAGAAGAGACATACAGGAGCTGTATATGATTGAAGTACACAGGTTTCAACCACTACAGGAACTAGATGAATCTGCTACAGGCAGGTACGAGAGGTTCATCAAAGCCACTGAGGAGGCAGCAGAGAAGGTGGTCCCAATTAGGAAGAGGGGAAGAAAGACAAGGCACTCAGAGGACTCAAGGGTGACACATGCTAGAGACAAGTTGAATAGGGCGTATGAATGATACAAGGAGAACACAACTGTAGAGAACAGACAAGAGTACAGTCAGGCCAAAAAGAAGTTGAAAGAAACCTACATACCAGTCGAGGAAGAAGATCTCAGCAACAAGATCAGAGAAGTAGAGAAGGCTCATGTGAATTGCAAGCATGGACAGAGCTGGAAACTCAAACATCATCACTGACAGAAAGACAACTAGAAAGGGTCAGCTGGAAGGAAGTACACAAGAAGAAAGGATTGAGAACTGGTACAAATCACTTCAAAACTCTTCTTGGAAATCCCCCTAGCATTACAGAGGAGGATGAGGAAATCCCTACTTTGTTTGAGGATCTTGAGATAAAGGAGGGCCAATTTGATCAGGGGGAATATGAGAAAGCAAAGAAATCCTTGGTTGAAGGAAAGGCCAGTGGGGAAGATGGGATACCACCAGAAGTTCTGAAGAGATGTGAAGGGTTAGACGAACTCATCCTAGACTTCTGCAACAGGGCATTGATGAGGAGGGAAAAGCCTGAGCAGTGGTCCCTGTAAAACATCGTTCCTATACCTAAATCTGGTGATCTCAGATTGGGGAGCAACTACAGGGGCATCAGCCTGAGCTCACTAGTGGCCAAAATCTTCAGCAGGATGCTGCTAAACAGAATAAGGCCAGCTGTGGAAGAACATCTGAGACACAACCAAAATGGGTTCAGAGAAGGAAGATCGACTGTCGGACACATACTCCCTCTACGCAGACTGATCGAGGGCATAAAGAGTCACAACTTACCTGCCATAATCACCTTCATAGATTTTAAGAAGGCATTTGACACCATCCATAGGGGCAAGATGCTGAAGATCCTGAAGGCCTACGGCATCCTGGAGCTAATCGTTAGCTCCATAGGCAGGCTGTACGAGGGCATCAGGGCTAAAGTGATAACTCCAGATGGGGACACCAGGCCCTTCGAGATACAAGCAGGAGTGCTGCAAGGAGACACCTTGGCACCATACCTATTTGGGATAGTTGTGGACTATGCACTCAGGGCAGCCATAGAGGGGAAAGAAGAGGAGTTAGGCTTCCAATTGGTGAGGAGAAGGAGTAGAAGAATTGGACCAAGAACAGTCACGGACCTGGACTTTGCTAATGATATAGCACTCCTTTCAGAAGAAATCCAGCAAGCCCAGAAGCTACTCCGGAATGTAGAAACCTCAACTGCAAGTGTGGGCTTACAGATGAATGCAGGAAAAAACAAGTTCATGGCATTCAACCAACAGATGCCAGTCTGTATGAAGACCACAGATGGATCTGTACTCGAGAAAGTGGAAGACTTCAAGTATGTGGGGTCACATATGGAAAGCACCTCTAAGGACATCATCTCCCGAAAAGCAGCAGCATGGAGAGCCTGTAACAAGCTTGGGAAGTCAAACCTTTCAAGTAAGCTCAAAGTACAGTACGTCTCTTTCTTTCGACAGTGGAGTCAGTGCTCTTATATGGCTGCAAAGCATGGACAGTCACTCCTAAACTGGAGAAACAGCTAGATGGTTGCTACACGAGGATGTTGAGATGTGTTCATAACATAAAATGGGACCAACACTGCACAAATAAAGAGCTGTATGCTGGACTCCCCAAACTATCTGATAAAGTACGAGCCAGACATCTGAAGTTTGCTGGACACTGTTTCAGAAATAACAAGGAAGTAGTGTCCAACTTGGCGCTGTGGTCTCCAGCACATGGGAAAAGGAGGCCTGGAAGACAGCCCCTCACCTATGTGGATGTGCTGAAAAGAGACACTGGTCTACAAGCTGATGGCATGGGGAAGGCTATGCAGGACAGGAGCTTCTGGGCTGCCAAGATGGTTCGGGTGGCAGAGGAGAACCGGCACCTGACATAAGTAAGTAAGTGTAATAAATAAAAAACCTCCCATAAACTTTACAGAAGTTACTTAATGTTAGCTAGCTGACTAGCTTTATCAGTAAACGTTATGAACTTTTCTGATGAGTTTAAAAAACAATGCTTCCAGAAACCTCTCAGAAGTTACCTCATGTTAGCTAGCTGGCTAGTTTTCACAGTGAAGAATATGAATATGACTTAAAATCCATACAAGTAGATGTGTACGTAATAACCTAATAACTCATGGAAATGTCAAAGGAAAATACTATGACATATCAGTAATAAACCATGTAAAGGTTTTATTTGCCAAGTAGGGTACATGATAATGAGTATGATTTATTTATATATAAATTATCCTTGCAGTAAACTGAGTCATCAGGGTTCACCTGCGAAGCTGTCTTGTTAGCTGATGTGTGCTCATAAGGGGCCTGTTAGCAGACAGAAATGTCTGATTGGGGAATTTAATAGGGAGTATACACACTCAGATTTTCACAGCAGGGCTTCTCTGTACATCATAAAACTATAATCCTCAACAGAGTAACACACACACACACACACACACACACACACACACACACACAGAGGGTGGATAAAGAAAAGGTTAGAGAGAATCAAAAATAGAGAGAGAGAGAGAGAGAGAGAGAGAGAGAGAGAGAGTGTAAAAGAGACGGATTAAACAAAGAGAATAAAATAATGGTGGAAGGAGAGAGGAAGGAGTGAGGAGGCAAGAGGGCGCAAGAATAGTCAAGTCCGTTTATTTGTATAGCGCATTTAACAATAGACATTGTCACAAAGCAGCTTGACAGAAAAATAAACATTTGAAAGCATATGAATAGTGAACATTCCTTGAGGAAAACCAATAGAAAGTGACCGCAATTGAAATCATACATGTACGCGGTTCTATTTTTGAAAGGTACTGTACATTCACCAGCCACTTTACTGGGTATGCCCATACACCTGTTGTTTTATGCAGTTATCTCATCAGCCAATCCCTTGACAGCAGCACAATGCACAAAATCATGCAGATACAAATCAAGAGCTTCAGTTAATGTTCACTTCAAACATCAGAATGGGAAAAATTGTGATCTCAAACTGTGACTTTCTTTCACTGTCACATGGGTGTTGGATTGAGCCAGATAGACTGGTTTGAGTATTTCAGAAACTGCTGATCTCCTGGGATTTTCACACACAGCAGTCTCTAGAGTTTACACAGACAGAATGGTGCGAAAAACAAAAAACACTGAGTGAGTGGCAGTTCTGTGGGTGGAAACAAACACCTTGTTGATGAGAGAGGTCAGAGGAAAATGGCCAGATGGGTTTGAGCTGCCAGGACAGATGTAGTAACTCATAGCAACTCTTTGCAACCATGGTGAGCAGAAAAGCATCTCAGCATGCAACAGCAGAAGATCACATAGGGTTCCACTCCTCCCAGCCAAGAACAGGAATCTTAGAATCAAGAACAAGTTCCTATTAAAGTGGCCGGTGAGTGTAAATGTGGAACAGGTTACAACAGTATATAGTATTTCTGAATATCTAATCATATACCGTATCACTCTCTGTGACACGTGGAAAGCCCTTCATTACAGCCAACATAAATCTGCATAAACATTTATAAAGGCTTATTCTAATAGTCATCGACTGAAATATTAAAGCTAATTTGGTCTATTTTGATGCTGAAGTTATGCAACATATTTTTTTTTTTTTACATCCATTTGTGTTATGATTTTCTGGGCTAATTTGCATTACGAAATGACAGCTATTTATAGTTCGGTGTATTTCTGGTATGTCAGGTTGTATATGATGGTGATGATGTGACACGTTAAACATCAAACCCATGCTCAATCAAACTTAGAGTCAGAGAAAATATACATAACGCTGTCATTATGTTATGGTGTTATGGCATTGCTATTGTATTCATAATAATCTTATAAATAGCAAAATTACCCAGCTTTCTGTTGCAGTGGACATGGATGAAAAAAAGATGTACTTTTGAGAGAACTTGCAAAAGTTTTAGGTCAATGTTCTGGATCAATTCGGCAACATGGAAAGCACAGCAATAGAGCACACACACACACACACACACACACACACACACACACACACACACACACACACACACACACACACACACGAGGTGCATAGAATTTTGATATTGGCCTCTAATATGTAGACACTAAATCCAAATGTCTTTAATAGATGTTGTTTTTGTGTGTTTTCGTGGCATTTGAGCTGAATGCTTATGCCAGTAATGAAGCATTCTCTGAGTCAGTTAGTTTAACCGCAATGACTTCCACATATGGTGATATCAGCGCATACCTTCTCGCAAGAGACGATGTGATTGGTCACACAATCTAGATACCGTAAATCCCAATAATGCCACACGATTTTGAATATACTACAACTTGCACTAGTAAAACAACAGGAACGTCGAATGCTAGCAAATTTTAAAGTTGAGTAAACTCTATTTAGAGGTGCGTACACACCGTTTCAGAAATGTAGGAGGTACGTAAACACCGTTGACATGTGCTTAACCTCCACTACAGCCCTGTTTCCATGTTGTTGAACTGACCTGGACGTACATCAATCTAAATTAAATTAAAAAAAAAAACAAAAATGCGTACGAGATCTTGCAGAATTTTATTTTGAGATTGGCCTCAAATATAAATACATTAAATCAGTGCTTGGCAGTAGGCACGCTTTTCACATAAGTGAGAGAAGCCCTGTTTCCATGTTGCTGAACTGATCCAGACATACATTGGCCGAAATGAAAAACTTTGCGAAATCTCACAAAAGTTCTTTTTTTCCCCCCTCCATGTCCCTTCCAGGGCTCTGTACAATTGAATGGCGGTGGAAAGGCATTACGGTGGTGAAAGGTGGCATGGTGGTGTAGTGGTTAGCACTGTCACCTCACAGCAAGAAGGTTCTGGGTTCAAGCCCAGCGGCTGATGGGGGCCATTCTGTGTGGAGTTTGCATGTTCTCCCTGTGTCTGTGTGGGTTTCCTCCAGGTGCTCTGGTTTCCCCTACAGTTCAAAGACATGTGGTTAGGTTAACGTGGGGTGGCCTTGGGCTGAAGTGCCCTTGAGCAAGCCACCTAACCCCCCTCCCAAACTGCTCCCACGTGCTGTAGCATAGCTGCCCACTGCTCTGGGTGTATATATATATATATATATATATATATATATATATATATATATATATATATATATATATGTGTGTGTGTGTGTGTGCTCATTGCTCACTTGTATGTGTGTGCATGTGTGTGTTCACTGCTTCAGATGGGTTAAATGCAGAGGACGGATTTCACTGTGCTTGAGTGTGGGTGTGACAAATAAAGGCTTCTTCTTCTTAAAAAAAAAAAATCACAAGAATGATTAATATTTTTGTTTCTGTGGTAACAACTTACACAGATGATCCACTGCATTTTTGGAAGGAGTCTGCAGTGTCAGCACTTAGTATCAGTCAGAGCTAAAGCTGTTATTTTAAGCTTTAAGACACAGGAAAGGCTTAAGGACAAATGACTTTGTGCTTCCTCTTGTTTTGTGGATGACATTCAACATTAAATGTAAATATAAATGGCTAATATTTTGCAAACCAGAAAAGGACATATGGTATGTTGGACAACTAAAACCATGACATGGGATCTTAAACAATCATATCTGGAAATCTGAATAGTATCCTTTAAATAATGTAATTCGTCCTGACATTTTGGTCTAACGTACAGTATAAACCAAACCCACTCACTCTTTCCCCTTTCTCTCATGCATGATGTATGTATGTTTATGTATGGATAATTTTTTCAGCAGTTCATGAAGTGTATAAATCCCCATATGCGTGCACACACTTTATCACTGCATGCTGTTAATCATAAGAATGTCTACATTCAGAATGTCTGGTGGGTGGATATGACCTCCAGATGTTCATAGTGGTAGACTTATAGAACAGTAGCACCTGTAACCAGTAGACAAACACCTCATGTGCATGAGTCATCCGGTTGAAGTCATGTTATATGTTGGTCATGCTCTCATCATCAACGGTGCATTTGAACTACAGTATTAGTGTGTATATGATGGTTGATGAGTGGGTCACTTAGTAGGACAGAAAGTCAAGCAGTGTATGGTGAAACACTTGAAATGGAGAGAGAGAGAGAGAGAGAGAGAGAGAGTGCAGCTTTGTGTGCATCAGCTTTCAATTTTCCATCATTTTTCATTTAGTCTGAGCAATCACATGTAATGTGAATAAAATGTGCCTGGAGATAAAGCCAGTTTATTTGAATGGGAAACACATGGGAACAAAAAAGGAGAATTCACTTCCGATAGCAGTTAATTCACTGAACACTGAATTTATCAGGGTGAACGTCTGTGAATCTGAGAGACTTGGAAGTGTAGCCGAATAAACAACAAGCGGGTGAGCTGTTATTGATTAAGGACTGAGTATTGTGTCACTCTGTTCTTACTGTTGTCAATCCAGTGTGACCTCGGCTTTAGTCTCAAGACAAGAAGCCTTTATTTATCACACTCAAGCACAGTGAAATGTCTTCTCTGCATTTAATCCATCTGAACACACACATGCACACACAAGTGAGCAATGAGCGCACACACATACCCAGAGCAGTGGGCAGCTATGCTACAGCACCTGGGGAGCAGTTGGGGGTTAGATGCCTTGCTCAAGGGCATTTTAGCCCAACCTTTAGGCCATGGCTGCCCCGTGTTAACCTAACCGCTTGTCTTTGAACTGTGGGGGAAACCGGAGCACCTGGAGGAAACTCATGCAGACACAGGGAGAACATGCAAACTCCACACAGAAAGGCCCCCATTGACCACTGGTTCAGATGGGTTACACGCAGAGGAGACATTTCACTGTGCTTAAGTCTGTGCTTGAGTGTACGTGTGACAAATAAAGTCTTCCTCTTCTTTTTCTTCTTCATGTCTTTGGACTGTGGGGAAAACTGGAGCACCCGGAGGAAACCCATGCAGATACAGGGAGAACATGCAAACTCCACACAGAAAGGCCCCCATCGACCACTGGGCTCCAACCCAGAACCTTCTTGCTATGAGGTGACAGTGCTAACCACTACACCACTGTGCCACCCACTTAAATAAACTGAAGTCGACTTTGAGTCAGTTTTAGTCGTACTGTAAGTATTTGAGTCATTGAAGATCTTCGGGTCTTCACACATAGGCTGTCTCAAATTCTTATTAATATAACGAAAATTCTAAATGACCACGAGATAGACCTTGACATATTTTACACCAAGTATGTATATTTCAGGTTTTATACTGTACATACAGTTGTGGTCAGAAGTTTACATACAGTATAGTGACATGAATGTCATCTTGGATATGAAAGCCATGGCACTATTTGGCTTTTCAGTAATTGCTTTGAACTGTTCTTTTTCTGTGGCAGAATGATTGTATAGCATACATCTTTAATTTAAAAAAAAACACTAGAATTTGGTGCATAAGTTTTAATTTTCTTTGAGTTTTCTGAAATCAAAACAGGGTCAAAATTATACATACATGGTCAAAAATGTACATACACTCATTTAGATTAGTAATTCAAAGGGGCTGAAACTTCCAAAATGTCTTATATCTTGCCAAGGCCGAGGTCTCTTAACTTCCTGTTAGTGATCATGATTGACTACAGCTGGTAGCTTCTCTGTGCCTTCATAAAAAGGGTTTGTTTACAGCACTCATTGGATTGACCAACACACAGAATGGGAAAGTCCAAGGAGCTCAGTGCAGATCTGAGAAAGAGGATCGCAGATGTACACAACTCCGGAATGTCTCTTGGAGCCATTTCTAAACAACTGCAAATTCCAAGATCAGTTCAACAATTGTATGCAAGTTATTGTGTGGTGTAATCACTTTGCCAAGCCACTTGCTTCAAGAAAGCCCAAACTGTCACCCTCAGCTGAAAGGAAATTGGTTTGGATGATCAGGAACAACCTGGGAACCACCATGGCACAGCCCTGCCATGAACTGGAAGATGATGGATCACTGTCTACAGTTCAGTGAGTTTTACATCACCATGGACTAAGAGGCTGCTATCCAAGAAATAACCCCCTGCTCTAAAATTGACACCTTCAAGCTTAACTAAAGTTTGCAACTGACCACAAGGACAAAGAAAAAAGCCTTCTGGAGGATAGCTGTATGGTCAGATGGGACAAATATTGAGTTGTTTGGCCACAATGACCACCATGTACAGAGACACTGTACCAGCTGGTGGTGGTGGTAGGATCATCATGCTCTGGAGCTGTTTTGCTGCCAGTGGAAGTGGTTCATTGCACAAAGTGGATGGAATAATGAAGAAGGAGGACGACCTCAGAATTCTTCAGCATAAATCATCAGAAACTTGAACACGACTTGAGACTTGGGAGTTATAGCAGGATAATGAACCCAAACACGCATCAGAGCTGGTTGTGGAGGATGAAGCAGGCTAACATTAAGCTTAAAACAAGTCCTGACTTCAACCCTATTGAAAAGATATGGACCGCGCTGATAAGTCGAGTCCATGCCAAGGAAAAAAAAACAAATGTAATTGAACTCTACCAATTCTACAATGAAGTCATAAAATATCCAACCAGAATTCTGCCAGAAGTTTGTTCATGGTAAACAAAAAATGTTTGGTCAAGGTGACTCTTGCGAAGAGACATGCTACCCAAATATTAGGTGTGCTATATGTATATTTTTGACCCTGTATGTATAATTTTGACCTTCTGTTAATTTCAGAAAACCCAAAGAAAATTAAAACTTGTGCACCAAATTCTAGTGTTTTTTTTATTTGTTAAAGATGTATGCTGTACATTCTGCCACAGAAAAAGAAAAGTTCAAAGAAATTACTGAAAGCCCAAATATTGCCATGATATTCATATCCAAGATGACATTCATGTTACTATATGTAAACTTCTGACCACAACTGTATAGTACCAGTCAAAAGTTTGGACACACATTCTAATTCAATGTTTTTTTTTTTATTAATAAAAGAAACTTCATGTCTTCAAGTAATGATGGATGTCGTTTCTCTGTATTTAGTTGAGCAGCTCTTTACATAATATGTATTACTACAACTGTGGAATAGGGCTATTTACTGTATTTTTTAATTATTATTTACTGTTTGATATTAGGGCGGCATGGTGGTATAGTGGTTAGCGCTGTTGCCTCACAGCAAGAAGGTTCTGGGTTGGAGCCCAGTGGCTGACAGGGGCCTTTCTGTGTGGGTTTCCTCCGGGTGCTCCGGTTTCCCCCACAGTCCAAAGACATACAGGTTAGGCTAATTGGTGGCTCCATATTGACTATAAGTGTGAATGTGAGTGTGAATGGTTGTTTGTCTCTGTGTCAGCCCTGTGATGATCTGGAAACTTGTCCAGGGTGCACCCTGCCTCTCGTCCACAGTCAGCTGGGATAGGATCCAGCTTGCCTGTGACCCTGCACAGGATAATGGATGGATGGATGGAAGTTTGATATGGAAGTTTGATATTACTGCATTCCAGGTGACTACCTCATGAAACTGGTTAAGATGACGCCAATAGTGTGCAAAGCATCATCAAGGTAAATGGTGGCTACTTTGAAGAATCTAAAAAATGAAATGTATTTTGTTTTTTTTAACGCTTTTTTGTTTACCACGTAATTCCATACATGTTCCTTAATTTATTTAATACTTGTGATGTCCTCGGTATTGCTTTACAGTATAGAAAATGGTCAAAATACAGACAAACCTATGAATGAGTAGGTGTGTCCAAACTTTTAACAGGTACTATACCGTATATATGCAAATTTACATAACATATGGTCAACATATGCTTTGCGCCCACATGGATTCACAGAATCATCTTTAAAAACCATCCATTTCCTAACGTCTGCGTATGTAATTTTGGCATTTTATCATATGCAGTCTGTTCTGAATGAATTTGCCTTTCAGCATTCACATTTATTCATGTCACAGAAGCAGAATCCAGTCCAAGTACAGTTCAGATGAGCATGTACAGTAAGAGTTCAGGGCTGTGCTGCTACCCCATTTCCAGCACCCCTTTCATTTCAAAAAAATGAATAATCCAGCCTGTGTTTCCACCACATCAATATCGAAATAATTATATAATTTTCATATGGAGGCATGTTTATTGCTTTTAGCTATTTACTATTACCAGCAGCATGTTGGTGTACTGTAACTGCAAATTTTACAAGATAAGGATTTTCTACAGATATGGGGCACTGATTCTTGGGATTCTGGATAAAACAGGTTTTAATTTTGAAAATAAAAAGTTACTTAAATTACAAAATCTCAAGGTATATCATTATAGGACAAGGCCTTGGCTGTTCAGCAATGTACCGGTACAAGCTCCTCATTTTGTATTTTTTTCATAAAATAGGCATTTTTTCAGCTATTACTTTGTTTTTGTCAACACCGTCAGACACAATAAAAAAGCAAATTATTTTGTATATATTTGGTCTAATATGTATTTAGAGTTTTTAAATAATTGTCTGGCATTCTTAGCACACATATACACTTAAAAGTTGAATATTCACTTTTATTAAATTTTTTTATACAGTTTCACGTGGATTCCTTGAAAGATCTAATATTATACAATATTTACTTTCAGCCTCAGGAGACAAAGTAATGTTTTTTTTATTTAACAAACTTATTTTTGCATTAAAAGAGACTATTACTTTCATAACTCAACAGCACTGAAGAAACATGTTGTAAGCACATTCATTTAAAGCAAATAAAACTCCCTGTGACGATGGTGACTTTAGAACTGACGGTGGTGACAGTGGCCTCATTACAACATATAATTCCAAATTTCAATTCCAAAGTCAATGGCTTTTTGCTTAACAACTTTATTTAACTATTTGGTCCAAAAAAATAACAATCCTGAGCAATGTAATAACATTTTTTTAAGGAATATAGGCCTAAGGTAGGGCGGCACGGTGGTGTAGTGGTTAGCGCTGTTGCCTCACAGCAAGAAGGTCCGGGTTCGAGCCCCGTGGCCGGCGAGGGCCTTTCTGTGTGGAGTTTGCATGTTCTCCCCGTGTCCGCGTGGGTTTCCTCCGGGTGCTCCGGTTTCCCCCACAGTCCAAAGACATGCAGGTTAGGTTAACTGGTGACTCTAAATTGACCATAGGTGTGAATGTGAGTGTGAATGGTTGTCTGTGTCTGTGTGTCAGCCCTGTGATGACCTGGCGACTTGTCCAGGGTGTACCCCGCCTTTCGCCCGTAGTCAGCTGGGATAGGCTCCAGCTTGCCTGCGACCCTGTAGAACAGGATAAAGCGGCTAGAGATAATGAGATGAGATGGGGCCTAAGGTACAATTAAGCAATATAATTTTTAAAAATACTCCATCCCCATATCATCAAATATCAAATCATCGTAGTAAGAAATAATGTTATTACCAGTGGGAATAATGTACAATGCATCACTAACATCTTAAACTGTCATCTAGTGCCCCCTACTCATAAAATAATACATTAGATTCTTCTGTAAACTGGACTGTAAACTGTATTGGATGTGAACAGATAACAAAACAACAAAAACAAGAACAAAACAAACTATATCTGTTATTAACTAAAAAATAACTAAATTATTGTGAGCAAACATTCAATAAAAAATTCTGTGTAAATACCACAAAACACTGGGCTGTCTGGGGGAGTTTCTGGGTGATCTGAGACCTTTCTCTTACTGTATGTTCTCTTGATACTTGGTGCCTATGTTTCCAAGCCTTTCTCTGACTTCTCTTTTCCCTTTCATTCAAGTCATTGATTTTTTTTAATCTTCCCTTCCTCCACTCTCTTCTTCCATCTTTGCCTTTCCGTACTGAGGTATTCCTTCTTTAGCTCTGCATCACTGTTTATTTTCTCTCTGCACTTTTTTTTTTATATTCCCTGTTTCTTCTCCTTCTCTCCTCCACTGATAGCTGCTGCCTAGCCATAACTTCCTAAAATACATAAAGTCAAAGTTGAGTGTAATGACTATGAAATTGAGGGAGATGTTATGAATGTTGGATTTGGTTAAAGGTCATTCCATTTGGCTTTAGTCATTGGAGAAGGGACACTGTATACTATGTGCTATATACTGTAGGTAGGTAGTAGGTGCCCTATGTGCATCCCAAAAGACATAAGCCAAATGAACATGGCATAATAGTGAATTGAGAGAGAGAGAGGAAAGGCACTACATCCCCTAAGGGTTGGACAATAGGGAAGACATATAGGAGGAATTACATAAATATAAATATAAAAGAGGTTAATGAAACATCACATGTCATATTGGTATTTATTGTGATCAACAATTATGTTCTAGCCTCTGTTGAGGGCCATTTGGAGGTTTTTGTCACCACTGTCAGACAGAAAACCTGACGGTGGTGACGTCTGACGGTGGTGACAAAAACCTACTCTTTCCCATGATATGCAGGAGTTGTTCACATTAGCCATCTTGTTTTCCCTCTGTTGCTAGCTACTTCAGACCTCTTCTTAAAAAGTATACATTTATGTCATAATCTAATCTAATATTTTTTAGACAAAAGTGATGGTGTTGACATGCTATGGTTGTGACTGTAGCAGTGTCCAAAAATATGAACAAAGTTTAAGAGAAAATACCAAACTTACAGGAGCTTGAGTAATCTGGAAACATGCAGTACAGCTGAAGGTTTGAAAAGAGGGTCCTCAGGAATATAGTTGACCTTGTAGTTGCCTGATTTTATTGCTTTTTGTAAATATCTGACGGTGGTGACGAATATGTGGGACACATTTTGAGCAACCACAAAATAATAGTAAGCATCGTTCAAAACTCACTGTTTGCCGTTTTAAATACGTACATATAACAATGTATTCTTTCATGTCGTAAAGGTATTATTCAATTAAATTATTACTTTTTGTTTTTTTAATCAAGTTGAAATGATTAGCTCCTATCCGAGGACAACTGATTTTGTAGGCAGTGACCAGCATATAATCATTAAATTAATAAAAAATAAACACAATCCTAAAAAAGAACCGTACATATGTGCAAAGGACCCCCTGATTATAACCAGGGCTTTGAACCGGTTCAAGGAACGAAAACAAAAACCGGGAACTTTTTCTATTTCACATGGAACAGAAACAAAACCAGAAACTTTATTATTTTTTATGTTCCGGAACAGAAACGCTTATTAAAAATAATGGTAACCGGTTAATACCGGTTTTTATTTAGTTCCTCAAAGTTTCCGTAGCCTACAAATAAAAAAGTCATTCTTCTCCTGCGCACGTTTCTATGACCCGCTGGGGTTCACTTCCGGTGTGACGTTCGCTGACTGAATGGAGAGAGCAGGAGGGTGGACTACTATCATGTTTCCACATCTTAAATAAGAGGTAAATATTGCAGTCTATCGTTATTCAGAAACGTCAATTTCAAACACGATATCAATATATTTGTCCACGTTAATGAGAGGCTCGCGAACATTAAATGACGTTAACCTCTGTTAGCCTATCAATGCATAGGGCCTGACTAGCCTTTGGTAACACACTAAATGAATTATCTTTCATTTTTGGCACTTTTTCTGTTTGTGTAGATGGGAAGACATACTGTACTGAGAATCCAAATCGCCAACATTTGAAATAATAATTGTTTTGAATTATTTCTTGTCTTATTTAATGAAGGTTGTAATAGAATTAGCCTACATTTGGCTTAAGCTGGATGAGACAGAGACATAATTTTATAGCCATTTGTTAAACAGCTGACAGGGAACGTAATTAACCGTTCCGGGAACGAAATTTTTTTGTTCTAACTGGTTCGGGAATGTCTATTTAATGGTGGAACCCAAAACCGGAAACGTTAAAATTCTGTTTCTGTTCGGAACGAACCAATAGGAAAAAAATTCTGGTTCAAAGCCCTGATTATAACTTTTTATTTTTTTTTATTTATGAAAATGTTATTAATTTCCAACAGACTTAGCACTTTTCTTAGTGGGACATGTTTTTGCCAGAGTTTCAAGAATCAGTGGAGGGCAAGCTAGCTAGTTAACAAGAATGAACGTTTGAGAGATTTCTGGTAGGATTTTTAACTCATAAATATACAACCCCACTTCCAAAAAAGTTGGGACGCTGTGTAACTGTAAATAAAAACAGAATGCAACAATTTACAAATCATGGAAACATTATATTTCTTTGAAAATAGTACAAAGACACCACATCAAATGTTGAAACTGAGAATTTTTATTGTTTTTTTGAAAAATATATGATCATTTTGAATTTGATGTCAGCAACACATTTCAAAAAAGTTGGGACAGGGGTGTGTTTACTACTGTGTTGCATCACCTCTACTTTTAACAACACTCTGTAAATGTTTGGGAAATGATGAGACAGATTGCTGTAGTTTTGAAAGAGAAATGTTGCCCCATTCTTGCCTGATATACAATTTTAGTTGCTCAACAGTTCAGGGTCTCCTTTGTCATATTTTGCGCTTCATAATGCACCAAATGTTTTAAATGGGAGACAGGTCTGTACTGCAGGCAGGCCAGTTTAGCACCCAGACTCTTTTACTACGGAGCCATGCAGTTTTAATATGTGCAGAAAGCGGTTTGACATTGTCTTGCTGAAAGAAGGAAGGCCTTCCCTGAAGAAGATTTTGTCTGGATGGCAGCATATTGCTCTGAGATGTGTTTATATCATTCAGCATTAATGATGTCTTCCCAGATGTATGAGCTACCCATGTCATGTGCACTAATGCCCCCTCATACCATCACAGATGCTGGCTTTTGAACTGTGCACTGATAACAAGCCGGATGGTCCCTCTCCTCTTTAGCCTGGAGGATGTGGGGTCCATGATTTCTAGAAAGAATTTCTACTTTTGATTCATTAGACCTCGGGACAGTTTTCCACTTCGCCTCAGTCCATCGTAAAAGAGCTCGGGCCTAGAGAAGGTGGTGGTGTTTCTGGATATTGTTTATATCTGGTTTTAACTTGCGTTTGTGGATGCAGTAATGAAATGTTTTCACAGACGATGGTTTTCTGAAGTGTTCCTGAGCCCGTACAGTGATTTCCACTACAAACACGTGTCTGGTTTTAATGCACTGTCTCCTGAGGGCCTGAAGATCACAGGCATCCAATGTCAGTTTTCAGCCTTGTCTCCTGCATGCAGAGATTTCTCCAGATTCTCTGAGTCCTTTAATGATATTATGGACCACAGATGATGTGATCCACAAATTCTTTAGTTTTACATTGAGGAACATTATTCTTAAATTGTTGCACTGTTTGCCCATGCAGTCTTTCACAGAGCAGTGAACCCCTCCCCATCTTTACTTCTGAGAGACTCCGCCTCTCTGGGATGTTCTTTTTTTATACCCAATCATCTTACTGACCTGTTGCCAATTAAACAAATTAGGGTTTTTGTTTAGCATTACACAACTTTTTCAGTCTTTTCTTGACCCTGTCCCAACTTTTCTGAAACGTGTTGCTGACATCAAATTCAAAATGAGCCTATATTTTTCAAAAACCAATAAAATTTCTCAGTTTCAACATTTGATATGTTGTCTTTGTACTATTTTCAATGAAATATCGGGTTTCCATGATTTGCAAGGTAACCTCTGCAAGGATTTGTAACTTAGCTATGGGGTGGAAGATTGCAACCTACACATGGTTCACCCTGTTCTCGACTAATGCAATCAAACCGATGTCTACACACGGTGTACCTTGGGGTCACGCTCTATCGCACCTTTATATAGTGTGAACACCTGAAGAGGGTAGCCAGCAAACTGAAATCAAGGGTGGGCATCATCAGGAAGCTTGCAAGCAACAGTTGGGGAGCCAAGGCAAACACCCTTTGCACTGCAAGTCTAGCCCTAGTCTTTTCAACAGCAGAGTCCTGCTCAATAACTTGGGCCGACAGTTACCATACCAAACAAGTTAACACAGCCTTGAACTCTGCAATGAGGGTGGTCACAGGGACACTGAAATAATCTCCCCTTCCTTGGCTCCCTGTCCTCTCTTACGTCAATCCCTCCAACATAAGCAGAAAGGAAAGAATGATGAAGAACATGATTGCCATTGAGGCCAACCTTGACCTTCCCGTTCATGATAACCTCAACAACCTGCAGACCATGTGTTGAAAGTCTCACAAGCCTGTCTGGTTGTCCTTTGAATCTCTATGTCAAGACCTAATGGTGCAGGGCATGGGTAGATGCCAGCTCCAACTGGGACCACACCACCATTACAGATCCCATAGTGGAGCCAAATGGTTTCAGCCTTCCATGCAAGCAGTGGCAGACATTGAACTGCATATGCACACTTTATGTAAGAAAAAGACACTGTCTGCACAAATGGGGGATGGCAGGTAGCTTTGCTTGCGACTGTAGCCACCAAGACCAAACAATTCACCACATCGTGAAAAACTGCCATACACGGTGTTTCATTGGGGGATTCAAAGAGCTGGACAGAACAACTGATGCCGTCCTTGCCTGGATATCATCCCTGGATTTGATTTTGTAGATTTTGTAGCTTGTGTACATCATGTGAAAAAAGAAGACTTAGCTATAATAAATACAATTATTCTATTCACAGTCACTGGATAGGAGCAATCGCACACTCTGATTGGCTACTCTACGACCAGGCTATCAGCTCAAATATTGTGAGTAGAGAAAAACAAAATGGCAGAGCTCATCAAGTCAGATATATCACTTTATCAAGTATTTAAAAGAAACAGAAATAGCTAGAAGAATATAGTGTCATCCCCCCCCCCCCCCCCAATATCTCCTGTTCCACACTCAAGCCCAGTTGGTGGCAGTAATGCACCTTTAAGTTGGTTTGCCAACCACCAAAAAACCCTAAAGAAGAAGAAAATGGCGGCACGTGTTGCTGAACCAACCGAGGACGAAATAAAAACTACTCGAAAACAAAATCCCAAAAATTACAAAAAAGCAACAAAATGTAGAATGAAAGTATTTGATGGTAAGAATGTATCTTTATTTTTTTTTCAAGAATTATTATTATAGAATTTTTCACAAATTGCTACTGTTATTTTGCCAGTTTGTTTACATTCTAAGCTGAAATGATTTTGTCGTACTTTTTGTACAAAGTTTTTATTTATCGAATTTGCAAAAAATAAAAATAAAGATACCCTGTTTTTCAAAATCCAGTGAATGTGAATAGAATAAAACAATTATACCACTCAATCTTGTCATACATGGCTATCAGCTCATGTACAACTTGATTTCGTGGAATAACTGTGAAACATCTTCATAAGTACAGATAGACAGCTAGTTAAAATGAGATATATTTCAAATATTTTGAAGAGGATTTTTAACTTATAGCTAATAAATTCTTCACAAGGAAAGACAGACAGCTAGCTAACATGAGAGAGATTTCTGAAAAAGATATTTAACTCCTAATAAAATTTGTAATCATTGCAAGTAAAAACAGCTAGCTACTATGAGGTAACCTTTGAAAGATTTTTGAGATCATATCTAACTCAGAACAAAAACAAACTAACATCTGAGAGGGTCCTGAGATGATTTTTTAAAAATCATAATCAAAGTTCATAATCTTTACAAGAAAAGATTGCCAGCTAGCTAATATGACATAACCTCTGAGATATTTTTTTTATTTCATTATAAAAGTTCATAATTCACAAGTAACAATAGCCAGAGACTTTACAATTCATGTTTGTATTATCTTCTCTGCTAGTGCTATCTAGATGACTAAGATAAGTTAACTTGACAATATATTTCAGGAAAACTCTGAGCACAAGACTATGTTTATGAATATGAATATGTCTTTATTGTCATTGCCACAAGTACAACGAAATTGAAAGTGCTATCCAGTCAGTGCAAAGAGTCAATAAATAGGGTAAAATAATAGGGTAAAAAGCAATAAACAGTGGCCTAAGCCCAAGACACACAGACCACACACTCACACATACCTACACAGTTCCAGTTGCCTCATTCACACAGTTCAGACATCAGACATCATGTAAACAAATTCTCTGTATGTAAGCAGAGTTCCTTAGTTTCTAGCAGCATTAAGGCAGGTGACTGCAGTGGGATAGAAACTGTTCTTAAATCTATTTGTCCTTGCCCTGATTGCTCTGTACCGCTTGCCTGAGGGCATCAGTTCAAACAGGGGATAGCCAGGGTGTGAGGTGTCTTTTATAATGTTCTGGGCTTTTTTCAAACACCGCAAGCGGTGAAGTTCTTCCAGTGTGGGGAGAGGGCATCCAACAATCTTTTGGGCGGTGTTGATGACCCCCTGAAGCGCTTTCCTCTGAGCTGCTGTGCTGCTTTTATACCAGATGCATATGCAGTATATTAGTATGCTTTCAATGGAGGCCCTGTAGAAACAGACCAGCAGTCTTTGTGTGATGTTGTTCTTTCTGAGTATTCTGAGAAAGTACAGTCTCTGTTGGGTCTTTTTCAGCAGCTCAGAGGTGTTTACGCTCCAGGACAGACTGTCCTCGATGTTGACTCCCAGGAAACGAAAGTCTGCTACCCTCTCCACACATTGCCCGTTGATGGTTAGAGGTGGAATCTCAGTTCTTTTCCTTCTGTAGTCGACTATGAGTTCTTTTGTCTTTGAGGTATTCAGGAGAAGGTTGTTGGCCACGCACCATGACACCAGCTGCTCTACCTCGTCTCTGTAGGCGGACTCGTCACCCCCAGATATGAGCCCCACCACTGTAGTGTCGTCTGCAAACTTTACGATGGTATTGCTCTGATGGACAGGGGAGCAGTCATGTGTGTATAGAGAGTAGAACAGTGGGCTAAGCACACAGCCCTGAGGAGAGCCAGTGCTGAGGCTCAGGGCTGGGGATGTGTGGTGGCCAATTCTCACTCTCTGTTTGCGGTCAGAGAGGAAGCTGTTAATCCACATACAGGTTGTGTGAGGAAGCCCCAGGTTTCTTAGCTTGGTCACCAGTCTGTGTGGGAGGATGGTATTAAACGCAGAGCTGTAATCCACGAAGAGCATCCGCACACAGCTCCCCTGCCCCTCCAGGTGTAACAGGGCGGCATGGAGCGCTGTGGCCACGGCGTCCTCCGTGGATCGGTTTGCTCTGTATGCAAACTGGTGGGGATCAAGGCTGCGGGGCAGGGCTGATGTAATGTGACTGCGGACCAGTTTTTCAAAGCACTTCATTATCACTGGGGTGAGTGCCACTGGTCTGTAGTCATTTAGGCCGGAGATGTGGGGCTTCTTGGGCACCGGAACTATGATGGAGGACTTGAGACAGTGTGGGACAGTCGACTGTGCCAGTGATTGGTTGAAGATCCTGGTGAAGATCCCAGCCAGCTGGTCAGCGCAGTCCCTCAGCACCCGTCCCGGGACGCCATCGGGTCCCGTCGCCTTCCTTGGGTTGACAGCCTGCAGCGAGCGCCTCACCTCGTGTTCCTCCAGAGTGAGGACAGTGCTGCTGTGGGCTGCATGATGTTGTTGGGCCTCTGGTGCTGTGACCTCAAAGCGGGCGAAGAAAATGTTCAGCTCCTCTGCCAGTGCAGGATCACCTTCGGCGGCTCTGGGGTTGGTCTTGTAGTTTGTCAGGTGCTGGATACCCTGCCACATCTGCCTACTGTTGTTGCTCTCCAGGTGGTCCTCAATCCTCCTCCTGTAGTCTGCCTTGGCCACTTTGATTCCTCTCTTCAGGTCGGCTCGAGCTGCACTGTAGTGGTCTCTGTCACCGGTCCTGAAGGCGATGTTCCTCTGCTTCAGCAGCTGCTGGACCTCCCGGGTCATCCAGGGCTTTTGGTTTGGGTAGACCCAGATACGTTTGTGCACTGTGACAGTGTCTATGCAGTTCTTGATGTAACAAAGAACACTGACTGTGAACACGTCCAGGTCTTGATGTTCAAAAATATCCCAGTTGGTCCTATCAAAGCAGTCCTGCAGCTGCATGGTAGCATCCTCTGGCCATGTGGCAACAGTCTTTGCTGTGGTGGGAGCGGTTTTCTTAATACATAATAAATCACGGGCGATTGCTCCAAGACAACGAGGGAGGCTCAGCCTCCTCTAAAAATGATGAACATCGTGTAGGATGAATTGCGCTAGGCTTATGTTATAGCCGACCTTATAACATTGCTATTTCAGATCCAGAATCATAGAAATATATGTGCTCAACCCAACTACAGTGCGAAATCATTCCCTTATAACTTTCCCCAGTTCGCCTAATGTGTGCGTGAGTTTTTCCCCCTCGTGACAGCGCGATGCAGCCCAGCCTCAGTGGACTTCAATGGCATTTGGGAGCTATGCACTTTTCAATCTCAAAATGCAAGACGATTATTGGACAAATACTGCGAAAATGCCCGCCCACGGAGTCTCACGGACTCCCAGCCTCAGTGCACTTCAATGGCATTTGGGAGCTATGCACTTTTCAATCTCAAAATGCAAGAAGGTTATTGGACAAATACTGTGAAAATGCCCGCCTACGGACTCCCAGCCTCACAGTGGGAGGGACATGGCGAAGCTTTCCGCAAGGAGACTGGTGATTGGTGAAAGTGGCCGGATATTTTCTTTGATTGACAGCTCGTTTCAACTATAGACAGGCAGCGGTGAATTTCAGTTCAGTCCCATGCGGATTCGCAAGTGCTGTGGTGTATTGTAAGAGCTCAGCTTACATTTCGATTTCATTCATTACATACGGTTTCTACCAGCTTTTTTAGTTTGTATATATTTTCATTGTAAATAAAGTGTAAATATAGTGTTGTCAAGTTTGCTATCTTAGTTCCAGAAATTTCGTTTATTTGAGTGACTGAACTTGAACTTGAGGGGGCTAGTCAGCTAGCAAGAAAGCTGCGCACGGATGCCAAGCATTGCTGATTTAATTTTGGCGAAGCCATTTGCCAGTCTTCCTTTCGAGGAAAAAATTAAAATTAAAGAGCAGGGTAGACCAACGCCTCAAATTGACTTGGTGAAAAAGGTAGGGAATAATACTCATTCCTTTCAGCTCTCCTGGTACGAAAAAGTGAATTGGCTAACAGCAAGTGACCCACATCAACAACAGTAAATAGGCTACTTTAGTAATATGTCATGGATGGACCAAAAATATAGAATCTATTTAAAATGTTTATGCTGAGTATATTATATTGGAATATATATATTTATCTGGATATGAATTAAACACAGCTACAATTTGGAAAACATTTTTAAACAAAAACACAGCTGAGAACATTTCACACTACAGACCTGGATTAAAAGTGAAGGGTTATCAAAATTGTCAATAAAACATTTCTCAGTCAAAATAAGTAAAATATAGGGAAAGTGTCATTGAATGAAATGTGTAGCACCCAGCTCTATGTTTGGCTCCCCAAGGTCAGTACTTGTGCCTATTCCAGAACACTCTGCTGTTACTGCTGAGGTTCCTGACAAAGAGCTGCTTTCAATAATGATAAATTTTTAAACAACATGCCACAATTTTAAAATATAAAATGTTAAAATATACCCCTCCCCCCCAACACCACCATCATGTATATTGGACAGTAGGCTAATGGGCCAAAAGAACCTGTTATTTCACAGTTTGTGACCCTGCCAACAATCAGCCAGATCAGAGGCAAGAGTATGGGCAAAATTGATGTGTTTTTTCTTTTTTCTTTTAAAATCTGGAAAAATCGTAACCGAACAGCCTCTCCTGTTTGAAAGACTACCAGCCGCCACTGTAATAAATATAATATATACAGTATAATACAGAGCTGAAAGTCATGTCTTCTGAGACATATATGGAATGAACATCATGTCCATTTGAGCCAGTTCCAAGATGTGGACCAGTCCATCCATCCATCCATCCATCCATCCATTATCTGTAGCTGCTTATCCTGTTCTACAGGGTCGCAGGCAAGCTGGAGCCTATTCCAGCTGACTATGGGTGAGAGGCAGGATACACTCTGGACAAGTCGCCAGGTTATCGCAGGGCTGACACAGAGACAAACAACTATTCACACCTATGGTTAATTTACAGTAAATCCACCAATTAACCCAACCTGAATGTCTTTGGACTGTGGGGGAAACCGGAACACCTGGAGGAAACCCATGCAAACACGGGGAGAACATGCAAACTCCACACAGAAAGGCCCTCGCCAGTCACTGGGCTTGAACCCAGGACCTTCTTGCTGTGAGGCAACAGTTCTAACCACTATACCACTGTGCTGCCCATGTGGACCAGTCAAAGACGGAAAAAGTCCAGTTTCATGTAATGAACTGAGAAATAGCCATTTTAGGATGTAAAAGTGCAGTTCTAGATAAGATTACAGGCATTTAGCAAATGCTCTTATCCAGAGCAATGTCCAACATACCCAGAGCAGCCTAGAGAGCAGTTGGGGGTTAGGTGCCTTGCTCAAGAGCACTTCAGCCATTCCTGCTGGTCCAGGCAATCAAACCAGCAACCTTTTGGTCCCTAAGCTGCTTCTCTAACCTTTAGGCTATGGCTTCCCCATAGTTTCTTAACCTGGCACTTTTGGGGTTTTTTTTTGCCTTCAGAAATCATCATTGCTCAACGTGTAGATTTTGAATACAAATGGAAGTTAAAATGTATAAATGAAAATGTCAGTTCTGTTTTAGGTATGTGCTGAAGGGGAGACACTATATGGCCAAAAGATTGTGGACACCAGACCATATTTGTGAGATCCCATTCCAGATTTAGTCCTTTCTTTGCTCTTATAATAACCTCTATTCTTCTGCAAAGGCTTTCCACTAGATTTTGGAATGTAGCTGTGGGGATTTGTCCATTCAGCTACAAGACATTAGTGAGCATTTGTATGGCAATGATGTGGGTGAGGAGGCCTGGTGTCGTGTCAGATTCCAGTTCATCCCACAAGTGTTCAGTGGGTTTGAGGTCAGTGCTCTGTGAAGGCCACTCAAGTTCTTCCACTCCGATCTTGGCAAACCATGTTTATATGGAACTCGATTTGTGTACTGGGACATTGTCATGCTGGAACAGATTTGAGCCTCTTAGTTCCAGTGAAGGGAAATTGTAATGCTATAACATACAAACACATCCTATACAATTTTGTGCTTCCAAATTTATGGCAAACAGTTTGAGGAAGGCCCACATGTGGGAGTGATGATCAAATGTCCACAAACTTTTGCCATATAGTATAGATAGAATGTACAGAATATACTCACCAGTCACTTTATTAGACATACCCATGCACTTGCTGTTTTATGCAGTTATCTAATCAGCTAATCCTTTGACAGCAGCACAATGCACACAATTGTGATCTCTGTGACTTTCACTGTGGCATGTGTGTTGATGCCAAATGGATTGCTCTGAGTAATTCAGAAACTGCTGATCTGCTGATAAACATTGAGTGAGTGACAGTTCTGTGGGTGGAAATGTCTCGTTGATAGGAGAAGTCAGAGGAAAATGGCCATATTGGTTCGAGCTTTCTTGGCACGAAGGATATAGCAACTCATAGCAACTCTTTACAACCATGGTGAACAGAAAATCATCTCAGCATGCAACAGCAGAATACCACATTGGGTTCCACTCCTGCCAGCCAAGAACAGGAATCTTAGAATCAAGAACAAGTTCCTATCAAAGATGCCGGTGAGTGTATAATTTACATCAGGTAAGAAAAATATGGGCATCTTGCATCAGGTGTTTCTGCTTTCACACTGTGGAGTTGTTCAAAAAGAGCCCCAGAACCCAAGGGAGACGTCTAGGGTGCTATAGACGGAGAGATATTCCCAGATGGCTTCCCACTGACTGTCTCTTCCTCTTCTGTCTGCATTGAAAATATTGAGAACCTGTCCTCGACATACTGTTCTGTTCTTTTTCCAATCTCTAAAACCCTCAAAAAAGGCACACGAATAAAGAAGTGAGAAAAGAGAAGAGGCGTGATCCTACTCCATATTGATCCTCGCATTAACACACTAAATCCTCACCGGAACACATGTCAGGAGCGTGTGTGTTAGATCGATGCTTTTAATAAAAAAAAAAAAGTAGTAAGATGTAGGAAAAGAAGTGTGTGTGTGTGTGTTTGATGGTATCTTTGAGGCCTGGGAGTGCGTGTTGCATCATTTGGCGTACTGATTCATATGCTGGAATGTGAGAGCTTTAGGTGGAGGAAAAGGGGAAAATCCATGCTTTTTAAAGATACATTTTAAGATGTCTGAAGAAACGTTCAAAGAGTCTGTGTTGCAACAGGGAGATAGCGGAAGATGGGCCTTACACACTGATCTCTGAGTTCAGACCTTGGCTTCCTCTTGTTATTGTAAAGACTGGGATTTGACTAGATGAAGCTGAAACAATCCGTAAAAGAGTGCAATCGATCTCGAGCTCAAAGCTGAAAAGTTGGAAGGGTTACAAAAGTGCACTGAGAAACATGAAACAATGGTTTGAATCCTCTATATCAGAATGCAGTCCCATGTAGGGCCTGAATATGTGTACAGGCCTATTTGGTGTGCATTTGTGGCCATTGTGTGTTTATAGTATATAAGCAATATCTCCAGTGTGTGTTCAGGGTTTTTAAGCCAGTATCTCACTGGGCTGCGACAGCTTGCGCGAACGTCATTCGCGAGAGAGTTTCAAAAGTGCCTTGAAATATTCGCGGGGCTTCTCAATTTCCTCGCATGAGTCACAAAGTGTCGCTCCTTCGTTGCTGAAATTTTGAACATGTTCAAAAAATTCGTGCGACAAAATTTCTCTCAAAATAGCCACAAATGCGTCGCTGGTGTCGCAAAGCCATCGCGAACCCTTCTCAAGTCAGTTTCCGTGAGGCTTCCTCTACTTCCCTGCCTGCCAAGGAAAAGCCGGGCTGCGACAGCCTGCGACTAGTTGGAGACACAACAATTACGATAAAATATGCGAATATCAATTCAGTGTGATTCCAAGTGAAAATTGTCGCTAATTCGCATATTTTATCACAAACGTTGTGTCTCCAACTAGTCGCGGGCTGTCGCAGCCCAGTGAGATACTACCCTTAGTGTTTTTTATACAGTGGCCAGGAAGTGCAAAACAAAATTACAAAATGTGAAACACTTTTACATTTTATAAAACAAAATTACATTTGCAAAACACTTTTACCAAGGACTAAACAAATTTGCATCTTAGAAAACAAAATGACAAGACATGAAACGCTTTTACAACCCCTGAGACAAATTTACAAGTGGCGGAACACTTTTACCAGTCCTGAAACAAGTTTACAAATGAAAATCTTCACGGAAGGGGAATGTACCAAATGCCGCAAGCGACCCGGAAGTGATAGAGTGAGTGGTTGATTCGTGCTGTCTTCTGTTTATGGTGATGGAACGTTGATTGTGACCAAATGCAGGGCTGCCAACTTTTGCCAACTGCAAAATTTTTCCGCACACCACGCAGTAAGTGGGAATTTTGTATTCAGTTTGATATTCACTTGTCCCCCTGCATTCTGGTGTTTTGTTTGTGGGTCGTCCAGCTGGAGATGGACAATGGGTGTGTGTGTGTGTGTGAGATTTTGGATTTAGTAGATGTTCCTGCATTCTGGTGGATTTTTGGAGTGGCCTGCTGTGCCCTACCTACATTCTTACACACCCTGACTTGCCAGGCCTTCAGCTTGTGGTCAACAAAAGCACCAAGTTTTGGCTTAAAAGCCCCCACACTAGAAAACTACAGATGACTGCCAATGTTCCTGTAGCCCTATAGACCTGCTCTTCTGTCTGCCCTGTTTGTTGCTCTTCTGTCTGTTGTTCTGTCTGTCCTGTCTGCCTTTTCTGGCTTGGCTGGACTGTCAAAATAAAATATTCCACTTTTGTCCTGCCAGTGGTCTTACCCTTCGGGGCATCTTACCTTTGAAAAAATTCAAATAGTCATGTTGGTTTAATAAATCTACGCAGTCACAACAACATGCCTTTTCCTGGAGGACAAGTTTCTTGTGTTTATTCTGAATCATTACCTGCTCTGAGTGGTAGGCAGGCCTATAGCAAAACGGTCAAGTTCTTTGATATTACAGGTGACCATGCTTTATTTACTTTAACTGAGCAATTACATACATCATAAATAATTAAAAATAAATACCCTGTAAATAAACAATAGGTATGGTGGCTAATGGCTCTTCTTGCATTTGTAATATTATCTCTTACTTGCTTTATTTTACAACATTTCCAGTATGGCTTCAAATAAAGTCATAAAGTATGATAACATACAGTAAACAAACTAAAAATGCACCTTAATAAACGTGTGCTAAGGAGGTGCTCTCCCATGCTGCTTGTTGGGGAAGCTAGAGGTTGTGGCACGGCAGTAGGCCTATAATGATTTATCATGCCTAGTACACAACTCTCGATATGGCATTAAATATTCTCACAACACTTATAGGCTAAAACGATTAAGAAACTTTATATAAGTTCATAATTACGCCAGTAACGCCACACATTGGCGTGCATATGTACAAACCTGTCTGAGACACTCGTCTTCAACTCGGATACCTTCTTCTCTCTCCTCTTCCTCTAAATTGACGGTAGGCAATTATCCAACTTCCGGCAAGTGCAGCATCATTAGATGTGCCACCTACCATAGGGGGAGTGTGTACAGAAGGGAACACCTCTCTGCCTGTTTAGCCGTGCGTAAGGCATAATTGATCGATCGCAAGTGGTTGGCACGACGCAATGGGTAGCCTAGATTAGATAGATAAACTAGATTTTTTTCTAGCGTGAGAAATCGGAGGAATGGCGTGTGAAGACAGTCAAATGCGTGTGTCTCACGCTCATTGCTTGAGAGTTGGCAGCCCAGTCAAATGATGTTTTGCCCCTTTCGTGGAAAACACATGAACCGCTTAACGCAGTTTGTGTGGACGGTGTCTAGGATTTTTAAAAGACATGGACCAGACAGAAGGACCAAGCGCACAGGGAACAAGACAACTGCTGTGTCCAAAATCACTCACTCATTCACTACTGCCTACTCACTATATAGGTTAATCCTATGGAGTGTATCTTCAGGATTTGGTGTCTGTGTTCAGGGCCTGGCATTTATGCTCATGTTCTGCTGTGGAAATGTAAGGCCTGTGGTGTGTGTGTTCAGTGTCTATGGTGTATTGAGTACCTGCTGTATAGCTTCAGGAGCTGGAGGGTGTACTCAGGCCCTATGGACAGGGTGCGATGATTTGCTGTGTGTGCTCAGATCCTGTAGTATGTGTTCAGGGCCTACAGCTGAGAGGAGGAGCTAAACTGAATCCATCCAGTACCTTAGCACTCTCCACGCGCATGAAGGATCTCGGAGCGCGAAAGCAGGCGAGAGCCACGTTCTCTGAAAACCTTCAACTCATCTGCATGTGATGAACATTAGTATGTTCAAAGATGCCTTTGGGAAAAAAAAGGGGAGCTTAATGAATAATGAATCTGTAGCTGATGTCAATTTTAAATGGATTTTAGAATTACAAACAGCATGTAAATCGTCAGCTCTCAGAAGAGGAGCCCCGGTGCTCTGCTGTTGTTTCCTTTCATCCAGCTGTAGACTTACTGCTACTGAACGAGAACTGACAGATAGAGGAGAGAACGAGAGCGGGGGGTGAATGTTTCAGGCAGCTTGTGCTATATAATATGGAAATATTCTGCAGTGTATAAGTATCTGTATTCTTTTGACTGAGCTGCCAGTTTATTAGGTAAACCTTGTAGTTACATTCACTAATTATTTTATCAGACACCATAGGCTCATATATTACTGAATGTACTGAATGTTTGTGCATGAGTGTAGCAGTTACTCAGTTGCTTTTTTTTTTAACCCTTTAATACACAATTCATACTGGCTATGTTTCTGAAGCCTAGCCATGTGTCTTATGTGCTTGTTACACGAGCAGCAGGAACAAGTTGTGCCCACTTTTCTTTGTGTTTACACACTCACTCTTTATTGGTGGCAAACTGGAAATTAGACAGGTAAACACAAAAGTGCACATGTACAAATCAGTCATCAGAAGCTTGTTTTTAACTTGCTTTATTGTCCTCTCGCCAGGGCTTTGAACCGGTTCAAGGAACGAAAACGAAAACCGGGAACTTTTTCTATTTCACATGGAACAGAAACGAAACCAGAAACTTTATTATTTTTTATGTTCCGGAACAGAAACGCTTATTAAAAATAATGGTAACCGGTTAACACCGGTTTTTATTTCGTTCCTCAAAGTTTCCGTAGCCTACAAATAAAAAAGTCATTCTTCACCTGTGCAAGTTTCTATGACCTGCTGGGGTTCACTTCCTGTGTGACGTTCGCTGACTGAATGGAGAGAGCAGGAGAGTGGACTACTATCACGTCTCCACATCTTAAATAAGAGGTAAATATTGCAGTCTATCGTTATTCAAAAACGTCAATTTCAAACACGATATCAATATATTTGTCCACGTTAATGAGAGGCTCGCGAACATTAAATGACGTTAACCTCTGTTAGCCTATCAATGCATAGGGCTTGACTAGCCTTTGGTAGCACATTAAACGAATTATCTTTCATTTTTGGCACTTTTTCTGTTTGTGTAGATGGGAAGACATACTGAGAATCCAAATCGCCAACATTTGAAATAATAATTGTTTGTAATTATTTCTTGTCTTATTTAATGAAGGTTGTAATAGAATTAGCCTACATTTGGCTTAAGCTGGATGAGACAGAGACATAATTTTATAGCCATTTGTTAAACAGCTGACAGGGAACGTAATTAACCGTTCCGGGAACGAAAATTTTTTCTTCTAACCGGTTCGGGAACGTCTATTTAATGGTGGACCCCAAAACCGGAAACGTTAAAATTCCGTTTCTGTTCGGAATGAACCAATAGGAAAAAATTTCTGGTTCAAAGCCCTGCCTCTTGCTGCTCGTTTCTGTTTAAATGCTTGGTGATTCAACGGTAAATCCAGCTTTCACCTCTGGAAAACATTCACTCTGAGTGATGTGTCATTCAGGGAACAAATCGACTCTTTGAGTCAGCTCTTTTAGATGAATTTTAAATTGAAAAAGCAAACAATGATCTGAATCTCAGCACAACCGGATGAGGGTAAGGACTTCTTCTTTAGTCCAGTTATCACTGTGAGTGGCTTGGGAATCACTCGACTCCATCATTTAAAGGTGGAGACGTTTGACAAGGAAAAGCACTCAAGAAGACGTGACCATTGAATTTGCTGCGAAGTGGTCTGTCTGGATGATAAATAACCTGGATGAACACTACCATGCACGTGTAAGCCCTCCTACTTGCCACTGATTGCATTTAGATGATAAGTGGGAACAAGTTGCGCCCGGAACAAGTTGCGAAACCTCGAAAAGGGGAGCAGGTTGCGCCCACCAGTGTCAAACTGTTCTGGAATAACTCATGCTTCGATGGGCAGTTGCAACGGGGCAACTTGTTCTGTGAGCAATTTGTTCTGGCTCAAATGCCTGTGTAAAGGCAGCTTTACACATGTCACATAGTACACAGTATACACTGTTTTATTCTATCCACATTCACTGGATATGAGCAATTGCACATGCTGATTGGCTAATCTACTATTAGGCTATCAGCTCATATACCATGAGTAAAGAAAAGCAAAATGGCAGAGCATGTTGCTGAACTAGGGCAGTTCGGTGTTGTAGTGGTTAGCACTGTTGCCTCACAGCAAGAAGGTCCTGGGTTCGAGCCTAGCAGCCGGCGAGGGCCGTTCTGTGTGGAGTTTGCATGTTCTCTGCATGTCCGCGTGGGTTTCCTCCGGGTGCTCCGGTTTCCCCCACAGTCCAAAGGCATACAGATTAGGTTAACTGGTGGCTCTAAATTGACCATAGGTGTGAATGTGAGTGTGAATGGTTGTTTGTGTCTATGTGTCAGCCCTGCGATGACCTGGCGATTTATCCAGGGTGTACTGTACCCCGCCTCTCGCCCATAGTTAGCTGGGATAGGCTCCAGCTTGCCTGCAACCCTGTAGGACAGGATAAGCGGCTACAGATAATGGATGGATGTTGCTGAACTAACTGAGGATGAAATAAAAACTCTACTTGAACCCCCCCAAAATTATCAAGTATTTAAAAGAAACAGAATTAGCTAAAAGAATATAGTTTTCCCCCCAATATCTCCTGTCCCACACTCCAGCCCATTTGGTGGTGGTAATGCACTTTTAAGTTGGTTTGCCAACTGCCAAAAAACCCTAAAGAAGAAGAAGAACCCCCCCCCCAAAAAAAAAACACACAAAAAAGGCAACAAAATAGGGAATAAAAGTATTTGATGGTAAGAATGTATCTTGTTTTATTTTTCAAGAATTATTATTATTATTATAGCATTTTTCACAAATTGCTAGTCATTTTGCCAGTTTGTTTACATTCTAAGAAGAAATGATTTTGTCGGACGTTTAGGATAAAGTTTTTATTTATCGAAGTTGCAAAAAATTAAAATGCTCTGTTTCTCAAAATCCAGTGAATTTGGATGGAATAAAACAGTTATTCCACTCAATCTCATCATACATGGCTTATAGCCGACTCGGTGCTATCAGCTCATGTACAACTTGATTTTGTGGAATAACTGTTAATTAACCAACACTTTAAGCCACACCAGCTCTATAATATGCAAATTTATGGGCATAAAAACACCTGTACCTTTTTTCTAACTTGCACATGAAGCTTGAAGCTTAAACTCCATAGAAAGCTATTCAAATCACTCACTTCCACTTAGCATATCTTGTGAATAACATTTAAAGTCATAATCTACAACAGTGTCATGCTTGTGAAGCCTAAAGGCCTCAGCATATTTAATATGGAGACAATGTCTGTTTAGGTTGTGTTAAGACCCCACTAAGGTTGTGTATTGTTCATTGCATGAGTACTCCGGTACTGCAGGTGGCGCTAAAATTTCTTGACAATTTCCAAATGCTACAAAGTGGCAACAGAATAAACTCCTTTGTAATCACCGATGACAGGCTTGGTCACATCACAGCACAGCAACCACACCTTGCTGCCATGTGCATGACATGACAAGTGAAACCACGCTATGTCTCTGTGGCAGCAGGGGCATGGTCAAGCGTCGGTCTGTGAATGGAGGGCGGAGTCAGGGAAGGTAAGTGGCAGAATCACTGTACCTGACGGGAATTAACCTGTGTTTGTGTGTCTTCACCAGTGACCGTGCCCTATAAGAGGAGAGGGAGAGCAGAGGAAGGGGGCTCTCCCCGAACGAGAACACTTGTGTGTGTGTGTGTGTGTGTGTGTGTGTGTGTGTGTGTGTGTGTGTGTGTGTGAGAATAATTAAAAGCTGAAAAGCTAAAATAAAAAGGGTTTTTGCAAACTCAGTTCTGGCCTACCGTGCTTCTGTGCTCCACCCACCTTAACTATTTCTACAATGGTGCTGAAACCCGGGATGGAGTACAGAGGAGAACAGCCTCATGGAGTCCTCCCCTTTCAAGGACCTGGTCCATGCCCTCACCTTGGCCCAACAGAGCCAGCACCAGGCGCTGGTCACCCTCTGGAAGGAGCAGGAACAATGGTTCGAAGCCCTGGTACTGGTACAGCAGGAAGATCGCCAGGCGTTCTGGCACCTGCTCGCGTCGGCGGGGTCCACCATCACCACCGCCACGGACCCTCCCCACCTCACCCTAATGAAGATGGGTCTGCAGGACGACCCTGAAGCCTTCCTCGCTCTTTTTGAGCAGGCGGCAGAGGCATGGGGTTGGCTGGTGGAACAGCGCGCAGCACGCCTCCTCCCCCTCCTAATGGGCGAGGTGCAGCTGGCCACGCTACAGCTCCCTGCTGACAGCCGGCTGATCTACACCGACCTCTGCAGGGCCATCCTCCAACGTGTGGGGCACACCCCAGAGCAGCAGCGGCAGTGCTTCCGCGCGCTGCGCCTGGAGGAGGTCAGCTGGCCATTTGCATTTGGCCAGCAACTCCGGGACGCCTGCCGGCAGTGGCTGAGGGCCAACAGCTGCAACACCGAGGGAATCATCAACCTGGTGGTGCTGGAACAATTCATCGCCCGACTTCCGGAAGGAACAGCAGAGTAGGTCCAGTACCATCGCCAGGCATCGCTGGATCAGGCCATCGAGCTGGCGGAGGACCATATGGCAACTGTTCAGATGGCAGGACAGCATGTCTCCTCTTCTCCCCTCTCTCTTCCTCTCTCTCTCTCTCCTTCTGTTCCTCGTCCTCGCCCCATTCCCCCACTGTGGAGGCGGGGGCCAGCTCCACCCCAGCCAGCTTACCGCACCCGCAGTGCCCCACCGTTTCCTACTTCCGTGTATGTGTCTTCCCCCCCTCAGGTGCGTGAGCTCCGGAACACCGGTGCAGAGGGAAAGCCTGGGCCGGTATGCTGGCGCTGCAGGGAGCCGGGACACCTCCAGCAACAGTGCTCGGCGATGAAGGTGGGTGTGGTGGTCCGGATCCCTGACATGCCAGGGACCACCCTCGATCGGGCTGGAGCATATCGTATACTGGTGAGTATCCAAGGGGATATGTATCAGGCTTTGGTAGACTCCGGTTGTAATCAGACCTCAATCCACCAAAGCCTGGTGCAAGACAAGGCATTGGGGAGAGCACAATTGGTGAAGGTGTTGTGTGTGCATGGGTATGTTCACAACTATCCTTTAGTGTCGGTCCACATTCTATTTCGAGGGGAGAAATTTAGAGTAAAGGCGGCAGTTAATCCTCGCCTTACCCACTCAATAATTTTGGGGACCGATTGGCTGGGATTCGGGGAATTAATGACGCATTTAGTGAAGAGTGGGGCCTGCCATAGTTTAGCGGGGGGAGGTCCTGGTCCCGGTGTGGCTTTGGCGGGAGCAGCTGTCACAGAGACGTCTACGTCATCACAGCATCAGAGCGAGGAGCAGCAGGCTCCTCCTCCCTCTCTCGGGGAATCCCTCGCGGATTTCCCGTTAGAGCAGTTGCGAGACGAGACTCTGCGGCATGCATTTGACCAAGTGAGAGTAATCGATGGTCAAACGCTCCAGCCAAACGCCACCCCATCCTTCCCCTATTTCTCCATTATTAAGGATAGATTATACTGAGTGACACAGGACACTCAGACTAAGGAACAAATAACACAGCTTTTGATCCCAAAGAGCCACCGGGAATTTATATTCCAGGCGGCTCACTTTAATCTCATGGCCGGACACTTAGGGCAGGATAAGACACTAGCCCAAATAATGGCCTGGTTCTATTGGCCAGGGATTCGCAGCGATGTCCGTAGGTGGTGTACGGCATGCCGCGAATGCCAGTTAGTAAATCCAGCGGCCATTCCAAAAGTGCCTTTGCGCCCTCTGCCATTAATTGAGACCCCGTTCGAAAGAATTGGGATGGATCTTGTCGGGCCATTAGATCAGTCAACATGAGGATATCGCTTTATTTTAGTTCTGGTGGACTATGCAATGCGATATCCGGAAGCAGTGCCTCTTCGCAATATCTCAGCACGCAGTATTGCAGAAGCACTCTTCTGCGTCATCTCCTGTGTCGGAATCCCCAAAGAGATTCTGACTGATCAAGGCACTACGTTTATGTCATGCACACTGCGCAAACTGTATGGGTTACTGGGAATTAAGCCTATCAGCACCAGCATTTATCACCCACAAACGGATGGCTTAATTGAACGGTTCAATCGCACCCTCAAGAACATAATTCGAAAATTTGTAAGCGAGGATGCACGCAGCTGGGATAAATGGCTCGAGCACCTGATATTTGCAGTGCGAGAGGTCCCACAAGCCTCCACGGGGTTCTCCCCATTCGAATTATTATACGGGTGTAAGCCGCGTGGCATTTTAGATGTGCTGCGTGAAAATTGGGAGGAGGGACCTTCAACAAGCAAAAATGAAATTCAATACGTTATCGACCTGTGCGCCAAACTCCACACCCTCAGGCACTTAACCCAGGAGAATTTGCAGCAGGCCCAGGAACATCAAGTCCATCTGTACGACAGGGGCACATGCCTTAGGGAATTCACACCGGGAGATAAAGTACTCGGGTTGTTGCCCACATTGAGCTCCAAATTGATCACCAGGTGGCAAGGACCCTTTGAGGTCACACGGCGAGTTAGGGACATCGACTATGAGGTGAGGCGAATGGACAGGGGTGGGGCATTACAGATTTACCACCTCAATCTGTTAAAACTTTGGAATGAGAAGGTCCCTGTAGCGTTGGTGTCAGTGGTTCCAGAGAAGGTGGAGCTGGGGCCGGAGGTTCAAAAGGGAAAATTGACATCGCCCACTGCTCCGGTCCCCTGTGGAGACCATCTCTCCCCGATCCAGCTCACGGAGGTCGCCCAGTTGCAAACAGAATTTTCTGACGTGTTCTCGCCCCTGCCCGGCTGCACCCACCTCATAGGATACCACATTGAGACGCCCCCAGGGTAGTAGTGTGCAGCCGCCCTTACAGACTGCCCGAACACAAGAAAAAGGTGGTTCAGGAAGAACTCGAGGCCATGCTCAAAATGGGCATCATTGAGGAGTCCCACAGTGACTGGAGCAGCCCAGTGGTCTTGGTTCCCAAGGCTGACGGGTCGGTCCGGTTCTGTGTGGACTATAGAAAAGTCAACGTGGTGTCTAAATTTGATGCGTACCCAATGCCTCATATTGCCGAGTTGCTTGATTGACTAGGCACGGCTTGTTTTTATTCGACACTGGATTTGACAAAGGGATATTGGCAGATCCCCTTGACTCCACTATCCCGAGAGAAAACGGCCTTTTCCACACCGTTTGGCTTACACCAGTTCGTCACACTTCCTTTTGGGCTGTTTGGGGTGCCCGCTATATTCCAGCGGCTTATGGATAGGGTCCTCCACCCCCACACCACCTATGCGGCCGCATACCTGGACGACATTATTATTTATAGTAATGACTGGCCGTGGCACCTAGAACACCTAAGGGCCATCATTAGGTCGCTGAGGCAAGCGGGTCTCACAGCCAACCCAAAGAAGTGTGCAATTGAGCAGGTGGAAGTATGGTATCTGGGCTTCCACTTGGGCAATGGGCAGGTGCGTCCCCAAATCAATAAGACAGCAGCGATTGCGGCCTGCCTGAGGCCCAAGACCAAAAAGGGGGTGAGACAGTTCCTGGGGCTGGCTGGCTACTATCGTAGGTTTATACCTAATTATTCGGACATCACCAGCCCACTGACTGATCTCACTAAAAAGGGGGCACCAGATCCGGTCCAGTGGATGGAGCAATGCCAGCAGGCTTTCTCTAAGGTAAAGGCTGCACTGTGTGGGGGGCCACTGTTACACTCCCCTGACTTTTCTCTCCCCTTTGTTTTGCAGACGGACGCATCGGACAGAGGGCTGGGGGCTGTCCTGTCCCAGGAGGTGGAGGGGGAGGACCGTCCAGTGCTGTACATCAGCCACAAGCTGTCAGTGCACGAGGGCAGGTACAGCACCATAGAGAAAGAATGCCTTGCCATCAAGTGGGCAGTCCTCACCCTCCGCTACTACCTGCTGGGGCGCCCTTTCACCCTCTGTTCTGACCACGTGCCCCTGCAGTAGCTCCACAGCATGAAGGATGCCAATGCGCAGATCACCCGTTGGTTTCTGGCACTCCAGCCGTTTAAGTTCGAGATGGTCCACAGGCCAGGGGCGCAGATGGTCGTGGTGGATTTCCTCTCCCGTCGGGGGGAGTCAGCTGCAGGCCAGATGGCTCCCCAGCCTGAGTCGGGCGGTGGGGGTCTGTGGCAGCAGGGGCATGGTCAAGCATCGGTCTGTGAATGGAGGGCGGAGTCAGGGAAGGTAAGTGGCAGAATCACTGCACCTGATGGGAATTAACCTGTGTTTGTGTCTTCCCCAGTGACCGCGCCCTATAAGAGGAGAGGGAGAGCAGAGGAAGGGGGCTCTCCCCAAACAAGAACACTTGTATGTGTGTGGGAGAATAATTAAAAGCTGAAAAGCTATAATAAAAAGGGTTTTTGCAAATTCAGTTCTGGCCTGCCGTGCTTCTGTGCTCCACCCACCTTAACTATTTCTACAGTCTCTTTGCACCATAATTATGTCACATTATTCGTGAAAGTCTCCAAATGTCATCTCTAAACCTATAAGTGTGAATGTGAGTGTGAATAGTTGTTTGT
Source organism: Neoarius graeffei (assembly GCF_027579695.1). Classification (NCBI taxonomy): domain Eukaryota; kingdom Metazoa; phylum Chordata; class Actinopteri; order Siluriformes; family Ariidae; genus Neoarius; species Neoarius graeffei. The sequence goes on from NC_083572.1 coordinate 15,830,014, forward strand.
CATTGTGTTAGCCCTGTGATAGATTAGCCACCTGACCAGAGTGTACTCCACTTCTTGTCCAAAGTCAGCTGGGGTTGGCTCCAACTTCCCCCATGACCCTGACAGGTAAGCGATATAAATAATGGATGGATGCAAGTATGGTTGTCCCAATATCGACTGTCCCCACCCCATGTTCTTCTGACACAAAAATGATGCACATTGTCAGTCCCAATCCAGTCTCATTATTTGACAGTCTGAATTCTACAAGATAATACCTAAAGTTGTCACTGTTCACTGCACATGCTTCAAACTTCATTCCAAATGAAGCATTGATGCACGTTGTCCATGTGAAGTGAAATCCCTGGCATATTAACACTACCAGCAGATATTGCTTTGTTGAGTGTAGCCATTCAAATACATTTGTCTTTTTTTTTTGGATGGTGGCTTCCCTTTTGAATTGGGTTCCTCTCAAAGTTTCTTCCTCTTGTCTTCTCAGAGTTTTTCCTGACCAATGTTGCATCTGGCTTGCTGATTAGGGATCTCAAGCTAGAGTATATTTCTATATTTATAGATATAAAAAAATTTCATTTAGGACAGTGGGAGGAAATCCATACAGACATGGGGAGAACATCCACTGGAGCTGGAGGACAACACTGCTATCTGCTCTGCCATAGTGCCACCCATGTATTTATTGATCTTGCATAAAACACGAAAAGTTGACTCCATTTTCATCTTGTTGCCATATGGTTACACTGGAGCAGAAAGCTTCTCTGTCTTTGTGGGGTGTGGTGGATCGATGTCCACCATAGCTATTGAGCTTTTTGCAAGAAAAAATAAAAACTGTACACACACACACACACACACACACACACACACACACACACATGTTTGTCTTACTATCCTTCTGAGGACATACCTAATTATTAATGCAGTTAATTAATGTTATGCCTGCACCTAAACATAACCCTAATCTTAACCTCATTCATGAAAAGGAAACATTTTGGCTGTTTAACAAAAATAAAAGCATAAAACATCATCATCAACAACACTTTCCTTGTGGGGACCACCCAAACATCCCCACAAGGTAAAAATTGTCAGATTTTATTATCCATGTGGGGACATTTGGTCTTCAGCAGTATAGAAATGCAAACACATTTTTCTTGCTATCATTTTGAAGACCTTCCTAATTATGAATGCAGTTAATTAATTTTGTGCCTGCAACTAAACCTAATGCTAATCTTAACCTCAGAAATGAAAAGGAAACATTTTGGCTATTTAACAAAAAAAAAAAAAGTAAAACAGCAACAACAAAAAACATCACTTTTCATGTGGGGACCATCCAAATGTCCCCACAAGGTCAAAATTGTCAGATTTTATTATCCATGTGGGGACATTTGGTCTTCAGCAGTATAGAAATGCACACACACACACACACACACACACACACACACGTTTGTCTTACTATCCTTCTGAGGACCTACCTAGTTATTAATGCAGTTAACTGATGTTGTGCCTGCAACTAAACCTAACCCTAATCTTAACCTCATTCATGAAAAGGAAACATTTTGGCTGTTTAACAAAATAAAAACAACAACAACAACAACAACAACATCATCAACAACTACAACACTTTCCTTGTGGGGACCATCCAAGTACCCCCACAAGGTCAAAATTGTCAGAATTTATGATCCTTATGAGGACATTTGGTCTTCCGCAGTATATAAAAACACAGACACGCACGCACACACGCATGCGCACACACACACACACACACACACACACACACACACACACACACACACACACACACGTATGTTTGTCTTACTATCCTTCTGAGGACCTACCTAATTATGCAGTTTATTAATGCTATGCCTGCAACTAAACCTAACCCTAATCTTAACCTCATTCATGAAAAAAAAAAATATTTTGGCTCTTTAACAAAAAAAAGTAAAACAACAGTAACAACAACAACAGCACTTTTCTTGTGGGGATCATCCAAATGTTCCCACAAGGTCAAAATTGTTCAAATTTTATGGTCCTTGTGGGGACATTTGGTCCTCAGTAGTATATAAACACACACACACATTTTTCTTGCTATCATTTTGAAGACCTTCCTAATTATGAATGCAGTTAATTAATTTTGTGCCTGCAACTAAACCTAATGCTAATCTTAACCTCAGAAATGAAAAGGAAACATTTTGGCTATTTAACAAAAAAAAAGTAAAACAGCAACAACAAAAACATCACTTTTCATGTGGGGACCATCCAAATGTCCCCACAAGGTCAAAATTGTCTGATTTTTTGATCCTTGTGAGGACATTTTGTCTTCAATAGTATATAAACACACACACACACCCGTGACCTGTATGGTACCTCATAAAAGGGCCAATGAGTATAGCTACAAGGTTACTGTATCTAATAGTGTGTGTCCAAGCGCACATGTGCATAAATGGCGTATGTATTTGGATGCTTAATGAAACATTGCATGGGTGAGACATTATTTGTTGAGCCATTGCAGGCGAGAGCAGATGATTCCGGTGGACTTCAAAGCCTCCTGCTCCGAGGATGTTGTTATTTTCTCAGGTGCCTCTGGAGCTCTGGAAACTTGTTAGTTTATAAACACTGCTCAAGAGGATGCCAGCTGTGTACCAGGACTGGACAGATAGAGAGAGAGAGAGAGAGAGAGAGAGATTAGAAAGACACAGAGGTTTGCATGCCAAATATCTGCCTTCTCCCAGCCTCTTTGCTGGATACGTTTACAGAAAAGTACCACAACAACCAATCTATCAAAAAGATTTGAAGGTTTCTCCTATCCTAACAAATAATCTAATCAGCTGCACTGCATCATCATACCACACAATTAAACATTTTCAAGCTCCTGATAGAGTTCCCACGACCAGCCTGACTTCGAAACTGTGGCTCCAGCAGAAAAGCAACACGTTAGACAGCTAATGAATTTCTGTGTTTGTGTTTTGATGAGTCCAAACACATGCTGACCCTCAGAGGAGTCTCATCCACTTCAAAGCACAGCGATGGAAACACCTGCAGAATCCCAAAGCCGAGGAGCAGCAGGGTGATGTGATGGCGCAAGCCATGCTGTTTATCTGTGTGTTAGTGACAAGACTTTGTATGGGGAAACATCCACTTCTAAAAACAATGTAGCCTTGGCTGTAAAGGAAAATGTTCTCTTGAAGTAAAGAAACTTTATTTTAGGGTCGTTGAAAAAAAGGAACACCACATCAAAAGCTACCTTCCTTATAAAATATACATATAAAAAGGTTCAAGTTCAAGGTTCCTCTTTCAGAGCTTTTTGTATGTAAAAATGCAAAAGTTTTGACACTAGTCTGGGAAAAGTATTACAATTTTTGATGACTCATCCAGTACTAGTCTTGTGTTCATCCAATTATTGGCTCTTGAGGACATACATAGACAGTATATCCCACCCCTGCGGGTAGATCTTACTCTACAGTATATTAGCAGCTTGTTAGTACCAAGCTTGGTTCATCATTGCATTTCTGACCATGAGTCTTCCTGCATAAGCCATCCTTTAGTTGAGAAAATATGGTTGGAGTTTATTCATTTCAGTATTTTGTGTTTTACAGTCTCAGGGTTGTTCAGTCTTGCTACCAGACACCCCTTCTCCACCAAGGCAGTTCCAAGGCCGGTTCGGAGCCAGTGCCTAATCTTGAACCAATTCTTTGCATTTTGACAGACAAAGAACCAGCTCTTGGCCAGAAAAACTGGTTCCACAGCAGCACCAACTCTTTGCTGGTCTAGAACCAAGAACCACTTATGTTTGGGACTGGGAGCAGGATTATTGTGACCAACAAGACCAGCTAAAACTTTGTGAATGCCATAAAAAAAGAACTAGTGTAGCATCTAGTCTGACTAATCCAGAAGAAGAAGAAACCTTTATTTGTCATATGCACACTCAAGCACAATGAAATTCATCCTCTGCACTCTAAAAAGTGTTTTCAGCAGTAGTTGAAGTAACGTAAAGTTCTGAGTGAGTTTCATTCAGATTTCTGCTTTAGTGAAGGCAGTTTACATTTGCGGAGTATATCAACTTGGAATTACACATTGTTCCCTCAGTACACATGTAACCTACTATTCTCATTTGAGTGAACCTGCATCAATTAGGTTTCTCGTGATGCTGTGCGTCTGACTTCATGACGTCTCTGCCTTCTCCATGTTTGTTTACCTCTGTGCGCCGCTGTATTTCTTTATTCAATGCATTTAAATAATCGATTTTTGGACGTTTGTGAATCGATTCAGAATCGTTCATGTCCGAATCGCAATTAATCTAAAAATCGGAAATTTCCCCCACCCCTAGTTGAGATTGTTAGGCATATTTGTATAATACATTGTTGCACTATTTTGCACTTTGCTGACAAAGTAAGTTTGTGGTCTTACCAACAATTACTTATGCATTTTGTGCATATGTGTTTTAAAAAGGACAAATGTGTAATGTGATGGCACAAAAGCTGTGTTGGTGGCCATAAAGTTAATGGTTCTTTACATTTATACAATAAAGTATAAAACAACATCAGATTTTGAGGGTTTTTTAAAAATATTTTCAGCCAACTTAAAATTGCAATTTTAGGCTACGTTCACACTGCAGGCTGAAGTGACTCAAATCCAATCTTTTCGCCCATATGTGACCTGTATCCGATCTTTTATTGACAATATGAACGACACAGATCCGATTTTTTCAAATCCGACCCAGGCCGTTTGGATATGTGGTCCTAATTCCGATTCCTATCCGCTCTTTTCATATGCGACTTCAGTCTGAACCGCCAGGTCGCATTCATCCGACTTACACGTCATCAACAAGCCACAGACGTCACTATTCTGCGCTGAAGTAGGCGGCGGGTCTCTCAAAAAAAGTTACAACAACATGGCGCATAATCACGGGCGCAGATAGAGGGTGGGACTCGTCCCACCCAGATTTAAATTCACCTCGTTCGGTCCCCCCCATTTATAGGGAGGAAAAAACGTCTATGCTGTCTTTCTTTGCATAAGGCAAACCTCACGGAAAAATCAAAAGACTAATTACCATTCGGTTTATTGAGGTGCACAGCAGTGTATACATAGTTGCAACAACTCACATAAAACAAAGACTGATATTCGGTTGGTTGAGCTGCGCAGACTGCACAGGTTGCGAGCTCGAGCTTGGTTGCTATGGTAACCCACAACAAGTTTGACAGGCATATCGGGGTTGGGGTTGGTTTGCTGGCAGCTTTGTCCCCCCCAGTTTTTTGTCCCTCCCAGTTCAAAAAACGTATCTGCGCCCCTGCGCATGACATCAATGCGAGGGACGCTTCGGGCTGTGAAGGTTCTGAATCTTCTTAATGGAAGGACGCAGAGGTTAGAGAGCTGATTTCCATTTGGGGGGATGCAGCTATTCAAGCTAGATTGGATGGGTCATACCGCAACCGGGCGGTTTTACTTCCGTAAACACTGGCCATGCTCACTGCGTGTGACGTCGTCGTATCCTGCAATGCGCATGCGGAACACTTTTAGGTCGCTTTTCGTTCATACTGAGGATCACATACAAGTCGCATATATTTGTTAATGTGAACGACCTCACAAAAAAATCGGATTTCACAAAAAAATCGGAATTGAGCATTAAGCCTTGCAGTGTGAACGTAGCGTTAGTTATATTTAACAAACTAAAATTTAATTTTAAGGTTACTACAAAAAGTAATTTTAATGAAACCATAGTATTAGGTTAGAAAGGAGCACTATTTTACTTTTGGGTTATGCAAATTATGGAGTTGGAAAAATGGAAAACTTTAAGTTGCCTTTTAACTTTAAGCCTTAATTTTAAGTTGGATTAATGCAAAACGTTGATTTGAGAACAATTGAATTATTAAGTACATGTGACTTAAATCAACTGTGTTAATCTAACTCATTAACTTAATTTCAAAGAACTTAATTCATTTAGGTGTTACCAATTGAAACAATTCAATTAAGTTGGTCCAACTATTTTCTTTTTTCAGTGTGCATTTAACCCATCTGAAGCAGTGAACACACACATGCACACACAGGAGTGAGCAATGAGTGCACACACACATACCCAGAGCTTTGGGCAGCTACAGTGGTGCTTGAAAGTTTATGAACCCTTTAGAATTTTCTATATTTCTACATAAATATGACATAAAACATCATCAGATTTTCACACAAGTCCTAAAAGTAGATAAAGAGAACCCAGTTAAACAAATGAGACAAAAATATTGTAATTGGTCATTTATTTATTGAGGAAAATGATCCAATATTACATATCTGTGAGTGGCAAACGTATGTGAACCTCTATGATCAGCAGTTAATTTGAAGGTGAAATTAGAGTCAGATGTTTTCAATCTATGGGATGACAATCAGGTGTGAGTGGGCACCCTGTTTAATTTAAAGAACAGGGATCTATCAAAGTCTAATCATCACAACACATGTTTGTGGAAATGTATCATGGCACAAACAAAGGAGATTTCTGAGGACCTCAGAAAAAGCATTGTTGATGCCCATCAGGCTGGAAAAGGTTACAAAACCATCTCTAAAGAGTTTGGAGTCCACCAATCCAAAGTCAGACGGATTGTGTACAAATAGAGGAAATTCAAGACCATTGTTACCCCCCCAGGAGTGGTCGACCAACAAAGATCACTCCAAAAGCAAGGCATGTAATAGTCGGCGAGGTCACAAAGGACCCCAGGGTAACTTCTAAGCAACTGAAGGCCTCTCTCACATTGGCTAATGTTAATGTTCATGAGTCCACCATCAGGAGAACACTGAACAACAATGGTGTGCATGGCAGGGTTGCAAGGAGAAAGCCACTGCTCTCCAAAAAGAACATTGCTGCTTGTCTGCAGTTTGCTAAGATCACGTGGACAAGCCAGAAGGCTATTGGAAAAATGTTTTGTGGACGGATGAGACCAAAATAGAACTTTTTGGTTTAAATGAGAAGCGTTATGTTTGGAGAAAGGAAAACACTGCATTCCAGCATAAGAACCTTATCCCATCTGTGAAACATGGTGGTGGTAGTATCATGGTTTGGGCCTGTTTTACTGCATCTGGGCCAGGATGGCTTGCCATCATTGATGGAACAATGAATTCTGAATTATACCAGCAAATTCTAAAGGAAAATGTCAGGACATTTGTACATGAACTGAATCTCAAAATAAGTTGGGTCATGCAGCAAGACAACGACCCTAACCACACAAGTCATTCTACCAAAGAATGATTAGAAAAGAATAAAGTTAATGTTTTGGAATGGCCAAGTCAAAGTCCTGACCTTAATCTAATCGAAATGTTGTGGAAGGACCTGAAGCGAGCAGTTCATGTGAGAAAACCCATCAACATCCCAGAGTTGAAGCTGTTCTGTAGGGAGGAATGGGCTAAAATTCCTCCAAGCCGTTGTGCAGGACTGATCAACAGTTACCGGAAACATTTGGTTGCAGTTATTCCTGCACAAGGGGGTCACACCAGATACTGAAAGCAAAGGTTCACATATTTTTGCCACTCACAGATATGTAATATTGGATCATTTTCCTCAATAAATAAATGACCAAGTATAATATTTTTATCTCATTTGTTTAACTGGGTTCTCTTTGTCTACTTTTAGGACTTGTGTGAAAATCTGATGATGTTTTAGGTCATATTTATACAGAAATATAGAAAATTCTAAAGGGTTCACAAACTTTCAAGCACCACTGTATGCTACAGCACCCAGGGAGCAGTTGGGGGTTAGCTGCCTTGCTCAAGGGCACTTCAGCCCAAGGCCACCCCATGTTAACCTAACCACATGCCTTTGGACTGTGGGAGAAACCAGAGCACCCAGAAGAAACCCATGCAGACACGGGGAGAACACGCAACCTCCACACAGAAAGGCCCCCGTCAGCCACTGGGCTTGAAACCAGAACCTTCTTGCTGTGAGGTGACAGTGCTAAGCTTTACACCACCATGCTGCCCAATAAAAAAGAAGAAGAAAAAAAGATGAGGTATTCCATCATTGTTGTTGTTATGCTTGGTGCAAGTGGCACTAGAAGGGCTGGCTATTGGCGCTAGTGGGGAAGGCTAATGGTACTAGCCAGCCCCATTAGCAGAAATTATACAGTGATGTAATCGCATGGCTCGACAATGGCTCTCTAGCCTGTGGAAAAGCAAAGCAGTTCTTAGAAGGTTTGCAGGTTGAGCAGCTCCGAACCAGCGCTTGCAGCAGCCCAGAACTAACACATGGTTAATATTGGTCAAAAGGGGGTAGTAGACACAACTCAATTCTGTCTTTATACACCACTGGATGTATAAAATTCGTGATCCTGCAGCTCTCTATCACCACTGGTGCCACTGACCGTAGTGTTGGTGCATAACTCCAAAAACAAACATTCATAACTCCAAAAACACACATGCTTTCATTATAATGTCTGCACTGTTCCCATATTTAGCTAAGCTACCTGTACTGTCATGCTTGCTTGGATTAAAAATGAAATACACTACAGTACATGGCCAAATGTTTTTGCACACCTGACTGTCTCACGCATATGTAGGTCTTCCTAAAACTGTTGCCACAGTGTTGGAAGCACCTAATTCTATAGGATATCATTGTATGCTGTAGCATTACAATTTCCTTTCACTGGAATAAGCAGTTGAAACATGTTCCAGTATGACAGTGCCACCTTGCATAAACTGAGGTCTATGAAGACATGGTTTATCAAGGTTGGTGCACAAGAACTTGAGTGGCCTGCACAAAGCTCTGACCTCGAACCCACCCAACATTTTTCAAATAATTTGGAACACTGATTGCACTCCAGACCTTCTTGCCTGACATCAGTGCCTGACCTCACTAATGCTGTTGTAGCTGAAGAAATAGACATAATCCAAAACCTTACCAGAAAAGTGGAGGTTATTATAACAGCAAAGAGACTAAATCTGCAATAATGCTAGAGTCTCACGTCAAAAGGCAATGCATGAGTATCCCCATGACAGTTCCACAAATTGATTTAGTGGTGAATTCACTCATGGCTTAATAGCTAAATCTTTGAACAGCAGACTCTGATGCAATTACCACATATATATCCATCTATCTATTATCCATAACTGCTTATCCTGCAGGGTCATGGGAAAGCTGGAGCCAATCCCAGCTGACTATGGGCGAGAAGTGGCATACTTCCTGGACAAGTCACCAGGTAATCGCAGGGCTAACACAGAGAGACAAACAACCATTCACATTGATGGTCAATTTAGAGTCACCAATTAGCCTAACCTGCATGTCTTTGGACTGTTAGGGAAACTGGAGCACCCAAAGGAAACCCACGCAAACACAGGGAGAACATGTAAATGCCACACAAAAAGGCCCCTGTCCGCCACTGGGCTCGAACCTAAAACTTTCTTGCTGTGGGGTGACAGTGTTAACCACTACACCACCGTGCCACCTACCACACATATAGACTGTGTCAATTGTGACAGGCAGAGCCTTCCTCCTTGCTCTCTTCTCACTTATGTACATGGTTCGCTCTATCTCAAAGCAAGAAACCCCTTCATGGCAGGTGTTGTGCCACTGTACATGTTCTTGAATGCTTGCCTCCCAGGTGTCCAGGGGTAATTCCACATGTCTTCAGATGGTGTTTGAGTGTATCCTTGTACCTTAGCCATGGTCTTCCGACTTGACCTCTTACCACTCCTTAGTTGACCATAAAACATCACCTTGGGTATCCTTGAATTACCATTCCATTGTGACCTGACTCTCCACACTGGGAACACCGCATCATTTCAGGACTTCAGCATTTGATACCAGGGTGGCACGGTGGTGTAGTGGTTAGCACTGTCGCCTCACAGCAAGAAGGTCCTGGGTTTGAGCCCAGTGGCCGACGAGGGTCTTTCTGTGTGGAGTTTGCATGTTCTGTGTGGGTTTCCTCTGGGTGCTCTGGTTTTCCCCCATAATCCAAAGATATGCAGGTTAGGCTAATCGGTGGCTCTAAGTTGACTGTAGGTGTGAATGTGAGAGTGAATGGTTGTTTGTGTCTATGTGTCAGCCCTGCGATGACCTGGCAACTTGTCCAGGGTGTACCCTGCCTCTTGCCCACAGTCAGCTGGGATAGGCTCCAGCTTGCCTGCAACCCTGTACAGGATAAGCAGCTACAGATGATGGATGGATGGGTTTGCATGTTCTCACTGTGTCTGCATGGGTTTCCTCTGGGTGCTCTGGTTTCCTGCACAGTCCAAAGCCATGCAGGTTAGGCTAATTGGTGACTCTAAATTGACCATAGGTGTAAATGTGAGTGTGAATGGTTGCTTGTCTCTGTGTGTCAGTCCTGCGATGACCTGGCTACTTGTCCAGGGTATACCTTACCTCTCGCCGATTGTCAGCTGGGATAGGCTCCAGCTTGCCCGTGACCCTGCACAGGATAAGCTGTTACGGATGATGGATGGAACATTTAATACCTTGTCTTGCCACTTGATGGATCTCAGGAAACACTGCTGGAATTGCTTTAACAGTTTAATGTGATGATTGTAAGTTGTGCAGAAGTGCAGAGAGTCATCTGATCCTTTTCCTGTCACGAATGGAACTAAACAAGGTTGTGTTCTGCCTCAACTCTATTCTCCATCGTGTTTTCCCTCATGGTCTTGGAAGCATTCCACAATGTAGACAGAGGCATTTAGATAAAATTCTGTTCCAGTGGCAGACTATTCAACCTAAGATGCCATCAGGCCTATACAAAGTCACATACACTGCCAATGCTGATTAGAGACTTGCTCTTCATGGATGATTGCACCTTAGTCGCTCACACCCTAGAGGATATCCAGTTAATAACAACCATGTTCGCACGTGCTTCGGAAAGGTTTGGTCCGACAATTAATATCAAGAGATGATAATATTTCACAGTATTTAGCCAAGACAAGCAGTTCTTTTGGAAGATTATGGGATGAACATTGTGTCTGGCTTTGTACAAAAATAAATGCGTACAAGCTAGTAGTTCTCACTACACTCCTAAATCTGCAATGGGATCTTCAATAATCACATACTGACATGACAGTCAGGTGTCCACAAACTTCTGGCAGTTTAGTGTACATCCACAAATGGAATCAAATCATGGCTTTTGCACCATTCTGGGGGACTTTAAAGCAAAAAAAGACACTGAAAATGGGAATATATGTGTGGTCACATGTGTTGACATAAAAATATTTAGTTAATCAAGATTCTATAGGGCAGTGTAGTGGTTAGCGCTGTCGCCTCACAGCAAGAAGGTTCGGGTTCGAGCCCCGTGGCCAGCGAGGGCCTTTCTGTGCGGAGTTTGCATGTTCTCCCCATGTCCGTGTGGGTTTCCTCCGGGTGCTCTGTTTTCCCCCACAGTCCAAAGACATGCAGGTTAGGTTAACTGGTGACTCTAAATTGACCGTAGGTGTGAGTGTGAATGGTTGTCTGTGTCTATGTGTCAGTCCTGTGATGACCTGGTGACTTGTCCAGGGTGTACCCTGCCTTTCGCCCGTACTCAGCTGGGATAGGCTCCAGCTTGCCTGTGACCCTGTAGAACAGGATAAAGCAGCTACAGATAATGAGATGAGATGATATTCTAATTATTAGTTTGAATTATTTAGAGTGCGTGAGGTCAAGTCACATAATATTAACCTGAGCTAATTATCTCAATTATGTTATAAAATCTCACGAGGATGTTGCCACTGATGGGAAGAAATAACTCATTAACATTCAAAGTGTAATGTTACTGCTTTACAGCCCAGTGATGTGTGGGTTTAAAGCGAGACGGCCTTTCAATTTCATAAAATCGGTGAAATTTAGTTCCCTCTGAAATTTGGTCATTGTGATATATGTTTATTTCTGTAATATCTCACAAAATATCAGGCCATTCTGTGGCTGGGAAGTTATTTAATTTGAGGAGATTCCCGAGCAAATAATGTGCATGAAATCGCTCAATTCGCGCAGTCAAGCAAACAGAGGAAGTCTGTGTGTGCATGCGCATGTGCAGGTTTACCTTTGACCGTGCACTGACAGTTACGTCATTTTGTCACTAAATGAACAGATTATCACACCGAGGTGCTCGCTGACCTCCGATATTTATTAGTTTGGTCTTGCATTTCCTTTCCTTCGCAACATGGCGTCTTTTCTTCTCACTTTCCTTTACTGTAGTCGGTGTTTCACCTTTCATTCGCACACTCACATCCTCCATTTTTCTCTTCTGTTTCAAATTTGTATCCCACAATGCCTTGTACGAACGGGGAATGCCCACCATGTGATTCCACAATGTAGTATCTTGTATGTAATGTAGTATCATGGTGAAGCAGGCAAAAATAGAGGCGAATTTAGGGCCACTTGGCCCTAAATTCAATAATTGTTCTATTAGGAAAAAGACAACTTATACAATTGGAAGTCTGTGATTCGAATTCAGTAGCTTTCAGTCCACTAAACAAAAATAATTGGGTGTCAGGGAAAATTCTTTTTATGACCTAAACTTGAAAAATCTGAAAGGCAGTCTATCTTTAATCCTGATCTTGGGTGAAAGTGCAGGGTTCAGTTTTATTCAGAGCTTTGAAAATACACGATAAAACATGTTGACTGTATGAAAACAAATTGTGTTCATGTAACTCAGTTCGTTCATCATTTACATGGTGCATGAGGATGTGTGTGTGTGTGTGTGTGGTGGTGGTGGGTGGGGGGAGACTGCCTTCCTGCACAACAGACAAATGTGTCCACAACATTGCATTTAACCAATAAGGCAAGACAGATGTTTTCCAGACCTGAGAGAAGGATTAAAATTAAGATTGGAGCAAAGGCTTGATCAGGAAGCGATACAGCTATGTACATTAACTTGACACAACTTTGCTGTTATACTATTATAGCAGGAGTACAACAATTTATGTAAAATAAAAATACAATAAAACCAATTTTCATTGAGTTCTAATGAGATTAGTTCTAACTGTACTTTGGTGGTTTTTAATATCTATATGGACTTTATTGTTAGGATTGCGCATCATGAAGTGTTGAAGAGAGATCCTGAGACAGGCTTCAAAATAAAATACTGCATCCCAAATGAGATATCTCTGAGAGAACTTCAGAAGAAAGCACGAGCGATATTAGAGAATGGAATAACAGAACTTCTGTATGCAGATGATCAAGCTATTTTTGCTGAATCCCTGGAAGAAACATCTTACAAAACATCCTTCACATCTATGACAATACTTATAGCCATTTTGGATTACAAATGTTATATATCAAAACGGACATGATGGCCTTCGATGTAGACAAAGACATTAAAAATCAGGAGAGCCTGATATGTCTTGGTGGTAACAAAATCAAGAATGTATGCAGTTTTCAATATCTTGGTTACACTATTGTGAACTCTGATGATGAACCTCACTTTCTTGGCACCAGGATTGGTGCCGCGTTCCAGAAATGGAACGAACTCGAATGTGTCCTCACTGATCACCATATCCATTTGTCAACTAGAGTGAAGTTTCTTATGGTATGCGTTTGATCCCGCCTGTTATACAGTGTACAAGCGTGGCAGTTATGTGCAAGTGATATTGATAAGGTCGAAGCAATAATGGCATGGGTTCTTAAGAACTGCAGAAACAATTTCTGTTTGACACAAGGTCACCAAAATGGACTAGGTTTGAGAATTTGCTGGGATTAGATGCCCAGCAGATATGGCATATAATGATGTCAAAATCAGACTTTAAGCAACTGCTGGATAGAATCCTGACAGAAGCACCCTAAGTAGTGTAGAACTTCACTAGGGGAAAATGATGATGATGATGATGTGACAAAGATGTATAAATTTACAAGCTGACTAGTGGAGACACTCACTGTGTCTTCTCATCTCATTATCTATAGCCGCTTTATCCTGTTCTACAGGGTCGCAGGCAAGCTGGAGCCTATCCCAGCTGACTACGGGCGAAAGGCAGGGTACACCCTGGACAAGTCGCCAGGTCATCACAGGGCCGACACATAGACACAGACAACCATTCACACTCACATTCACACCTACGCTCAATTTAGAGTCACCAGTTAACCTAACCTGCATGTCTTTGGACTGTGGGGGAAACCGGAGCACCCGGAGGAAACCCATGCTGACACGGGGAGAACATGCAAACTCCACACAGAAAGGCCCTCGCCGGCCACAGGGCTCGAACCCGGACCTTCTTGCTGTGAGGTGACAGCGCTAACCACTACACCACCGTGCCGCCCCCTCACTGTGTCTTGATTAGTGTAATAAGATTTTCATATATGATGGATTTTTTTTAAAAAAGCAAACAATATTGCTTTTCTTTGCAGGGCTCAGGGGCGCCATGGGGGGGAGTTAGGACAATTCTAAGGGCCCAGCATTGACAGAGGGCCCTCAGAAAATAATATTAATAGTATTACAATGTGTAAGTTAATTTAATGAAATTTTTAAAAATGATTTTGTCTCATATTGAGAAAATACAACAACCTTCTGGTTTGGTTTTCCATTTTCCGCAAAATTATTAGAATAGATAGTCTTTATATTTCACCCCTCTCCTGATTCATTACATGGAGGCAGAGCCAGAGCGTGACATTGCGTTAAATTTGTTACTTTCCAATCCAGCACGAATGTCAGCTGTGCACGGTACAAGCAGAATTGATGGTGAACTATCAGTAGATTGACACCATCATGAAGAAATCGGGTTACCAGAAACAAAAAGAGAGGCAGCAGAAAGCTGAGAGAGAGAAAAAGGGTCGACAGTTAGTCACCCAGGTTTTTTTTTTCCAAAGAAAGGTAGCCTATACATTTATTCCCTGACCTTCCTTTGGTGGCTATTAACAAAACATGTTAATGTTAATGCTACCGGATAAACTCAGGGTCGTTTTTTGTTTTGTTTTGGGTTATTTTTTTGTTTTTAGGGAATATTATATTCTTTCATAGGGCCAAAAATTTTTAACGGTGCCCCTGGCAGGGCTGTCAAAATATGTAAATGACAATATTTCATGATCTGATCAGCATCCCTTTTGCTAATAATATGATGTCATATTGGGGGGAAGCAAATTTACAACACTAACTGAACAAATATACATTAAAGGGGAACTGAAGGCAATTTTTTTTATGATCAAAATTCTATTTCTCATTTTATAAAATGTAGGAATGCATTTCTGACAGCTATTTTGTCACTGCTATAGCAAGTTATGAGTGTTTGAAATATGCTCTGTAATATATCAGTCCATATGTCAAAGCAATGGCCGTAAACGAGATTCGCTGAGACCTGTGTGAGACTTCGTAGGATGGAAGTAAAACATACAGCGGAAATCAAAGTGACCAACATCTGCCAACGTTGTCAAAAGACGCGCGTGCCCTCATTCGAATGCTGACGTAATCAAACCGGAAGTTTTCCCTGTATATGAAATCGCTCCCTACTCACTATATAGTGGGGATGCCATTTGTAGTGCTGTCCAAAACCTCAGTGAGGATTATGTGGGAAATGCACTCAGTATAATACGTATTTATCACAAAAATACATGCATGTATTTATTATTTTGAAAACCCACCAGCTGCCTGATCTGGCACGTTTTAATTGTGTGACAATAATGACGTAAATACCAGCGCGACGAACTAGTCCTCATCCTGTCGTCTTTCCAACTCTTCTCTACTCCACATTGGTTCAAAGTTGTATGGAATAATCTCCATACATGAGGGAGGCGGATGTATGTGCAGAAGTATACAGTTTCATAAAGTGCAGAATATATATACAGTGAGACAATATATACACAGGCAAACAATCCAAAATGGCAGGTTAGATCAAAAATGAGAATACAGGCAAAAGGGTCAGTCGAGGTGCAAACAGTACATCAAAGGCGAAGCGAGGACAAGAAAGAGAAACAGGCACAAGGAACGTGAAACAGGAAATCAAGACAACGGGTAGAAAGGCTCGGTAATGCGTACATGCGTATCGTAACACTTCGCGATGCAAATGCATCAGCACAGTCCTTAAATACGCAAACACATAGTTCCTTAATTGAGTTCAGGTGCGCCTTGTTCACGGCGCACGTGCTGGAGTCCACTCGGCGCGCGCGCAGCCTGACGCGCCTTTAGGTGCACATGCCACAGCACATAGGACTGACACTCCATCACTGATGAAGCTGGCAAATCTCGAAATGAATCTAAATTGGAATGAGATGGCGATCTGGCCGCTGTGTAAACAGTTTTCAAAATGGCGATGCTGACACTTCACGCTTGATGTCTCGCACAAGTCTCGTGAAGATCGCGTGGATAAGCGACACCTGCTGTGGACCATACGAACTACATTCAACATGACTAAAAACTGAAAAGGCTGAGAAGTGTAATATAATATGCCAATACGAGTCATGATATAAGGTTAATAAAACTGAAAACGTAATTGAATAACGCGTTAATTAAGAAATAAAGCAAGTTTAAAAATGACTTCAGTTCCCCTGTAACTTAAACCTTTCTCTTGGGAACAAAGGGAGCAGAATTTGCCCTGTGGGGGAAACCGGGTGCTCCGGTTTTCCCCACAAGCCAAAGACATGCAGTTTGGTTGACATGGGGCGGCCTTGGGCTGAGGTGCCCTTGAGCAAGGTACCTGACCCCTGACTGCTCCCCAGGCGCTCTGGTGTGGCTGCCCACTGCTCTGAGTGTGTGTGCGTGTGTTCCCTGCTTCAGATGGGTTAAATGCAGAGGATGAATTTCACTGTGCTTGAAGTGTGCATGTGACAAATAAAGGTTTCTTCTTCTTCTTCTTTTTCTCAGGATGGGCGGGATCGCATACTCTATCACCTGTCAATCACAGCGACAGTAGCCAATCACGGGCCTCTGTGAGCTTGTGTATGTGGAAGAAGGTAAACAGTGCTTTCCTCCAAGTGTGTTCCACTGCCCTGTCTGAGCAGCAGTTCAGAAACATCTGGTTGGTTGTGTTGTGATGGTGGGTGGGAACATGCAGGTGGAGAAAATGGCGAAAACTAATTTTAAAAAAGGTTCCCTAAAATGTCCTTTAGGGTAATGCCATAGAATATTATTAGCTCCCTAAAGAACTATCTAGTGTGTTGTTCTTTACCATTATTGTTGCCACAATGAACTGAATAATTATTTCCAACCACAAAGATCCTTTCATGTAAACATTTATGGTGGAAAATTATTGTTCAGTGTCTGTGTCAGTGAGTTCTGCATGTTCATATCCATGTGAGTTCGTTTTGTTCGAAACAAGTAGAACAGAAAAAGCTGTCTAACCCTGATTTAAAATAATAAGCAATAATCAATAAGTCTAAACATTAAGTTTTTCACATTAGATCTTAAACTTTCGGTGGGATGTTTTCATCCTCCCCACTTCCCTTTAGGAACCAAGGCCTTTCTTTTGTGCATATCAATGGAAAAGGCTACCAGCTGTTTTTTTTTTCTCTGCCTGGTGCCTCCTGAGGAGCATCTGAAACCATTTAAATCAAACCCAGTCACAGTTTCCACAGCACATTATAGGCATTCCAGCAGCTCCTTGCTTCGTGCTGGCCTGCCGAGCTCTGTGGGGGGAAAGGGGAGGATGAAGACGATGAAGAGGACTAGGAGAGCACAAATATTCGGCCTTGTCGAGCTCCCTACCGATGCTTTCAATGAGCAGAGATGCTGGGAGAGCCTTCAGGGTCGAACCCTTCCTTGTGCGCCGATAAGACGGTGCCCTTTTTAGTCTCTTTGTATACCTTCTGGCTGAGGAGAGGAACAGAAAGACCAAGGGAGGGAGGAAGGGAGAAAAGGAGAGAAAAGATGAATCAGAAGGTACGGCGCGGGCTGGCGCACCCCTGCGGTGAGGCGTTCACTCAAAAGTCAGCGTGAAAACAACGCAAAGTGGGGGGAGAAAAATGCAAAGAGTAAGGGAACAGCATGAGATGCTGGCTGCATGACAGTCACGAATTAACGTTTGTAAACTATGTGAAGGAGGACGTTTATAACCTCCACAGCACATTTCAAATATTAACTCACAAATTTGATATTTATATAGCTTATTTCTCCCTTTTTAAAATGTCATTAAAGGCGGATGGTTTAAAACACGCTCGGCTGGGACACGCCACACTGCTGAGCTGAACTCTAACGCTAATCTAACACACCTGGCTCAAATATTCAGATGCTCCTGAAGATACTCATTAGCTGGATCAGGTTTGCTAGGCTTCACCTGGATACAGTCTCCATAGGGTGCTAGGAGTCCAGGAGTAGGGTCAGACATGTCTCTTTAAAATACTTCTGTACAGACACATGCTATTAAATGTCTAGGAGGCTGGCTTTGCTAAAAATGAGGCCTTCAAACTTAGCAAAGTGGCACTGACTATCGCTCATACTGAGTTAAAGGATAAGGCAACTTTTGTACAAAATCACCACAAATAGATAGATAAATATATAAAGTAATCGATCATGGAATTTATAGAGAAAGAACAGACCACATAACAGTATCTTTTAACTTTTAATAATATGGGCTTGCGCTGAGCTCAGCGAAGATGCGTTCCGCCATATTGATCTACTGCGTGACGTCATTCGGCCCACCACTGAAAAGAACTCTTCAGTGCTTCATGGTAATAAGGTAAAAAAACAGTACAATTGCTTCTTCAAAGTTTCACCAAATGGTTTTATTTATGCAACTTAAAGCTCATAATACTGTATAACTTTGGTTGAGTAAAAACACGGAGCAAAAACATGGCTGAATCCTGAATGACTCCTATTTGGATTTGTCCTACCAAGCCTACTGCGCATGCGCGAAGCAGCTCGGCTCGGTTTTCCCTTTCGGGTGCTCTCGTTTTCTGTTAGAATTTGGTAAAGAAAAAAATATATATTATTTACCAGCTTACCGGGTCCATGAACATAAATCTGACAGCTGACAAGGTCGGGATATAAACGAATCGAATACAAGCCACCCGCCGGGACTCCTACTGTCATCACAGTGATCCGTTTGTAAACACTGTTTTCATGGACTCAGTGACGTCACAGATCAGAGGGAGGCGCATTAACGAAAGATTCTGATTGGTTTATAGTTGCCCACAATCTCAAAATGGCTGACTCCTCCAACTTCGACTCCTCTGTGTCAATTCATGATTTCAAAGTTAAAAATAGTTTTTCATGTTCGATATATAATGGAAATAATTAACGGAAGTGATTACGTATAGGGCGGCACGGTGGTGTAGTGGTTAGCGCTGTCGCCTCACAGCAAGAAGGTCCGGGTTCGAGCCCCGTGGCCGGCGAGGGCCTTTCTGTGTGGAGTTTGCATGTTCTCCCCATGTCCGCGTGGGTTTCCTCCGGGTGCTCCGGTTTCCCCCACAGTCCAAAGACATGCAGGTTAGGTTAACTGGTGACTCTAAATTGACCGTAGGTGTGAATGTGAGTGTGAATGGTTGTCTGTGTCTATGTGTCAGCCCTGTGATGACCTGGCGACTTGTCCAGGGTGTACCCCGCCTTTCGCCCGTAGTCAGCTGGGATAGGCTCCAGCTTGCCTGCGACCCTGTAGAACAGGATAAAGCGGCTAGAGATAATGAGATGAGATGAGATGAGATGATTACGTATATGTTTTTCTCCTATTACACACCTGGTTTTGTGGAAAAACGGCGTTACCCTTTAAGGGACATTATGTAGCTTTGTATGGAAAAGGCTCTCAAGTGACACAACACAAAAAATGTTCGTACTATCACAAAATTGGCCATGCTGTCTGGATGGGAAGGTTGCTATAGTCTTTCTCCCCTGTCAATCAAAGCAACACCAGCCTTTTCTGGGCATCTGAGAGCTTATGTCTGTGGAAGAGGGCAGATAGCATTTTCCTCCAAGTGCGTGATGCTGCCCTCTCCCATGTTAATGAATGCCATGCAAACTTCATATCTGATGGCCTGCATGACACTAAAAACAGTCTTATTTGTTGTGATGTCTCAATACATACCAGGCTTGTAGTACTCGAATACAGGACTCAGACTTGAGTCCAACTCGTGCCCTATATTTTAAGGACTCGTGACTTTGACTTGGACTCATGCATTAATTGCACTAGGACTCGTAAATTGGAGACGAGGACTCTGATTTTTTCTTTATTTTTTGTAACTTGCCATAATAATTTGGCATAAGATATTTATATCTCCATTAATTTTGTACTAATTTCGTGCAAGAGTGTCACACCTGCATGCCTTGGCGCATGCATCAGATAGACTCCCAGGTGTGTTCTGGACAGCGTGCATGCCAAGAGGACTCTTGCACCTGCACAGGGTTAAGGCACAATCAGTGCACCGATATAAAAACTGTGAAAACATACTTACTTTGTGAAGTATTGAGTTGCTTTGCTGAAACTTTATCAAGCCTTATTTCCTTGTTTGGTTTCCTGGTTTCCTGTTACTCGTCTTTGATTCTGCTGAGTCTAAGATAGCCTGTTTGCAGGGGCGCAGATACGTTTTTTGAACTGGGGGGGACAAAGCTGCCAGCAAACCAACCCCAACCCCACCCCCAACATGTGTTGTGCAAGGAATGTACTCTGATGCCCTCAGGGCGGCGACATTACTCAGCTAAGACAAAAAAAAACTATGGAAATCCAAAGTTTACACATTATCATCACGCACAGAAATTGCAAAACTAGCTTTAAAACCGCTAAGTTCCAACTGTTAAACATAGCGAGAGGCTGGGCTACATGTGTGTGTGTAAAGTGTAAACCAGTGCATCCTGACTTTCTAACTATGCCTGTGTGTTGCGTGAGCGGCAGTCAGTCAACAACTCTTCGCAAAGTTTCCTTATGAAACAATATGCTCGCTGAAATTATGGCAGGGAACGCCAGATTAAACATTAAAACTGCCTTCTGAACACTGTGTCTACAGGCTACCACCGAAAGAAGGAGGCTACCAGAAAGGCATCTCTACTCCGTACGATTTTACTTTCACTACGACATTACTTTGAACAGACTATCAAAAAATTGCAAGGTGATATGATAAAGTAAGGCACAGTTTACTTACAGTCGTTTTTTGAAAAAACGATGCAATCATTTTCTGCCTTTTTGGTTTGGCACCCTTCATCATGCCGTGTTGGGGTCCTGAACTAGGAGCTGTCCCCGATATGCCTGTCAAACTTGTTGTGGGTAGCCATAGCAACCAAGCTCGAGCTCGCAACCTGTGCAGTCTGCGCAGCTCAACCAACCGAATATCAGTCTTTGTTTTGTTTTATGTGAGTTGTTGCAACTATGTATGTACTGCTGTGCACCTCAATAAACCGAATGGTAATTAGTCTTTTGATTTTTCCGTGAGGTTTGCCTTATGCAAAGAAAGACAGCATAGACGTTTTTTCCTCCCTATAAGTGGGGGGGGACCGAACGAGGTGAATTTAAATCTGGGTGGGATGAATCCCACCCGTCCCACCCTCTATCTGCGCCCATGCCTGTTTGTGCCTCACTTGACCTATTGCCTGTTTCACCGTTTTACGATTTTGCCTGCCGTTCTGGATTGTTTACCTGTTTTCACTTGTATTCCATCTCCCAACCGTCTCTGAGAGAATACTTCGCACTCCCTGATAAAGAGAAGGACATTCACCTGTTCATACATCATGTTCAGGAACAAACTAAAGTTAATGGCACTGAAACAGCCACCGTCAAATGATGCAGTTGGAGTCTTGTTCTTGGACTCGACTCGGATCAATAGTGGACTCGACTTGAAATTTTTTTTAATGATTCGGACTTGACTTAGACTTGAACACTGGGGACTCTAGACTGGACTCAGACTCTAGGTTTAGTGACTCAACTACAACACTGATACATACCTCTAGGGAACATTATACCGTATATTCCTACAATTACACCTGAACATTACCTATTTTTTTCTAACACCGAGAAATACACACCCCTAAAAACTCCACTATTGCACTCCTGCATGGGTATTATGCCAATCATTAATTAATTTCCACTCACACTCAAAAACAGTTGATTAGAACATATAACCACGATGACGACAACATCAACTCATAATCGTGTAGCAAAATTATCTCAAGTGGTCTGTCATCAAAGACATTGCCCTTGCTAGCACCTTTTGCCTTCTGGTCAGCATCTCCTAACACCCAATTTTCTGGTGCAGGATGCACATGTGGTGCTATTGACAGTGATTGAGAACAGGACAGGTCAAAAAGTCACACTGCGGGCGCGCTGCAACAACTGCTGGACACTGGCTCTCGATTTCAGGGCCAAGTTTAGGTAAACACATGACGCAGACTTCAGCCCTCAATTCAGGAAAGGCGGTCCATCCCTGGTGGTCTGCTGTCATATCATTTTTCACTGGACAAAAGGCACGGGACGAGAGATCCACGCATGCTGCAGGAGACCGTGTTAACTAACCTCCTACAAACACACACATACTTCATGGCTTGGGGTTCTGACAGGCCTCAAAGCTGTTCTGAACAACTGTCAAATTGGTTATTTATCGATTTAACAGAAATGCTGAAATGATTTCTCCATATTGGTAACTGTGTATAAACTAAAGATCAATAATAAACCATTAGTCATGGTTCATGCAATGCATTTTCTTTAAAAAAAAAAAAGAATTCGAAACACACATTGCTCTTTGTTACAAATTACAAAAACTGACCACATTCACCTATATTGTCAACTCTATAATGCAGATAATGCATTAACTGCCCTAGTCTGTATACACTACCAAAAGTGAGTGCAAGTGTCTCTAATCTTCTGAACAGAAAGCCTGATAGATTTTTCATTTGAGTCAGATCTTTGATTCAAACCAGACAAAACGTCCACCAAAAAAGTGAGCCTTATTTGTGAAAGCAAAGTTTGGTCCTGCTAACTAATTTATACCATGCATATCGACTGCATAGTTCACACCCCAAGGTTTTAGTCCAATTCAGCCACACTCACACTCATGGGGCCATAAAATCAAGCGTACTGCCATGTCGTCTCCATGGTCAAACACTGGTGGAAGAATCGTTTGTTCATATTAAAGCTAGATGGCCTTTCAATTTCATAAAATCGGTGAAATTTAATTCCCTCTGAAATTTGGTCATTGTGATATATGTTTGTTTCTACAATATCTAAAAAAAAACCAACAACAACAAAAAAAAACAGGCCAGTCTGTGGATGGGAAGTTATTTAATTTGAGAGGATTCCCTAGGAAATAATGTGCATGAAATCGCTCACCTTGCACAGTCAAGCAGACAGAGGAAATCCGTATGCGTATACGCAGGTTTACCTGCTTCTTCTTCTTTTGGGTTTTACGGCAGCTGGCATCCACAGTGTTGCATTACTGCCCTCTACAGGTTTACCTTTGGCAGTGCACTGACAGTTACATCATTCTGTCACTAAACGAACAGCTGATCACACCGAGGTGCTCGGTGACCGCTGATATTTATTAGTTTGGTCCTGCGTTTCCTTTCCTTCGCAACATAACGTCTTTTCCTATCGCTTTCCATTACTGTAGTCGGTTTTTCACGTTTCATTCGCATCCTCCATTTTCCTCTCCTGTTTCAAATTTGTATCCGACAATGCCTTGGGAAAGCCCACCGCGTGATGCATGACGTAGTATCTTGAATTGGGTCATGGTGAAGTAGGAAAAAATAGCAGAGAATTTTGGGCCAACTGGCCCGAAATTCATTAATTGTTCTATGAAAAAAAAACCCTAATAAAATTGGAAGTCTGTGATTCGATTTCCAACCGAGATCACTACTTTCACCTAAAGCAATCTGTACCCTGCATCCCATAGACAAATGCTAGCAAATAATTAGTTGGTTTGTTGGTTTCTGTCAGATACAGGTATTATATTTTATTCTGTCCATGTTCACTGGAGGCGGCACGGTGGTGTAGCGGTTAGCACGGTCTCCTCACAGCAAGAAGGTCCGGGTTCAAGCCCCATGGCCAGCGAGGGCCTTTCTGTGCGGAGTTTGCATGTTCTCCCCATGTCCGCGTAGGTTTCCTCCGGGTGCTCCGGTTTCCCCCACAGTCCAAAGACATGCAGGTTAGGTTAACTGGTGACTCTAAATTGACCGTAGGTGTGAATGTGAGTGTGAATGGTTGTCTGTGTCTATGTGATGACCTGGCGACTTGTCCAGGGTGTACCCCGCCTTTCGCCCGTAGTCAGCTGGGATAGGCTCCAGCTTGCCTGCGACCCTGTAGAACAGGATAAAGCGGCTAGAGATAATGAGATGACATGAGATTATTATTCAGTTACACATACACACCAATGGGCAATTTAGAGTAGCCAATTAGCCTAACCTGCATGTCTTTGGACTGTGGGGGAAACCAGAGCACCCGGAGGAAACCCATACAGGCACAAGGAGAACATGCAAACTCCGCACAGAAAGGCCCCAACTGGCTGCTGGGCTCAAACCTAGAACCTTCTTGCTGTGAGGCAACAGTGCTAACCACTGCACAATCGTGCTGCCCCTTACATGACAGAAACTTGTCAATTGTCCAACAAGCTAGTGGACATCTCATCTCATTATCTCTAGCCGCTTTATCCTGTTCTACAGGGTCGCAGGCAAGCTGGAGCCTATCCCAGCTGACTACGGGCGAAAGGCGGGGTACACCCTGGACAAGTCGCCAGGTCATCACAGGGCGCTAGTGGACATATATAAACTAATTTTATATGAAACTGTCATGAACATTTTCCATAAAATGTGTTAGTAAATAATCCCACGTTATTTTAAAAAAAAGCAAATTAAAAATAAGCACTGGATAAAAACCTATCTATCTTATATAACTAAAGATACAAATTCCATTGTCTGGTGGTCAAGTGTTTATGAGATGCATTGCCTTGCACTTAGGCTGATGATACACAGGGCAACTTTTTGGGCAGTGTTGCCAGGCAATTGCGCTTTGACATTTTCCCATTGAGATTGGGCAACATAAATTCTATCTGAACGATTTTGATCATTTTGGGCAACTTTTTAAGATCATCCAATCAGAGTGCTTGTAGTGAATCACATGACCACCTGCGAGCGTCTGAAATTTTCAACAAAGATGGTAATGTCTCCCGCAGTGGAGTGAAGAAAAAGAAAGACAACCTATATCTTTTTGTGCTGGTAAGTTGTTATGTGTCAACCCAAAGTGGTGAAGTTACCTCATTAAATGCTTAGAAAACCAACAGACATCTATTTTTATGTGCTCAAGTGGCAATTAAGGCATCACTTTTTTTTTCAGCTAAGTGTAAATTGCCGTTAGCTAATCACCGCTCCATAAAGACTGAATGGGATTTAGCTAATTAGCAGTGATTTTTGTGAACATAGTTAGCTGAAAGCTATTGCTAGCTATGTAGGGATAATGTTAGTTCTCTTGCGTCAAGTTAAAAGTGATGGGCAGCTCATGATTTTTATTTTGTGTGAGTTGTAATAGAGATTGTCTAACTTATCGTCTGATCTAATTCACATACAGAGCACGACTACTTGTGAAACCCAAAGGTGAAACAGTCCAAACTTCAGGATCTAAAAAAGAAAGCCTTTCAGGAGCTCCGTCAGCCCCTTTTCCTCCTTAGCAGCCATCTCCTGGTCCATGTCCTTTTTTCTTTTTTGCTGAGATGAGAATTAAACAATTATGTTTTTGCCATTATGTTTTTGTGATGCATCTGTCAGTTATTAGTTATAGCATATGTGATTGGGGCTAGTAGCATCTTTAAAGAGATTTAAAACGTGTTTATTATTAACAGAATAATGTGGTTATTTTGACTTACAAATGTTAAAATAATGTTAAGTTATCTTTTGACCAGAGTATCTATTCAGTTTTGTTCCAGAAGTGATACTTACTTGAGTGAAATAAAGACTGAAGCCAAGACAAAAGTAACAGCTACGAATGTTTCAGTGTCCATCTTTGCGGTGTTGGTCTCCCTGGCAATAGATTTGCTTTTATCTGATTGGTTGTTGCCAATTGTCTGTTGCCCTAATTAGCTGCCCTGTGTCTCACCTGGTTGCCCGTTGCCGGCAACATTGCCTGGCAACATTGCCCAAAAAGTTGCCCCGTGTATCATCACCTTTACAGTCGGGTTCCATGTGGTTGTACACATTCGTCATACATATGTACAGACATCGTACGGTCTTATTTTTATTTTTAATAGCCACACTGAGAGTGTCTTGGACACTGTGCTGCTGGGGTCTGGTGTCAAATGTGCTTAAGAGGAGCTCCAGATTGAACAAACACTTAGGAACTTTGTAGTAATTGCACTCACTCACTCACTCATTCGGGTTTGTTGATGGTGTAGTGCAGGGATC
This sequence comes from Neoarius graeffei, assembly GCF_027579695.1. Classification (NCBI taxonomy): domain Eukaryota; kingdom Metazoa; phylum Chordata; class Actinopteri; order Siluriformes; family Ariidae; genus Neoarius; species Neoarius graeffei. The sequence goes on from NC_083572.1 coordinate 15,856,155, forward strand.
ATCAAACTCTGGCCCGCGGGCCGACTCCGGCCCGCCACCCCCCTTTGACTGGCCCCCCAGCCCCTCTGTCCCCCACTACTTGAACCGGCCCTATGAGGCAATCCCCAAAAGTGGTCATGGCCTATTTTTTTTAATTGCTTTTTGGCAAATAATAACATGTCTGCATCTTGTATTTTGTTGATTTTATCAATTAAAATTGATATTTAGGGGTGGCACGGTGGTGTAGTGGTTAGCGCTGTCGCCTCACAGCAAGGAGATCCGGGTTCGAGCCCCGTGGCCGGCAAGGGCCTTTCTGTGCGGAGTTTGCATGTTCTCCCCGTGTCCGCGTGGGTTTCCTCTGGGTGCTCCGGTTTCCCCCACAGCCCAAAGACATGCAGGTTAGGTTAACTGGTGACTCTAAATTGACCGTAGGTGTGAATGGTTGTCTGTGTCTATGTGTCAGCCCTGTGATGACCTGGCGACTTGTCCAGGGTGTACCCCGCCTTTCGCCCGTAGTCAGCTGGGATAGGCTCCAGCTTGCCTGCGACCCTGTAAAACAGGATAAAGCGGCTAGAGATAATGAGATGAGAATATTTATATTATTATATTTATATATATATATATATATATATATTTAGTTATAAAATGAACTATTCATATTTTCCGAATCTTCGTCATATGCTCGCAATCAAGCAGTGACAGGCAGCGCATGCGCAGAGAACTGTCAGTGTTCAGGACAGCAAAATGGCTAGTGGTAAGCAAAAAGTTGACAGAGAGTGCAGAGTTTTTAAAGAACAGTGGACCACCGATTATTTTTTCGTTCAGTGTAAGGACCGTGCAGTTTGTCTTGTATGTAGAGAATGTGTGTCAGTTTTCAAAGAATATAATCTGCGTCGTCACTACGAAACCCACCACAAAGAGTATGCTAGTTTGCGAGGGCAAACAAGAGAAGACAGGATTCGGAGGATGAAATGCAGACTGGCTGCACAACAGAATGTATTCCTTCGCCAAACCCAGATCAACCAGGCTGCTGTCCGAGCTAGCTATAAGGTAGGTCACCTACTAGCTACCCATGGAAAGCCGTTTACTGATGGGGACTTTGTTAAAGTATGCATGCTTGCTGTGGCCGAGGAGGTGTGTCCCGACAAGAAGGATGCGCTCAACGCGGTGAGTCTCTCTGCACCTACTATGACCAGGCGAACCGAAGATTTGGGGGACAACGTGTATGACCAGCTGAATGAGAAAGCATCAGAATTCGAGTTTTTTGCTTTGGCCATGGATGAGAGCAATGACGTGTAGGACACAGCACAACTGCTGTGATCTATTGATCTATTGCTCATAATAATTTTACTGTTTTTTTTTATGTATTTATAGGCCTATTTATTTGGCCTTTATTAAGTGCTGCACACAATTATTATTAATAATATCAACAGGCCTACCTACAATTTATAATTTTTCACTCACCTTTGCCAGTGTCAATCACCTCAACTAGGCAGATGTTTCTTACCTTGACGTCTTTGATGTTATTTTTATTAGAAAATAAATCAATGGAATATCTGTGGTATTTCAAATTAAAACAAAGTGTGAAGACTCAATTACTACTTTTGCAAACCACTAGTAAAGATAAACAAATATGTGCCAGGAATCAAGTGTTGATATAGTAGTGGGGATGGTTGTGCCAGGCTAGTAATCTCTACTACACAATGAGGCCTGCTGGTGGTCATATTTGTCTGGGTCATACAATTCTATGTTATATAGCTAACCCGATCCCGGCCCCCCATCACAGTCAGGAACGACAATGTGGCCCCCAGAGAAAAAAGTTTGGTGACCCCTGGTGTAGTGGCTGGCTGCTTTATGTCCCAGGGTGCCCTCATGCCTGTGTTACCTTCTGGCTCTCCCCTTTTAGTTATGCTGTCATAGTTAGTTTTGCCAGAGTCCCTGCTTGCACTCAACGCAAAACATATACTATTCTTACTCATCAGGTGGCATTGGGCATAAACTGTGACTCACCCACCCTCGGTCTGGCCATCTGAGTTACATGTTGATCCTGAGACCGAGATGCTGATCTCTTCTGTTCCTCGGACCTGCCTGATCCATCATGATGCCCTACGTCTGGTTGGAGTCTCATCACATTGCTCCTGTAGAGGATGGCCCCATATGGACAGTCGAAAGTCGCACTTGGAAGATGCTCTGGACACTGACAGTAATGCTTTTATGGCTGACGACTACACTTAACTTGCTAACTTTAGGACTGTGGTTGTCATGAACAGTTTTACACTCAAGTTTCCATCAATGAACAGTTTATAACTTCAACAAAACAAACTTCATGTTAAATGTTACATGTTGGGTGGCATGGTGGTGTAGTGGTTAGCACAGCTCGCCTCACAACAAGAAGGTTCCGGGTTCGAACCCAGCGGCCGGCGAGGGTCTTTCTGTGTGGAGTTTGCATGTTCTCCCTGTGTCTGCATGGGCTTCCTCCGGGTGCTCTGGTTTCCCCCACAATCCAAAGACATGCAGTTACGGTAGGTTGACGTGGGGTGGCCTTGGGCTGAGGTGCCCTTGAGCAAGGTACTGAACCCCTAACTATTCCCTGGGTGCTCTGGGCTGCCCACTGCTCTGGGTGCATGTGTTCACTGCTTCAGATGGGTTAAATGCAGAGGATGAATTTCACTGTGCTTGAAGTGTGCATGTGACGAATAAAGGTTTCTTCTTCTAAAACTATAATGAATGACTATATAGGACACTGTGATTATTTATAATCACATTATCTGTTATCACCCAAATGAGGATGGGTTCCCTTTTGAGTCTGGTTCCTCTCGAGGTTTCTTCCTCATGTCGTCTGAGGGAGTTTTTCCTTGCCACCATTGCCACAGGCTTGCTCATTGGGATAGATTAGGGATAAAATTAGCTCATGCTTAAAGTCTTTAAATGTCTGTAAAGCTGCTTTGCGACAATGTTAAAAGCACTATAAAAATAAACTTGACTTTATAATAATTTGAATACTAGAATTGTAATAAAATATGAATAAAATCTAATAATCAAGTTTCTGTGTATAGACATTTGTGTATTATGTCTCTCAGGAAAGACGAAGGTGGTCTCTTCCAGCTGGAAAACTCAAAATTTTAATATTCTCAGCCATGGATGCTTGTCACATCTATCCATTCTACGAAATGGATTTTGGCTCGTTTGCTGCTTTGATAAAAGCGTCTACCAAATGAACAAATGTAAACGGTTCGCTGTGTTCATGTGGCAGCTGTAAAGTATCACATGTAGACTAGAAGTTCAGTAATGAGCTGTAGATAATCAGTTTTCACCAATGCAGTGATTTAGAAGTTATGAGATTACAGGAGAAAGAAGCAGATGGAGGCAGGTGAAAAATAGCTGAATAGCAAATTTGTTAACTGACGCAAATGAATCAAAGTATAGTGTTGTGGAGTCTGTTCAGGAGGAATAAGCTTAATAAGGGATTAAAAGGATTTTCTTGGTCATCCCTGTCTGCTGTACAACTGCGGCTGATATTACTTTTCCTCCGTCTCTCTCCCTGGTAAAAACAAACTCTTCAGCAGCTGGATTTGATCAGCAAGTCATGAATAAAGTAAAATCATTGTTCAATGCTTGTGACTCCAATACAACACTGATCTCAATCATGTTTCTTTGAGCATTATTAATGCTTTATTAATAGTGTATTAATTACTTATTAACATGGACTAATCTTGAGGGGGGACACAGAGGAATGATATGTCCTGGTTAATAAAAAAAGAAGAAAAAGAAGGGGAGGAAGTCGAGTTGGGGTTCATGGTTGTGATAGTCTAGCACTATTTCAACTAAATAGAGGCGTTTTAAATTGAAGAAACTTTGCATTTGTGAATTTTCCGATAAATCCGGGGCCTTCAACATAGAAAAATAGTGTCCTGTAGATTTTTTTAATGAAGCAGCCTTTAAAAGTAGACTGCCTTTCAGAATTTTCAGGTGTAGGTCATAAAAAGAATTTTCCCTGACACCCAGTTATTTTTGTTGAGCTACTGAATTCGAATCACAGACTTCCAATTGTATAAGTTGTCTTTTTCCTAATAGAACAATTGTTGAATTTAGGGCCAAGTGGCCCTAAATTCGCCTCTATTTTTGCCTGTTTCACCATGATACTACATTACATACAAGATACTACATTATGGAATCACATGGTGGGCTTTCCCCGTTCGTACAAGGCATTGTGGGATACAAATTTGAAACAGGAGAGGAAAATGGAGGACGTGAGTGTGCGAATGAAACGTGAAAGACCGACTACAGTAATGGAAAGTGAGAAGAAAAGATGTTATGTTGCGAAGGAAAGCAAACGCAGGACCAAACTAATAAATATCGGCGGTCAGCGAGCACCTCGGTGTGATCAGCTGTTCATTTAGAGACAGAATGATGGAACTGTCAGTGCATGGTCAAAGGTAAACCTGTGCATACGCACACACACGGACTTCCTCTGTCTGCTTGACTGCGCGAAGCGAGCGAATTCACGCACGTTATTTGTTTGGGAATCCCGTCAAATTAAATAACTTCCCAGCCACAGAATGGCCTGATATTTTGTGATATATTACAGAAATAAACATATATCACAACAACCTAATTTCAGAGGGAACTCAATTTCACCGATTTTATGAAATTGCATGAAAAAAAAAAGTGTGCAAGCATTTTACACAGCAGGTACTGTATTGTTATCTCTGCCAACTTTGTTGGAGGAGGTTATGTGTTCACATCCATTTGTTTGCTTGCCTGTTCCCAGTGTAACTCAAAAAGTAGCAGACAGATTTTGGTTAAATTTTGAGGAAAGGTGAGCCAAGGAACAATTGATTAGATTTTGATGCAAATCTGAATATGTGGCTTGGCGGGGGTATACACTCTACCAAGTGCCCTTCTAGTTTGTAATTATGTAAGTCACAGATGTAAACTGAGTTATACAGAGAAAAAAAAATGCCTAGTGTCCTAAGCTACTCCTTGGGAATTTTCATAATTCTATCTAATTATGCTAAGTCACATTAATTACATTGTAGGCTGACTAAAATAACTAAATTATATAGGAATTATATGTTTTTCCCCTGTGCAACTACTATAGATTGCCCACCATTACCATCATTCCTACGATGACCCTTGAACTTTCTTTTTTTTGTCTTTATTTTCTTTTAACAATTGTTTACATGTACAACGCTTCAACCCAACAGAAAATGTGCACAATCCCCTTGTTTTCAAAGCAGGAATGCTGGATTATATCGAAGACTTTAATCAGTTTTCTGTGGAAACGATTGACCCAGGCCTGAGGATGATTGAGACATGGATAAAACAGCTTTTCCTCTCGTCTCTGTGGATAATAAACATCCATAGTGATCTCCCAATTGCTTCATTACATCTAGGTTTCTCTCTCTCTCTCTCTCTGATGCTTGTCGAGGCTCATTCCATCCTCATCCTCGCCATGCTGATTTATTCATGCTTTCCTTTGTCAACCCTTTCCACAGTTTTGGACCGCAAGATGTGTTTTTTTTTTGTTGTTGTTGTTTGCTGCTCTCATCTTGAGCATTGTGATTGTTATTTCCCAAATGAACGTATGTGTTCATTTACATACAGCACAGCAAGAAGCTACAAAGCTGCCAGAGGCTGCCAGGGCCTCCTCTTTCTCATTGTCTCTTGCTCTCTCTCTCTCTCTCTCTCTCTCTCTCTCGGGATGGTTATGGAAAAATGTTCTTTTAGGTTTTAAGTCGATGAATATTTTTCAACCTCACAATCCCCCCCCGTGATTCATTGATCTGCCTTTGGTTTAGCTGTCATGCCGTTTGCGTGAGTTCATCCAGCATGAGTCTTTCTTCATCCTCACAACACAAGGAATGAATTCTACACATGGTCGTGTTCCTGCTCCATATGTTCCTGGTCTCGATACGCATCTCCTACATACAAATTTCACATGCCATAATCAGTCATACATTAAGTACACACTGATAATATGAACCGATGTTACAGATTCCTTGTTATCATAGTTCAGGTTTGAAATACTAAAGCAATGTACACAATGAGACATAGTCAATAAAACCAACATATAGTAGTATTGTAGATAGAGTCAGAGAAGCACATATCTTTATAACATCTGATGTAAATACAAAGAGAATTGAAGAATAAATGGCGAATGTTATCCCAGCATCCTGTTATACGAACATTGAAACTCTACCAAATTCAATGACTTGGCTTAAAAACAAAACAAAACAAAACATGGAGCTGAGGCAGGAGGTAATATTCTGAGAAAAAAAATCTGAATTTCCAAGACTAAAGTCATAAATTTACAAGAAAAAACTTGAATATTTCTCAGAAAATATTTAAAGTCATTGGCATGTATGGAGGTGATGGACAGATGTAATCACTGGAAGAGTGTTTATTTTTAGAACAGGCAGGCAAACAGTACAAAAACACTAGACAAAGGCAGGGTCATAGAACGGGCAATGGTCAAGCGAGGCACAAACAGACTAATGCAGGAAAAGATGAGAGGCAGAGTCCAAATATACAAACCAAAGTCAAGAACCAGAGTAGCTAAAGAATAAACAAAGGCTTGGTAATGTGAGACACTAGGTACAGCACATATACATCACAAAGTCTGTGTTGTGAGAGTCCTTAGAAGCATGCGCAATGATTGTGCTCTAATCTGGAGCAGGTGCATGGTAATTAGTCTTAATGATGCTGCATGCGGATACATAAGTAGCAGTTCAAGGTGCGCCAAGCACAAACATGTGTGGATGTGACAGTTGTAAATTTGTGACATAAAAAAATCCAGAAATTCCAAAATTAAAAAGTCACAAATTTATGACAAAAAACTATCATGCTTCCCTGCTTCCTGGCTACAGTGCATTCTGGGAAAATCTCTTAGTGGTTTATTCTTTGATATTGCACGATCAAGGAGGAATGACTGCATTTCTTATAACTCTCAGCTCAGCCATTTCAAAGTGACAGAAATTTGGGCAAATGAGAAGAATCAATGCACTGAAAGTAACAGGAAACTGCTCTTACACAATAATTATACATTTATAAACAACTAAGACAAAAAAAGGACATGGATAAACAAAGCTGTGCAGTTTATACATTCATCTCCCGTTGGATCCAGGAAGTGCAACACATCAGTTGGGGGAAGCCATGGCCTAATAGTTAGAGAAGCAGCTTTGGGACCAAAAGGTTGCCGGTTCAATCCCCTGGACCAGCAGGAATGGCTAAAGTGCCCTTGAGCAAGGCATCTAACCCCCAACTGCTCCCCAGGCTGCTCTGGGTATGTTGTATGTCACTCTGGATGAGAACGTCTGCTAAATACCATTAATGTAATCATGTGCTTCCTGGCTGCAATGCGTTCTGGTAATTGCAGTTGAAAATCTCTTAGCGCTTTAGTTTTTTATATTGTGTGATCAAGGAGGAAACACTGCATTTCCTTTAACTCTTGACTCAGCCATGGCATCTGTAATGACTTTTCCACATTTTTTTTCTTGTAAATTTGTGATTCTTTAAACTCAAAATTTCTGATATTTTTTCTCTTAAATTTGTGGTTTCTTAATCTCAGAATTTCTGATTTTTTAATCCCAGATGTTCTTAGCTTTTTCTTATAAATTTATGACTTCTTAATATTGCAATTTCTGACTTTTTAATCTCAGAATTTGAAGCTTTTTTCTCAAAAAAAAAAGTGACGTTTTAATCTCAGAATTTGAGGGTTTTTTCTCAAAACTTTGAGAGTTATTAATCTTGGAATTTCTGACTTTTTTAATCTCAGATTTTTTTTTGGGGGGGGTGTTTTTCATAAATTTGTAACTTCTTAATATTGCAATTTCTGACTTTTTAATCTCAGAATTTGAGTTATTTTCTCATTGCTGGCTTCTTATTCTTGGAATTTCTGACTTTTTTAATCTCAGACTTTCTTAATTCTTTCTCAGAAATTTGTGACTTCTTAATCTTGATATTTTTTACTTTTAAATCTCAGAATTTCTGAGATTTTTCTCACAAATTTAGGACTTTATAATCCTGGAGAACATCCAAATTGTTTCGCTTAAATGTATGACTTTAATCTTGGAAATTCTGACTTTTTTTTTTCTTTTTCAGAATATTACCTCCAGTCTTAATGGCCCTATTCATATTTGTCAAACATCACATCCTGTGTCATGGGACTTTCATGGGAAATGTTAACAGGTGCATCCCAATACAATACGATCTGAGGGCAGCAAGGTTGAAGGACACAAAGTCTGAATATTACTGCTAAAAGTATGTTGCTAATATCAAATCTACCATTCATTGGGAAAATCCTTGAAAAAATTGTCTTTAATCAATTAACTGCCTTCTTGATATCAAACAGCTGCTTTGATAACTTTCAGTCAGGATTTCGTGCCAATCACAGCACTGAAACAGCGCTGATTAAAGTTATAAATGACATACATCTTAATACTGATGGAGGCAAAACATCGGTCCTGGTGTTACTGGACCTCAGTGCAGCTTTTGATACTGTTGATCACAACTTTTGCTTTTTGAGTCATCCGTTGTCCTTGAACTCCGGTGAAGCCAGAACAAAGTTCTTCCTCCAAAATTCTTTGTCATGCATTGCATTGATGAGATCGTCAGAGTAAAGCTGAGTATCATCTTCAATGATCTGTTTGAGGGTAGTTCAAGGACGACCAATTCTTCTTTTTCCTTCTGGTTACCACATCAGTAACTTGCTGGCTGGTTCCTTTCCTCGGGTCACATGGCCAGCTAGGGCAAGCCTCCTCTTTCGAATTACTTGAGATAGAGTTGGAAGTGGGCCATACAGTTGTGTGTTCGGGATATGATCCCTCCATGATACGTTGTAGATGGCGGGCAGCATCTTTGTGTATGTTCAATCCGACTTTACATTCCTGACTTTGTTTAATGCCCACAACTCAGAGCCATAGACAAGTATGGACTCTACACAAGCTTTGAAGACCTTTGTCTTTGTAGACTTTTTGATTGGAGCTTTCCAGATTCTCTTTAAAGAGTGTCGGGCACCCCAAGCTTGACCGATTCTTGACTCAACATCACGGTCGCAGTCTGTATACCCGCCAAAATATTTAAAATCTTGAACACATTCAATGTTGGAGCCATCAGATGCAGATACACCCTGTTGGGATGTAGGGTTCAGATGTATGTATTTGGTTTTGGAGGCATTCAAGTGTGGGCCGATAGCTTTGCATGCGTCTTCTACACGTCGAAGCAGGTCTTGAGCTTCTGCAACAGTATCCTCCAAGAGGGCGATATAATCAGCATAATCTAGATCTGGTAGAGTCTGTGCTGGGTATCGTCTACTACGACGTCTGTACAACGTGAGTCCATCAGTGTCTCGGATTGCAGTTCGCAGGGCATAATCAAGACAGATAATGAATAAAAAGGGTGCAAGTGGATCACCTTGTAGTACACCGGTATTGATAAGAAAGGGGTCAGTCATTCCATCTGGGGTGATAACTTGAGCAGAGGTGTTGTTATACATGACCCTTATTCCTTCAACCACTTCTTCTGGGATGCCGTAAGCAATCAATATTTTCAACATTTTCTCTCTGTTTATTGAGTCGAATGCTTTTCGAAAAGCATTCGAAAAGCATTGATCACAACATACTGCTATATCGACTTGAACACTGGGTTGGGTTGACTGGTAAAGTTATCAATTGCTTAAAATCATACTTAAAAGATAGAAGCTTCTTTGTTACCATGGGAAATTGTACCTGAACATCAATGTCCTTGACCTGTGGTGGCCCCCAGGGGTCGATCCTTGGACCATTACTATTCAACCTTTATATGCTCCCACTTGGACAAATTGTCAAGAACAACTCAATTTTGTATCACTGCTATGCAGATGACACCCAAATTTACTTTGCTCCATCACCTAATGATTATGCCCCCCTTGAATGTCTCTACCAGTGTATCGACCAAATCAACAACTGGATGTCACAAAATTTTCTTCAGCTGAACACAGATAAAACAGAAGTAATTCTATTTGGGGAAAAAAGATGAAAGACTCAGGATTACCACTATTCTTGACACAAAGGGGATTAAAACAAAAGATATGGTTAAAAATCTTGGTGTTTTCATTGACAGCGAGCTAAACTTTGACAGTCATATGAAAGCAATCACTAAATCGGCATTTTATCACATAAAAAACATTTCCAAACAAAGAGGACTTATGTCAAAAAATTATCTGGAAAAACTTGTACATGCCTTCATCTCTAATAGGGTTGACTACTGCAATGGCCTTTTCACAGGCCTGCCAAAAAAGACCATCAAACGACTTCAGCTGGTTCAAAATGCAGCGGCTAGGGTTCTCACATAAACAAAAAGAACAGAGCACATTACTCCAATTCTAAGGTCCCTTCACTGGCTTCCAGTAAGCTACAGAATTGACTTTAAAGCATTGTTGCTGGTGTACAAATCTCTAAATGGTACAGGGCCCAATTACCTCTCTGATATGTTGCAGCGGCCTAACCCAATCAGATCTACCAGATCGCAGCAGCAAAATTTACTGGTAAAACCTGTTGTTAAAACAAAGTGTGGTGAAGCAGCTTTTAGCTACTATGCAGTCCAGCTATGGAACAAACTCCCAGGGGGCATCAAAAATGCTCCTGCTGTTGGCAGCTTCAAATCTAGATTAAAGACCAAGCTGTTCTCAGATGCTTTCTGATAACTGATAAATGTCATTATCTTTACATGTTTTAAACTTTACTTAACTTTTACAGTCTTTGCATGTTTTAAATTTTACTGAACTTTTATTCCATTTTATTCTGCTGTTTTTTACTGAACTTTTACTTCATTTTATTACTTTATTTCTACTATTGCTTAATTCTCATATTATTTTTCTCTCTTCTTCCCCCTTTATTTTATGTAATTTTATTTTTTATTGTTTACTGTTTTGCCTTTACCTCTGTAAAGCATATTGAACTGCCACTGTGTATGAAATGTGCTATATAAATAAACTTGCCTTGCCTTGCTTGTATGTGGTATGTCCTGGGCTTTAATTATAAAAGAGACTTGGTAGACAGAAAAAAGCAGAGAAAAATGTGTAATTGCTTGCAAACTGCAGTGTTAATGGAATAAAGCACTCCAGGTCATGAAGTTAGAAGAGTGCTGACATTCAGATTATAGCACAGAGCTGTTGAAATCTCAATTCTGATTGGTCAGATGGTATTGATGAAGCCACACAGTTCTGACAGTGGTGCCGACTGCAAGATAAATCACAGGTTAATATGAATGCACATGTTCCATGGAGATGTTTATTTAGCATTCATGGAAGGAGGCACAGTGTCAGCGCTTTGTAACAGTCAGTAATTTTTAGTGTATGGGAGTCCATAGGAGTCTGCAGGTCTTTGCGCTCTGAGGTTTCTTTGCAAAATGACAAACTGCATTTTTTTTTGGGGGGGGTTTATTAACTTAAAGAAAGAATGCAACTTGTTTAGTGGATGTTCCACAAAATTAAATGCAACTAAAAGCTTATAAAATAGTAAAATGTATCATTCTTTAGTTAACCAAAAACATTTAATTGTTGGCAAATTGCAGTGGTAAAAGAGAAAAAAAAACCCGTCAGGATCTACTATTATAGGAAAACAATCAAATTCAAAGTTTATTCTTTACAAGTTTTACTTTTTTTAACCAAATGTATTTGTTTTTAATGTTTTCTCTTTTACCTAATGTTTGATTCCTTACAACTATGAATCACACTGAAAATGTGACCAACACTGAACTCGATTTCACTAAACATCCAATTCATTGCACTATTTTCCATTCAAAGTAAGCATATGATTGGTTGGTCTCTTTAAGAATGGTTAAGAATAGCCATTCTTAAAGTGCTGCCATTTTTCAAAAAAAAATTTTTTTTCTTAGTTTGGAATGGCTTCAGTTGGCTTACATATAGGCTTTATAAAGCCAGAATGGAATATGCACCAAGTTTCCTAACTACTGGCAAGATATAGAGATCTGCTACTCATGAAAACACCAAACAGTTGATCTCTTTTCTGCTGTCACAAGAAGTTGTGGCATTTTTACTACTTTCCTCATTCTTTTGCTGTTTTCAGACATTTCCGACATTTTTTTCCACATCAGAGACTCAGGCAGGCTTTGTGTCCATCTCAGCCCCGAGGGGAGTTATGTCACAAGGCAGATTAATAATTACAGAGGACACAAACAATCTTTGAGACTTTGATGGCGGACATGAAGACAAAAAAAAAATTACGAGCACAAGTCTAGAGAAGAAGGGAACAAACATTCACTGTCTCATTTCCAATAATTGTCAATCAGCTAGATAGATAGAGAAAATAAATAAATAAATAAATAAATAAATAAATAAATAAATAAATAAAAGCTTCTTTCTACCAGGCTGGAGGTAAGATGTTGCATTGTCCAAATTTTTAAACCAGATTCACATTTGCTGCAAGTCAATACTTAAACTAATATCTTGGCTCAGATGAACCTGATTGCAGTCACTATTATGTACAACATATGAACCAATATTGTATCATCTTGTAGCTCTATGCTGTAATTAAAGCCTCAAATTTAATTTGTCAGGAGAGTTTTACACGAGTGCAAGATTAAAATGAGACCAAATGTGCACACTTGCTGCATTCTTGATAAGCTAGAGCCAATGGGTTAGACTAAATATAAATGTTGTGCTTGCAGTGACTTGAGTATGAATGTATTCAATTTTATACAAATTAAATCAGGTAAAATGTTAGGACTAATCCCACCCCTCAGTCATCCAACTATAAAGTCATCCAACTATAAAAGCATGCTGTCTATACTGTGATACTGATGCAATTCAGTTAAGTTTGGATAAATTGTAAATAAATAAATGTGGCAGCGGGGGCATGGTCAAGCGTCGGTCTGTGACTGGAGGGCGGAGTCAGGGAAGGTAAGTGGCAGAATCACTGCACCTGACGTGAATTAACTTGTTTGTGTGTCTTCCCCAGTGACCGCACCCTATAAAAGGAGGGAGAGAGCAGAGAAAGGGAGCTCTCTCCCGACCAGAATGAATGTGTGTGCGTGTGTGAGAGAGTGAATGAGCTGAAAAGCAACATATACCACAGAAAATAAAAATTTCTGAGAACTCAGTTCTGGCCTGCTGTGCTTCTGTGCTCCACCCACCTGCTCTGGTTCTACAGTGGTGCCGAAACCCGGGATGGAGCGCAGAAGGAGACAGCCCCATGGAGTCCTCCCCCTTCAAGGACCTGGTCCATGCCCTCGCCTCGGCCCAACAGAGCCAGCACCAGGCGCTGGTCGCCCTCCGGAAGGAGCAGGAACAACGGTTCGAAGCCCTGGTGCTGGCACAGCAGGAAGATCGCCAGGCGTTCCAGCACCTGCTCGTGTCGGCGGGGTCCACCATCACCACCGCCGCGGACCCTCCCCACCTCACCCCAATGAAGATGGGTCTGTACGACGACCCCGAAGCCTTCCTCGCTCTTTTTGAGCAGGCAGCAGAGGCATGGGGTTGGCGGGTGGAACAGCACGTGGCTCGCCTCCTTCCCCTGCTAATGGGCGAGGCGCAGCTGGCTGCGCTACAGCTCCCCGCCGACAGCCAGCTGGTCTATGCAGACCTCTGCAGGGCCGTCCTCCAACGTGTGGGGCACACCCCGGAGCAGCAATGGCAGCGCTTCCGCGCACTGCGCCTAAAGGAGGTCGGCCAGCCGTTCGCGTTTGGCCAGCAACTCCAGGACGCCTGCCAGCAGTGGCTGAGGGCCAACAACCATGACGGCGAGGGAATCATCAACCTGGTGGCGCTGGAACAATTCATTACCCGACTTCCGGAAAGAACAGCAGAGTGGGTCCAGTGCCATCGCCTGGCGTCGCTGGATCAGGCCATCGAGCTGGCGGAGGACCATATGGCAGCTGTTCCAATGGCAGGACAACATGTATCCTCTTCTCCCCTCTCCCTCTCTCTCTCTCTCTCTCTCCCCCCTTCTGTTTCTCGTCCTCACCCCATTCCCCCACCACGGAGGCGGGGGCCAGCTCCACCCCAGCCGGCCCGCCGCACCCATGGTGCCCTACCACTTCCTACTTCCATAGCTGTGTCTTCCCCCCCTCAGGTGAGTGAGCTCCGAAACACCAGTGCAGAGGGAGAGCCTGGGCCATTATGCTGGCGCTGCGGGGAGCCAGGGCACCTCCAGCATCAGTGCTCGGTGATGGAGGTGGGCAGAGTGGTCTGGATCCCCGAAGCGCCAGGGACCGCCCTCGATTGGGCCGGAGCATATCGCATACCGGCGAGTATCCAAGGGGATACGTATCAGGCTTTGGTGGACTCCGGCTGTAATCAGACTTCAATCCACCAAAGCCTGGTGCAAGATGAGGCATTGGGGAGAGCACAATTGGTGAAGGTGTTGTGTGTGCACAGGGATGTTCACAACTACCCTTTAGTGTCGGTCCACATTCTATTTCAAGGGGAGAAATTTAGAGTAAAGGCGGCGGTTAATCCTCGCCTTACCCACTCGATAATTTTGGGGACTGATTGGCCGGGATTTAGGGAATTAATGTCACATTTAGTGAAGAGTGGGGCCTGCCATAATTTAGCGGGGGGTGGTCCCGGTGTGGCATTGGCAGGAGCAGCTGTCACAGAGCCGTCTACATCATCACCATGTCAGAGTGAGGAGCAGTATGCTCCTCCTCCCTCTCTTGGGGAATCCCTCGAGGATTTCCTGTTAGAGCAGTCACGAGACGAGACTCTGTGGCATGCGTTTGACCAACTGAGAGTAATCGATGGTCAAATGCTCCAGCCAAATGCCACCCCATCCTTCCCCTATTTTTCCATTATTAAGGATAGATTATACCGAATGATGCAGGACACTCAGACTAAGGAACCGATAACGCAGCTTTTAATCCCAAAGAGCTGCTGGGAATTTATATTCCAGGCGGCTCACTTTAATCCCATGGCTGGACACTTGGGGCAGGATAAGACACTAGCCCAAATAATGGCCTGGTTCTATTGGCCAGGGATTCGCGGTGATGTCCGTAGGTGGTGTATGGTGTGCCGCGAATGCCAGTTAGTAAATCCCGTGGCCATTCCAAAAGCGCCTTTGCACCCTCTGCCATTAATCGAGACCCTGTTCGAAAGAATTGGGATGGATCTCATCGGGCCTTAGATTGGTCAACATGAGGATATCGCTTTATTTTAGTCCTGGTGGACTATGCAACGCGATATCTGGAAGCAGTGCCTCTTCGCAATATCTCAGCACTTAGTATTGCAGAAGCACTCTTCCGCATCATCTCCCGTGTCGGAATCCCCAAAGAGATTCTGACTGATCAAGGCACTACGTTTATGTCATGCACACTGCGTGAACTGTATGGGTTACTGGGAATTAAGCCTATCCGCACCAGCGTTTATCACCCACAAACGGATGGCTTAGTTGAACGGTTCAATCACACCCTCAAGAATATTATTTGGAAATTTGTAAGTGAGGACGCATGAAACTGGGATAAATGGCTCGAGCCCCTGTTATTCGCAGTGCAAGAGGTCCCACAAGCCTCCACAGGGTTCTCCCCATTCAAATTATTATACGGGCGTAAGCCGCGTGGCATTCTGGATGTGCTGCGTGAAAATTGGGAGGAGGGACCTTCAACAAATAAAAATGAAATTCAATACGTTATCGACCTGCGCGCAAAACTCCACACACTCATGCACCTAACCCAGGAGAATTTATGGCAGGCCCAAGAATGTCAAGTCCGTCTGTATGACAGGGGCACACGCCTTAGGGAATTCACACAGGGAGATAAAGTACTCGTGTTGTTGCCCACGTCGAGCTCCAAATTGATCGCCAGGTGGCAAGGACCCTTTGAGGTCACACGGCGAGTCGGGGACGTCGACTATGAGGTGCGGCGAATGGACAGGGGTAGAGCGTTACAGATTTACCACCTCAATCTGTTAAAACTATGGAATGAGGAGGTCCCCGTGGCGTTGGTCTCGGTGGTTCCAGAGAAGGCGGAGCTGGGGCCGGAGGTTCAAAAAGGAAATTTGACATTGCCCACTGCTCTGGTCCCCTGTGGAGACCACCTCTCTCCAACCCAACTCACGGAGGTCGCCCAGTTGCAAACAGAATTTTCTGATGTATTCTCGCCCCTGCCCGGCCGCACCCACCTCATAGAACACCACATTGTGACGCCCCTGGGGTGGTAGTGCGCAGCCACCCTTATAGACTGCCCGAGCACAAAAAAAAAGGTGGTTCGGGAAGAACTTGAGGCCATGCTCGAAATGGGCATCGTCGAGGAGTCCCACAGCAACTGGAGTAGCCCGGTGGTCTTGGTTCCCAAGGCTGACGGGTCGGTCCGGTTCTGTGTGGACTATAGAAAAGTCAACGCGGTGTCTAAATTTGATGCCTACCCTATGCCTCGTATTGCCGAGTTGCTCAATCGACTAGGCACGGCTTGTTTTTATTCGACACTGGATTTGACAAAGGGATATTGGCAGATCCCCTTGACTCCTCTATCCTGAGAAAAAAATGACCTTTTCCACACCGTTTGGCTTACACCAGTTCGTCACACTTCCTTTTGGGCTGTTTGGGGCACCTGCTACGTTCCAGCGGCTTATGGATAGGGTCCTCCACCCCCACGCCACCTATGCGGCTGCATACTTGGACGACATCATTATTTATAGTAATAACTGGCCGCGACACCTAAAACACCTAAGGGCCGTCCTTAGGTCACTGAGGCAAGCAGGTCTCACAGCCAACCCGAAGAAGTGTGCGATTGGGCGGGTGGAAGTATGGTATCTGGGCTTCCACTTGGGCAATGGGCAGATGCGTCCCCAAATCAATAAGACAGGAGCAATTGCGGCCTGCCCAAGGCCCAAGACCAAAAAGGGGGTGAGACAGTTCCTGGGGCTGGCTGGCTACTATCGTAGGTTTATACCTAATTATTCAGACGTCACCAGCCTGCTGACTGATCTCACTAAAAAGGGGGCACCAGATCCGGTCCAGTTGGTGGAGCAATGCCAGCGGGCTTTCTCTGAGGTAAAGGCTGCACTGTGTGGGGGGCCACTGTTACACTCCCCTGACTTTTCTCTCCCCTTTGTTTTGCAGACGGACATGTCAGACAGAGGGCTGGGGGCTGTTCTGTCCCAGGAGGTGGAGAGGGAGGACCGTCCAGTGCTGTACATCAGCCGGAAGCTGTCGGTGCATGAGGGCCGGTACAACACCATAGAAAAGGAGTGCCTCGCCATCAAGTGGGCGGTCCTCACCCTCCGCTACTACCTACTGGGACACACTTTCACCCTCTGTTTGGACCATGTGCCCCTCCAGTGGCTCCACTGCATGAAGGATGCCAATGCACGGATCACCTGTTGGTATCTGGCACTCCAGCCGTTTAAGTTCGAGGTGGTCCACAGGCCGGGGGCGCAGATGGTCGTGGCGGATTTCCTCTCCCGTCAAGGGGGGGGGGAGTCAGCTGCAGGCCGGGGAGCTGTCCGGCCTGAGTCAGGCGGTGGGGGTATGTGGCAGCGGGGGCGTGGTCAAGCGTCGGTCTGTGAATGGAGGGAGAAGTCAGGGAAGGTAAGTGGCAGAATCACTGCACCTGACGTGAATTAACCTGTGTTTGTGTGTCTTCCCCAGTGACCGCGCCCTATTAAAGGAGAGAGAGAGCAGAGAAAGGGAGCTCTCTCCCGATCAGAATGCATGTGTGTGCGTGTGTGAGAGAGTGAATGAGCTGAAAAGCCACATATACCACAGAAAATAAAAGTTTCTGAGAACTCAATTCTGGCCTGCCATGCTTCTGTGCTCCACCCACCTGCTCTGGTTCTACAATAAATAAATAAACAAACAAACAAACAAACTAGAAGGGCATTCAGTAGAGTGCATACCCCCACCAAGACACTTTCAAATTTGCATTAAATCTAATTGTTCCTTGGCCCATGCCCACCTTTCCTCAAAATTTCATCAAAATTTGTTCAGTACTTTTTGAGTAACATTGGAAACAAACAAACAAAAATCCTGGATCCAGATATGGATGGATCTTGGATCCACATACATATCCGGATTTGCATAAAAATCTAATCAATTGTTCTTTGGCCCATGGCCCACCTTTCCTCTGAATTTCATCAAAATCCATTCAGTACTTTTTGAGTTATGTTGGAAACAGCAAAAAAAAAAAAAAAAGTCCTGGATCTGCACATAGATGGATCCTGGATCTACATACATATACAGATTTGCATCAAAATCGAATCAATTGTTCCTTGGCCAATGACCCACCTGTCTTCTGAATTTCATCAAAATCCATTCATTACTTTTTGAGTTACGTTGGGAACAGGAAGCAAAGGGAACCCACCCAAAGGGATCAATAAAGTTTTATCTAATCTAATCTAATCAAAGACAGGCGAAAACAATCTCCTCCAACAAATTTGGCGAAGGAAATAAATAAATAAATAAATAAATAAACCTACAAAAAGTCAGGCTTTGTCAATAATTTGAATATTTACATCTCAAGGGAAAACTCATGGCCTTTTTGAGACAATCAGTCGGGCAACCATTTTTAATTTTTATTAATTACACAACATGCATACTTACACACTACATCTCCAGTCAAAAAGCACACCAAAAAGGGGCACATGCTTTTAGCACAATTTTCAACATGGAATCACATTACTGGTAAATATTTTTGGCTGTTTTTATGTATAGATTTCACAGAGCTGATGTATGTTGAGTCTACTAATATTCTCTACCTAGCAGTGTTTGCAAAGGTAGACAAGAAGACCGTCATCTATATCCCCCGCCCTATATACCAACTATAGACCAAGTTTCAAGATATTATTTGTCACATTTTTCAAGTTCTGCTGCAGGAAACCAACCATACCTCTTTACACTGACAGCCCATGGCATAAGCTTATGCAGCCCATGGCATAAGCCCACTGGACCTTTAGTCCAGGTGAGCTAAAAATTAAAATTTCTCACATTTCTTAGCATCAAACAGCACATATACCAACTTTCAAGACCATACCTCTCATAGTTTTCAGGTTCTGCTCCGGAAACAAAACCTACTCCTAAGACGAACCTGAGAGACTAAGTCTGAAATTGTTACCATGGAAACATGAAAAATTAATATCTCAAATTTTTTAGTATGAAAAGGCACATCTACATCACCTTGTTAACATGTAAACCAAGTTTCAAATCCGTTTTTGGATATATGCTCCAAAAACAAACATTGTTCTTAGAAACTAAGTCAAAATCTATTTTTTTATGTACAAATTTGAAAAATACTTTTTTTTTTCAAAAATCCAAAATAGCAAAAGGCACCAGTTCACATTTTGCTTGATATATATACAAAGTTTTATGAAGATATCTTCAATAGTTTTAATGATATGGCCCAGAAACAAAAATGTGACCGGACAAATGAATGGACAGATGGAATCTGTTTCTTTATCCCCCACCAAACTTCATTTGAGCAGGGGATAAAAAGGTAAAGATTTCAGGCTTCCACACATATACTGTAGTCATGTGGAATGTCGCTTGTGCACGTCCTCAGAACCTAGTGCTACGCATACGAGTGGTGCAATACCAACATAAATATGTGGCACTGTCTCCAAAACTGACTAAACGAATGAGCATTGTGTCTTGTATCCCATCCTTATGTACTATTCTAGTTAGCCACTGACACCAAGCAGCTTTCCTATTATGATTAGTGCTTGAATTTTAAAAGCCTCAAACCTACAGAAGGGTCTGACTTGAGGACCAGCCTTCTGGATTTTCTAGATCAGTAAATATTGAATGTAAGGTCAGAGTTTTTGATTTAAGACTTAGATCATGACAGCAATCATGATGATGGCAGCATGTTTTAAGAGAGACAGAGCTCATCAGTAAGTTTACAATTGCTGTGTATGTAACCACTAAACCTTTCAGTTCAATTTGGAAACCACGTGGATAGGGATTGCATTTTGAATTTAAATTTTCAATATTTTTGTTTGTGTTTTTTGAGAATGCATAGAACAAATTCGAAAGTAAAAAAAAAATGTACACTGTAACTGTCAGTTTGAAAAGTAAGTCCTATGTAAATGGAGAGGTTGGGTTACTTGGACTGTGAGTTGGCCTAGTGGTTAGCGTGTCCACCTCTTGAGTTGGAGACTGTGAGTTCTACTCACAGTTGGGTCACACCAATGACATCATAAAAACATTACCTACTGCCGTCTGGTGAGGCATGCCACGATACAGATGTGAGAAGGGAGTCAAACTCATGCAGTTACCAGAGGACTAGCCCTCCACTGTAACCCTAGCTATGTAATCTGTAGAATCTGTTTTAGGGCAGTGGGCATGTGCCATCCTTGACTGCCATGCAAGGGAGTAGGAAGGCATCTCCTTCCCTCCACTAGCCTGGAGTTGTGCCTTGAGCAAGCACTAGCAACCCCTTGCTCCCCTGGTCAGGGTTATGACCAAAGACTGGACTCAGTAGACTGTGTGGAGGAGGCCACTACCTGGTGGTTCAACGGGCAAGAAGGCAGACCCAGCAAAGCGTTTGTGGAGCACAATCAGGGCACAGTGCAACAGGTAGAACACTGTTGGCCATCCACTGCAACCCAGCCTAGCTCCAGCCATCTTGATTCTGTCTTGCCCCTGGACCCAGTTAAATCAGAATGAGAGAGTGAGGCTGACGGCTGTGCAACTCTCCCTCACTCTAATCTAAGTCGCATGCAAGTCATGACTTAAAATTCAAGTCCTGTGGCAATGGGCAAGTGGCAAAGTGGCAGGTGTGGAAACAGTGGAAGCTGTAGTCACGAACCTGCACACAGGTGGCCCAGGGTACAGGGTCACTTTCCTGGAACAAAGCAGCAGCAGAGTTCAGCAGCCCCCTGGGTGTCTGAGCAGCCCTGTTTAGGATTCGCTCTGCTCACCTCCATGGAGGAAGGGGCAAAAAAAGATGCCCCAAACATAGCCTGCTTCACCTCACCCTGGCCAGCACACCGCGGCTGGTGGGAATCCTAGTCAGCGGTTGAAATATAACAAAAAATAGTGAAGGTACTCAATCTTGGTGCACTGAACATCACCGCCTCATGTCAACCATGTTAGGTTGACATGGGGTGGCCTTGGGCTGAGGTGCCCTTGAGCAAGGCACCTGACCCCTGACTGCTCCCCAGGCACTCTGGTGTGGCTGCCCACTGCTCTGAGTGTGTGTTCACTGCTTCAGATGGGTTAAATGCAGAGGATGAATTTCACTGTGCTTGAAGTGTGCATGTGATGAATAAAGGCTTCTTCTTCTTCTTAACATGTGAGCATAACTTCAAAGCCCAGATTGGCCTCAACAGTCACCTCCGGACCAACAACTACCACCCACCAAATTGAAGTCATGGTCATCTTCGATCCTGAAGGATGAACATCATCATCAGCTATGTAATAGGTGAGAGGCTGAGGGCTATGGAAATGGAGATTGCTGCCGCCCAATGCATTAAGTGCCTGGTTAATACTGGGACAGGAGCCTGCCTGGGAAGATCAGGTCCTGGCACGGGAGGGACTTTGGCTGACTAGATCCCTAATGTCTGTGTTTTTAGAGAGAATGTAATGTGTCCTGGACTATTTGTACTGTGTTGTCGATCTGTAGAGATAACCTAGGGGTGGATGACATGACAAAAATATCATATCACTATTCTCTACAATATCACAATTTGCTCACAAACTGATAGAAATAGTAATGATTCCTTTAAATGAAAAAGCTTAGAATTACATAATGTTAGGTACGTGAGGGAGGTGGATATATATATATACACACATACATACATACACACACACACACACACACACACACACACACACACACACATATACTGGGTGCGATTTGCTGGGGGGGATGGTGGGGATCATCCCCCCCCTCTGGTTTTTATCTCTGCTGAAAAAAAATCCTCGGGGACAACCCCGTCAATAAAACAAACAAACCAAAAGAAAACAGTTGACATGACAGGCATGTTGTGACACAGTTTTCTATGGTCTACATTGCACTAACTTTCAAAATGACCCGAATTGGCAGCTTTGATGTTCACGAACGTCCCCAGCAAATAGATACATTGTAGATAATAACAATATCCAGAGTGTGAACGTGGATTTAGCGCCATGAATCACATCCTTATTGATGAGCGCAACAGAATGAATGTATCCACACTGACAGCCTTCTTTTCCTCGCTGTCAATGGGACAGACGTGCGTTCCTTCCCTGCTGAGAAATTCGCAGAAATGTGGATTAAAGAAGGGCGAAACGCAGCGGATAGCGCACCAACGGGAAAGCAAAAAAGGCCACATGAACTGCGCCATCAGAGCAAACTGTTCATTTAGTATTCATGTATTTTAGTGATTTTCGAGTCACTGTCCATTTAATCCGGAGGGAGAGAAACATCACAGCAACGCGACAAGCAATGTGAACTTTGTTGTGTGTTAGTGTTCATGTATTTAGTCAGAGAGATAGGAAGATGTGTTCGTTTTCATTTAGTGTTATTCATTTGATATCATCGGATGTTATTGAGCTGTTAGCCTATTGTTACCTTAATTTTGTGACATTTCATGATTAAAAAAAAAAACATCCCCCCTTCTGGTTTTTTGACAAATCGCACCCTGCATATTATATATATATATATATATATATATATATATATATATATATATATATATATATACACACCCACACACAAAGGCAAACAGTCCAAATCGGCAGGCTAGATCAAATACGTGAAACAGGGGCGATTTCTCAGAGACGACAAGGGAAGCCGAGCTTCCCCTAAAGTTCTCTCCCCAAACTGCGGCATCTATGACGTTGAATTCTCATTAAAACAATAACTTGCATAACATAATATATGCCCAAGATTGTATTTACGTTCATAACTATCCTGTAACTTATTTGAGTGATGTCTGACGAACTTGCAGTTCGCTACGAGAATCACCTTTGCTGCCAGGCTGTAACCAGCGTTGCCAGATACTGCTGACGTTTTCCAGCCAAAATATGTTCAAAACCCGCAAAAATGCACTTAAAACAGCCCAATCTGGCAACACGCTGTAACCTTTCTTATTTCAATGGGCTCTATGGACTGGCAGCCGGGTATCCGTTGCAGTCTATGAGACGGCTCTGAACAGCCAATTTCGGCTAGTTGTTATTGGTTAAAATCGACAAAATCGTCACTTCCAGGGAAGTCGGGCTTTCTCTGGGACGAAACGAGACAGTGGGAGGGGCAAGAAGCCGGGCTGATGAAGGATTATTGGAGGTAGTGAGGAGGGCGGGCTTTGTACTTCGGCATCGGCAAGGAACACGGAAGTATGATCAGTCCCTAGTGGATGTCGAGAAAGTGTAGTCGTGTGCCAAAGTGCTGTCCGAATTTCTTTTCATATAAACGTTTCTTCTCATTGATGTCTCTGTACATTACTCTGTAAATAAATGTAAATATTACTCGTTGTGCTCCATTAACTTTCATCCATTCTATCAGTTTGATCATTCGCGAATTCACTCGTTTATTTCATTTGTAGTTCAATCTGGTTGTAGGCTAGCTTGAGTCTTATTGGGATCTGCAGTGCTAGCTGCTAACAGAAATTGGTGAAGTCTCTGGAAAGCACAACCAGCTAGTATGACAGGGTCACAGACCATTTTCTGGAAAAGGAGCGGAGGGCAGAATTTGTGCATAAATAGTGTACATCATATAATGTTCATGAATCTGAAGTGTGTATATTGTTCAGTAATGTTAAGAGAATGGTGCACTGCAAAAAGTAAAATCTAACCAAGATTAAATATCTTAAATCAAGACAAAATATGCTTGTTATTTGTCTGCCAAGATAATTCTCCTTTCCAGGCAGGTTTTGTGTAAGAGTATTTCACTTACTTTAAGCATTTTTTCCCTCAATTATCTTAATAAGGTATTATAACTTGTTATTGAGATTTTATTACTGGTTATGAGTAAGTTCTGTCTTAAAATGAGAATTACCATAATTTCATCGGTGTTATATTAACCATGACAAGTTTGTCAAAGTCAGAATTTCTTATTTCAAGCATCTTATCCTTTCTTTTAATCTCTTAACACAAAACAGATAACTAAATTAAATGAATTGTTGTATTGTCAATCTGGCAACAAAAATAGGCTACAAAATGGATTGGTTTGTTGTTTTGATTTTGACTTATTTGGCGGTCTCAGTTGGTATAAACACTTACTTAAACAGAGCACACCAATATGCCCAGATGAAATAGTCAAACTGTTGGTTGGGGGACAAAGTATCTAGCATGTTAAAATGAGTAGTACAACTTTACTTGTTTTTAGTATAAATACACTAGTTTTAAGACATCTGTGGGGTTTCTAAAGCTAGATATATTTACTTGTTTTTTAAAAATCTTGCCAAGTCAAATTTTCTTGTTCTGTTGGCAGATAATTTTGCTTATTTTAAGTAAAATATTCCTAATTTTATTACTTTTTTTTCTTGTTTTTGTAAGCCAGGTTTTTGCAGTGTGGGCTCTCTGTTATAGGTTATACCTGGGTATAATATTCAAGGTTCTGTGTGTTGCATAGCCTACCTGGTTATGAATTTCCAGACTGTGTTGCAGAAGATGTTCAAGGATGTGTTGCACAGCTGGGTGTTGTGTTAAAGACTCTGTGTTGCATATCAGGGTATGATTGTTCAAGGCTCTTCGTTGAATAGCCAGTGATTTTTGGATGTTTGATATTTTTGATTAAGGATATGAGGCACTAGCCTGGCAAGCCAGACTATAACATGAAATGTACAAGCAAAAATACTTTCTGACACTAGGTAGGGTTGTCTAGTTCACTATGCTAATGGGGCACACCTTTCTATGCTTTGATATCTGGTCTACAGGTTTTACGATGAATACGTAAAATGGGCTTCCCCTGTTTTAAAAACCAGCAGCCGCCACTGACGTGAAAACAGGCAAAAGGGTTGGTTGAGGCGCAAACAGTGCATCAAAGGCTAAGCCAGAACAATAACGAGAAACAGGCACAAGATTCAAGAAACTAGGAAAACAAGAACACAAGTAGAAAGGCTTGGTAATGCGTACTTAACATAGTGTAATACTTTGCGATGCACTTGCATCAGTACAGTCCTTAAATAGGTAAACATAGTTCTCTAATTGTGGGTGGTAAAAGAGAGCACTGGGGCCAAGTATCATGGATTTTCGCTCCCAGAGGGAGCTCTTTGGGAGGGGGTTCTGTCAGTCCTGTGCGCTGTGGTGCATGCACCTGAAGGTGTGTACACCAAGTGGACTCCAGCACATGCGCCGTGAACAAGGCGCACCTGAACTCAATTAGAGAACTATGTCTGAAGATTCTTAGTCATCCAGGTCATAGTAACTGTGGGTGGTAAAAAAGAGCAGCTGGACTTGCTTGAAGATTCTTGAAGACGTTTCACCTCTCATCCGAAAGGCTTCTTCAGTTCTGTCTGACTAGTAGGGAGTATCAGGTATTTAACCTCTCATGGATGAAAAGCTAATCTAAGGTGTCGTTGAGTCATCCTGTTGGTGTGGGTCACTGGGGGCTGGATGTGAATGGCCTCGAGAGTCGTTATGGTGATCAATGGATTGCCCGTTAAGGTGATCAATGGAATGCTGATTCTCTCTGTCCTCCTGTGAGTCACTGAAAACAGCTGGGTTTTGGTGTGCATTCAGTTGTCTGGGAAGTGTGCCAAGGACTGCATTGTAGGTGGCTAATAAATGATGTCTTAGGCCCTGTCCACACGGCAACGGATTCAGGTGACTCCGATACAATTGCTTATCGTTCAGGCCTGGCGTCCACATGGCACCGGCGTTTTGGGTGCCCAAAACGCAATCTTTTTGAGAACGGGTTCCAGAGTGGAAAGATCTGGCAACGTTGCCGTTGTGAAGTCGTCTGGATGAGTAGAACGGATTTGTTTATGATGACGTCACAACCACATGACTGTGAGTGCTTCACGCCGGGTAGAAGTGTAACGAATATCACCAGGAAAAAGCCTTACGGAGCACTAGTGAGAGTGAAACACGAGCTTGGATATTATTATTATTATTATTATTATTATGTTCAGTGTTAGTTCACAGTAGTAATGCAAGAAGCAGAATAGTGACAGTAATAGTGAAGCAAAAACATGCAATTGTACAAACACTGCAGCTCTACAGCAAAATATTCATTTATGAAATGGTCTGATTCTTAACACCAGTAGTGCCAATGATCTTCTCATTGCGATGCGAGTTGTCAACAAATCCTATAACTTGGTTCATGAAACGCGCTTACAAAATATTTTCACTGTGAATATTTATTGTGTAATGGTGCAATCCCGCCAGCAAAAATAGGGGAAAAAAGGAGCGATCTCACCTCTTCAGATGTTGATTTAAGTCCGACAATACATTCCTCAAAAAGGGCGTAGAGGAGCAAATTAATCCAATTTATTCCAGACCATTAAAGACGCCGCCTTCCGCGTAGAATCATACGTCATCCTCGCCGCCATATTGGAGAGGTCAAAGCGGAGAATAAAGATTAGCTGCGTTTAACTGTACCAACAGGTTTACCGTCCAAACGAGATCACATGGGATTACCTTTCACAGGTGAGAAACAACAAATTAATTCCATCAACGTGTATCATTCACTTTATTCCGGACCATTGAAGACGCCGCCTTCCACGTAGAATCATACATCATCCTCGCCGCCATTTTGGAAAGGTCAAAGCGGAGAATAAAGATTAGCTGCGTTTAACTGTACCAACAGGTTTTCTGTCCAAACGAGATCACATGGGATTACCTTTCACAGATGAGACTGGAAAAATACTTTTCATTGTATTTGGTCATTATAATGTAATTTTACAAACAGATTTTCCTGACTTTGTGGCTAATATGAAGTCTTGCGCATAATAGTTTATGCGCATGCGTCGTTACTTCTTCTATTGTTCTGGTGTCTCCGAAGGGACCGTCTTACAGCGCCCCTAGAGGTGTGGCATGTGTATTGCATCGTTTTCAGCAAGCGTTGCGTTGCCATATGGACCTGATATTTTACTGATTGTTGCCCATTTGGACGCGATATATTTTTAAATAACATCTCGTTGCCGTTGTCGTGTGGATGTAGCCTTAGACCCCCACCTCTGTTCAGTGGTGGCCGTTCCAGGTTGACAAAAATGGCTTCTTTTGGCCCTTTTCCACTACCCTTTTTCAGCTCACTTCAGCTCGCTTCAGCTCACTTCAGCCCGACACGGCTCGCGTTTTGACTACCAAAGAACGGCACGACTCAGCTCGTTTCAGCCCTGCTTAGCACCCAAAACTCGCACGGTTTTGGAGTGGGGCTGAAGCAAGCCAAACCGAGCTGAGTGAGGCTGGGGGCGTGAGCAGACACTTCCCTGTGCACTGATTGGTGAGGAGGAGTGTCCTCACATGCCCACACACGCCCCGCGAGCACGCTGGGATCTGTAAACACCGTAAACCCAGAAGAAGAATAATTACGAGAATTTCTGAAGCCTAATGCGCCTCGCCTCATCTATACGCTCTTGCCAGTATCTGTTGGCGTTGTCGGTGACAACAAGCCACAGCACCAAGACCAGCAACACTAACGACTCCATGTCCTCCATGTTTATTGTTTACTATTCGGGTCGTGAGACTACCGCTTAAAAGCTCACTGATGTCACTGTTTGCGCTGTGTAACGACATCATGTGACGTCCACCCACTTTCGCTAACTCCACCCAATGTGTCCACCCACTTCCAGCCAGCACGGTTCAGTGCGGTTGTAGTCGAAATGCAACTCCAACAGCCCCACTCAGCTCGACTCAGCACGGCACGGCTCAGCCCGACTCAGCCGCGTTTGTAGTGGAAAAGCGGCAATAAACTCCTTGCTCATACCAACGATCCTCTCTGGCTAAAATGCGTATGTTGCAATCCTGAAATGAGTGTCCTTTGTTGTTAAGATGAAGGTAGACAACAGAGTCCTGGCC
Source organism: Neoarius graeffei (assembly GCF_027579695.1). Taxonomy (NCBI): domain Eukaryota; kingdom Metazoa; phylum Chordata; class Actinopteri; order Siluriformes; family Ariidae; genus Neoarius; species Neoarius graeffei. The sequence goes on from NC_083572.1 coordinate 15,884,006, forward strand.
TGAGGAACTGGCTGTCCTGTGTTGAGCCATGCGCCTGTGAAGCGGTTGTTTTGTTTCCACAATATATGAGTCTGTGCATTCCTCACTGCACTGAATTGCATACACCACATTGTCCTGTTTGTGTCTGGCTATTCTGTCCTTAGGGTGGACCAGTTTCTGCTTCAGGGTGTTACTGGGTCTGAAATGTACCGGAATGTTGTGTTTGTAGAAGATCCTCCTGAGTTTCTCAGATAGACCAGAAATGTAGGGAATGACAATGTTCTTGCGTTTGTTCCTGTTATCCTCCTTGTCCATTACATTCCTTTTTCTGCTCTTGAAGAAAGACCAGTTGGGATACCCGCAGTTCTGAAGTGCTTTCTTGATGTGATTCTGCTCCTTCTCTTTTCCCTCTACCATTGTAGGGATGTTCTGAGCCCTGTGTTGCAAGGTCCTAATGACCCCCAATATGTGTTCCAGTGGGTGGTGAGAGTCGAAGAGTAGGTACTGGTCTGTGTGTGGGGGTTTCCGGTAGACCTCGATGCTAAGGCTTCTGTCTTGTCTAATGTGTACATCACAATCCAAGAAGGCAAGATTATTCCCACTGGCGTCCTCCTGAGTGAAATTGATGTTGATATCCACTGCACTGATGTGCTTAGAGAAGGCTTCCACTTCATGGGTTTTGATTTTAACCCAGGTGTCATCCACATATCTGCACCAGTGGCTGGGAGCAACTCCTGAAAAAGTGGTCAAAGCTTTATGTTCCACTTCTTCCATGTAAAGATTGGCCACAATAGGGGACACTGGTGAGCCCATGGCACATCCATGCTTCTGTCTGTAGAAACTTTCATTAAACTGGAAATAAGTGGTAGTCAGGCAGAGGTCAAGCAGGGTGCAAATCTGGTCCATGGTGAGGTTCGTTCTATCCAGTAAGGTGCTGTCTTGAAGGAGTCGTTTTCTAACAGATTCGACTGCTCCTGTGGTGGGAATGCAGGTGAAAAGAGAAGTGACATCGTAAGAAACCATGGTTTCATCTAAGTCTAGTTTGAGTTCTGCAACTTTAGTAGCAAAATCTTGGGAGTTTTTGACATGATGTAGCATATTCCCAACAAGAGGACCCAGGATGGTGGCTAGGTGTTTGGCAATGTTATAGGTGACAGAGTTTATACTGCTGATGATAGGTCTGAGTGGAGCTCCTTCCTTGTGAATCTTGGGGAGTCTGCCCAAGTTACTATGACCACCCACAGTTACTATGACCTGGATGACTGAGAATCTTCACAGACATGTTTCCATGCACTTTGGGATGAGAACCCTTCGACTGGTGCGGGAGTATGAGAGGACTTCCAAAAAACTGGCAGACTACAGAAACCACCTGCGTTTCAACCTGAGATGCCAACAATCCAACATTATCCCCACTAGCCTACGCCTGCATTCAATGGTCAAAGGACACAGAGCTGAAATAATCCTCCAGAAAGCCCAGAAGCAACTTCTCAACGAGAGAGTGAGACAAGTACATTTCACCATCGATGCTCTCCAGAACAAGACTGAACTGATGTTTGAAGAGTTGACAGTACTTCTTCCCATTGAAGTTTTGGAATGAGTCTCTGATTTCATGGAGAAGGCACAAATTTCACAACATACCAAAGGCAAGGAACAACAGATGCGCAAATTTCAAACATTGCTGTCTAAAACCATCTCCTCCAGTCAGACAGAAGTGCTGACTTGGAGGAAGAAATCTGACCAGGTTACACAACCGGACATAGAAGAGAAATGGGTGAAGAACTTATCTGACAGGGTACTCACCCAACCAGAGAATGTTTTATCCAAGGGACTTAACTTTGCAGTTTCACCAGAGCGGATACCAGTGGTAGATCTCATCACAGCCACAGAGTCAGCCATCAGAAACAACAATCTGACCAACACAGAGGCAGAACAACTTAGACTGAAGATACCAGCTGCTCTGTCCAGTGCAAAAGCATCCCCCTCCAACCTCACCAGCCAAGAAAGGAGGGCTCTTACACTGCTTCAAAGAGACTGGACCATCACCATCCTTCCTGCTGACAAAGGGAGATGCACAGTGGTGCTAAACACAGTGGACTACCACTCAAAGATGACCAGTCTCCTCAGCAGCACAACCACCTATGAAACCTTAAGGCGGGACCCCACCAGTTGTTACAAAAAGAAAGATGTTAGCTGCCTGCAACAACTAGAAAAGGACCAAGCCATCAACCAATCTCTGTACTACAGATTGTACCCTGGGGAAGCCGTTTCCCTCATATATGGACTCCCCAAGATTCACAAGGAAGGAGCTCCACTCAGACCTATCATCAGCAGTATAAACTCTGTCACCTATAACATTGCCAAACACCTAGCCACCATCCTGGGTCCTCTTGTTGGGAATATGCTACATCACGTCAAAAACTCCCAAGATTTTGCTACTAAAGTTGCAGAACTCAAACTAGACTTAGATGAAACCATGGTTTCTTACGATGTCACTTCTCTTTTCACCTGCATTCCCACCACAGAAGCAGTCGAATCTGTTAGAAAATGACTCCTTCAAGACAGCACCTTACTGGATAGAACGAACCTCACCACGGACCAGATTTGCACCCTGCTTGACCTCTGCCTGACTACCACTTATTTCCAGTTTAATGAAAGTTTCTACAGACAGAAGCATGGATGTGCCATGGGCTCACCGGTGTCCCCTATTGTGGCCAATCTTTACATGGAGGAAGTGGAACATAAAGCTTTGACCACTTTTTCAGGAGTTGCTCCCAGCCACTGGTGCAGATATGTGGATGACACCTGGGTTAAAATCAAAACCCATGAAGTGGAAGCCTTCTCTAAGCACATCAATGCAGTGGATATCAACATCAATTTCACTCGGGAGGACACCAGTGGGAATAATCTAGCCTTCTTGGATTGTGATGTACACATTAGACAAGACAGAAGCCTTAGCATCGAGGTCTACCGGAAACCCCCACACACAGACCAGTACCTACTCTTCGACTCTCACCACCCACTGGAATACATATTGGGGGTCATTAGGACCTTGCAACACAGGGCTCAGAACATCCCTACAATGGTAGAGGGAAAAGAGAAGGAGCAGAATCACATCAAGAAAGCACTTCAGAACTGCGGGTATCCCAACTGGTCTTTCTTCAAGAGCAGAAAAAGGAATGTAATGGACAAGGAGGATAACAGGAACAAACGCAAGAACATTGTCATTCCCTACATTTCTGGTCTATCTGAGAAACTCAGGAGGATCTTCTACAAACACAACATTCCGGTACACTTCAGACCCAGTAACACCCTGAAGCAGAAACTGGTCCACCCTAAGGACAGAATAGCCAGACACAAACAGGACAACATAGTGTATGCAATTCAGTGCAGTGAGGAATGCATGGACGTATATTGGGGAAACAAAACAACCGCTTCACAGGCGTATGGCTCAACACAGGAGAGCCAGTTCCTCAGGCCAGGACTCTGCTGTCTACCTTCATCTTAACAACAAAGGACACTCATTTCAGGATTGCAACATACGCATTTTAGCCAGAGAGGATCGTTGGTATGAGCGAGGAGTTAAAGAAGCCATTTTTGTCAACTTGGAACAGCCATCACTGAACAGAGGTGGGGGTCTAAGGCTACATCCACACGACAACGGCAACGAGATGTTATTTAAAAATATATCGCGTCCAAATGGGCAACGATCAGTAAAATATCAGGTCCATATGGCAACGCAACGCTTGCTGAAAATGATGCAATACACATGCCACACCTCTAGGGGCGCTGTAAGACGGTCCCTTCGGAGACACCAGAACAATAGAAGAAGTAAGGACGCATGCGCATAAACTATTATGCGCGAGACTTCATATTAGCCACAAAGTCAGGAAAATCTGTTCGTAAAATTATATTATAATGACCAAATACAATGAAAAGTATTTTTCCAGTCTCACCTGTGAAAGGTAATCCCATGTGATCTCGTTTGGACGGCAAACCTGTTGGTACAGTTAAACACAGCTAATCTTTATTCTCCGCTTTGACCTATCCAATATGGCGGCGAGGATGACGTATGATTCTACGCGGAAGGCGGCGTCTTTAATGGTCCGGAATAAATTGAATGTTACACGTTGATGGATTAATTTGTTGTTTCTCACCTGTGAAAGGTAATCCCATGTGATCTCGTTTGGACGGCAAACCTGTTGGCACAGTTAAACGCAGCTAATCTTTATTCTCCGCTTTGACCTATCCAATATGGCGGCGAGGATGACGTATGATTCTACGCGGAAGGCGGCGTCTTTAATGGTCCGGAATAAATTGAATGCTACACGTTGATGGATTAATTTGTTGTTTCTCACCTGTGAAAGGTAATCCCATGTGATCTCGTTTGAACGGTAAACCTGTTGGTACAGTTAAACACAGCACATGAATCTTTATTCTCCGCTTTGACCTATCCAATATGGCAGCGAGGATGATGTATGATTCTACGCGGAAGGCGGCGTCTTTAATGGTCCGGAATAAATTGAATGCTACACGTTGACACGTTGATGGATTAATTTGCTCTTGTACGCCCTTTTTGAGGAATGTATTGTCGGACTTAAACCAACATCTGAAGAGGTGAGATCACTCCTTTTTTTCCCTATTTTTGCTGGCGGGATTGACTCTGCCCTAAGGGCAGAGTCTCTCTCTCTCTCTCTCTCTCTCTCTCTCACTTTGCACCATTACACAATAAATATTCACAGTGAAAATATTTTGTAAGCGCGTTTCATGAACCAAGTTATAGGATTTGTTGACAACTCGCATCGAGTTCGTTACACTTCTACCTGGCATGAAGCACTCACAGTCATGTGGTTGTGATGTCATCGTAAACAAATCCGTTCTACTCATCCAGACGACTTCACAACGGCAATGTTGCCAGATCTTTCCACTCTGGAACCCGTTCTCAAAAAGATTGCGTTTTGGGCACCCAAAATGCCGGTGCCATGTGGACGCCAGGCCTAAACGATAAGCAATTGTATTGGAGTCACCTGAATCCGTTGCCGTGTGGACAGGGCCTAAGACATCACTTATCAGCCACCTACAATGCAGTCCTTGGCACACTTCCCAGACAACTGAATGCACACCAAAACCCAGCTGTTTTCAGTGACTCACAGGAGGACAGAGAGAATCAGCATTCCATTGATCACCTTAACGGGCAATCCATTGATCACCGTAACGACTCTCGAGGCCATTCACATCCAGCCCCCAGTGACCCACACCAACAGGATGACTCAACGACACCTTAGATGAGCTTTTCATCCATGAGAGGATAAATACCTGATACTCCCTACTAGTCAGACAGAACTGAAGAAGCCTTTCGGATGAGAGGTGAAACGTCTTCAAGAATCTTCAAGCAAGTCCAGTTGCTCTCTTTTACCACCCACAGTTACTATGACCTGGATGACTGAGAATCTTCACAGACATAGTTCTCTAATTGAGTTCAGGTGCGCCTTGTTCACGGCACGTGTGCTGGAGTCCACTCGGTGTACACTCCTTTAGGTGCATGCACCACAGCGCACAGGACTGACAGAACCCCCTCCCAAAGAGCTCCCTCTGGGAGCAAAAATCCATAATACTTGGCCCCAGTGGGGCTTTGGGCTCAGGCTCAGGACATGACTTGGGTTCTTGGCTAGGAGTGAGCTTGCGCTGAGGACTTGAATTGGGTTCTGGGCAGTAATCATGCTCATACTCTGGAACTGACTTGAATCCTGGACTAGACTAGGATCCAGGACAGAAGGTTGCCTCAAACTCCGGGCTGGATTTGAGCTCTGGAGAGGAGTTGAGCTTTGGGCTGGACTCTAGCTCCAGCTCAGGAGATGACTCAGGCTTGGGCTCTGGATCTGGCTTGGGCTCAGGGCTGGACTCAAGCTCTGGAGATGATTTGAGCTTCAGTGATGACTCTGGCTCCAGCTCAGGAGATGAGTCAAGCTGGAGTTCTGGAACTGGCTTGGATGTAGGGCTGGGCTCAAGTTCAGGAGATGACGAGCTCTGGTGACAACTCTGGCTCCAGCTCAGGAGATGATTCGAGCTGGAGTTCAGGAATTGGTTTGGATACAGAGCTGGATGTGTACTCGAGCTCTGAAGATGTCTTGTGCTCTGGAGATGGCCTGAGCTCTGGACTGGACGCTTGCTCAAGCTCTGGAGAAGACTCAGCTAGTTGTTCGCGAACTGGTTTGAGCTCAGAGCAGGAAGCAAGATTTGACTCAGGCTCCAGGCTGGATTCAGGCTCAGGAGAGGACTCAGGCTCTGGGGATGACTCAAGTTCTGGACTTGGCTCTCTTTTGGACTGTGGACTTGGCTCAGGTACAGGCTCGAGCTCTGTCAGCTCACTGCTTTGGTCCTGGTTAGGACCTGGCGACGGGACGATGCAGATGTTTTCATGGCCGGCTAAGGCAGCGGTCATTCTGATGTCCTCTGACACAGGTTCAGGAGCAGGCTCAGGTTCTGGCCTTAACTCTGGCACTGGCTCTGATGCAGGTTCTGACACTGGCTCTGGCACTGGAGTAGGCTCTGATGCAGGCTCTGGCATAGGTTCTGAAGCATACTCTGGTGCAGGCTCTGGCTGCAACTCTGGCACTGGTTCTGGAGCAGACACTGGCGCTGACTCTAGCTTCAACTCTGATACTGGTTCTGGAGCAGACACTGGCGCTGACTCTGGCTCCAACTTTGGCACTGGTTCTGCAGCAGACACTGGTGCTTACTCTGGCTCCAACTCTGGCACTGGTTCTGGAGCAGACACTGGTTTTGGCATGGGAACAGATGCTGGCACTGGCACTGACTCTGGCTCCAAGTCTGGCCCTGGTTCTGGCACCAGAACAGACATTGACACAGGAACAGATGCTGACACAGACACTGGCACTGGCTCAGGCATGGGTTCTGATACAGACACTGGTTCAGGCATGAATTCAGGTGCTGGTTCTGAAAGAGAAACCAGCTCAGGGAAGACAGCCTCCAAGAGGGACTCAGGAACAACAGCCTCCTCTGCTGTCTCTACATCAGCCACTGGAGGAAGCTCTGGCGTGACAGTCTCCTCAGCTGAGTCAACCACTGGAGTGATTGCCCCTCCCGAAAATTTTTCATGGGGTTCCTCCTTTACTAATGATTCAAAAAGGAACTTGAGCATGGCAAAGAAAGTCTGTGAGCTTTGAAGGCACAGATGCCCGACCCAGAATAGGTAATCCACCCATCTGCGTGCTTGTCCAGCAATAAACATTAGGATGAAGCTTATCCAGATGGGTTCTGGTGGCTTGGGTTCTTGGAGGTCCTCATAGAAGAAGTCAGACTGCAGATTGAATCCCATAGGGTGATGTATTCCGTAGTAGGTTGCCGGGGGACTCCAGTCAGACTTTAGGCGAAAATATGAGGTGAGAGGTAGAGACAGGGAAACCTGGAAGCGGCATGGAATCGCGTACTGAAATGCTTCTGCTACATCCATTGTATGGCGAAGTATTCTGTTAGGTACATGAGGGAGGCGTATTTATGTGCAGAAGTGTTCAGTTTAATAAAATGCATATCTGGACTGTTTGCCTTTGTGTGTATAATTAATATATATACAGTATATACACACATACATACACACACACAAAGGCAAACAGTTCAAAATCGGCAGGCTAGATCAGAGACGTGAAAACAGGCAAAAGGGTTGGTCAAGGCACAAACAGTACATCAAAGGCTAAGCGAAAACAATAACGAGAAACAGGCACAAGAATTGAGAAACCAAGAAACCAAGAACATGGGTAGAAAGGAGCGGTAATGTGTACTGAACATAGCGTAATACTTTGTGATGCCCTTGCATCAGCACAGTCCTTAAATAGGTAAACACATAGTTCTCTAATTGAGTTCAGGTGCGCCTTGTTCATGGTACTTGTGCTGGAGTCCCGAGGCGTGCCTGCTGGTGCACACGCCACAGTGCGCAGGACTGACACATAAGGACTACAAAAAATTAAGCTCAAAATTTTAACATGAAATCAACTGTTTCCAATTAGATTGTAATTAAATTTAGTTTTTAAAAATTGAGATCACAAGGTCCATGATATCTCAGAAAATTGTATTATGACTATTTATATGGTCAATAATCATCAAATATTGTGTGTGTGTGTGTGTGTGTATACACACACACACACACACACACACACACACACACATACACACACACAGTCGTTTTCCAAACTGTGAGCAATGTGCTCAGTCTGTTAGTTCAGAATTCACAACACATTTATGCCATAAAACTGATTATTTCTAAATGTTCTTGGCAATATGACAGGCTAGCTGATGTTGCTGCAACATTTTTCTGCAAATATGCAAGAGTTCGTGCTTTTCTAAAGAAATTAGGGAGGAACAGCATAGTTCAGACGTCATCTTTAATTAATCAAGTGTCAAGAATTCTGGCTTTTGAAGACCAAGTCTTCAATGAAAAGCATATTACATTCATTTCAATCATTTTTACTTTTCATCGATTGCTATGCAAGGCTCTTTAAGCCGCAATGATGCCATGTAAAGACTCCTACACTGCCTCTGCCTCTCACGACAAGCAATGCCAGAGACAGCATACCATTTGAGAGGCTTGGAACGGGACCTTTGTCCAGTGTCCAGTGTGTTTCGAAGCATAATAGGACGCGGTCAGCAATTCCTGGCACTGGCATTTACGGAGGATGACTCACTGAAAGTTACAGTAAGTGACTGTACGTGAAGACCACATCAAAGCGTTCCACAAAACCATCACACACGCACAGCCTGTCATTATTCAATTATTCCATAGGGCTTCCTCCGCTCTCTATAAGTCACACTGATGATGACGTTTCCTGTTTATTAGAGAAAGAAGGCAACTAGATGTTTGAAAGAGAAGAAGGAATCCTGTGCCGTCCTTCTTATACACAAATTACATAGTCCCATCATCCCCCCCCCACAGTCCTCACCCAAGGCCTGTCATGCTGCTAATGACATTATGAACTAGATCGCTCGCTATTTATTATTTCTTGAGCTTTCATTAGCCCCTGGTTTGTTGTCATATGGAAAGATCAGGGAGAAAATATTCAGCAGTTCAAAAATGAATGTGTTGATGGGATGAGCAGGTGTTAACAGAACACTTTTATTTCAGTGACAGTTGGATGACCTGTGTTAAACACTATGAGCATTGTTGCTTACACACAGCTCACTGTGTTGAAATTTAATCAACTCATTTACCATAATATGGTTCATGGAATTCTTCATTCATTGTAGTTAGGTCAAATAAGGACAACTCTATGGAGTAGACACACTCTTTACCCTTATTTTTCCATAAACCATTGGAGTTAGTGGATGGAGGAACTTCCTTAGATAAGTATACATGTCCAACCAAATATACTGTGAACAAGGATTACATCATCAAAAAGAGAAAACCACATTTATGGGCTACATGCTAAACAAGTGGACAATCCAATACACTATCCAAAAAGTCAACATCATTAGGAGGCCAGCGGTCAAAACCCAAACATGAAACACAAAATTGGGTAAACAAAAACAAAGTAACAGCAAAACACTAGATACAAGGTTCGAAGCTTATGCACATTCAAGAGTTGACAAGACTTCGTAATGAATATTAGTTTGAGTTTAACAGGACGTGCATGTGAAGTAGTTCAATCCTTTATGTACAAACCTTTATGCTGCTGTTCATCTACAGCAGGTTAAACCAGGCTTGCAGTACTTGAGTCTGACTCATGCCCTAATTTTAAAGACCCGTGACTTGGACTTGAGCACTGATGATTTGGATTCGTGCATTAACTGCATTCGGACTTGTAAATTGGAGACAAGGACTCTGATTTTTTTCTTCGTTTTTTGTAACATGCCATACTAATTTGGCATAAGATATTTATATCTACATTAATTTTTATACTAATTTTCTGCAAGAGAATGCACATTCACCTGTTCATACGTCATGTTCAGGAATAAACTAACATTAATGCCGCTAAAATGCCTGGAGAGAAGCCCCTAGGATTGTCTGTTTTGCTTATATAGACTTTTTGCGCAGTGGGGAAGAATGCACTGCTATGTGTTCTGTATGTCGAAGAACTATCAAGGAGACGACAGGGATGACCTCGAACTTCAATTGTCATTTGGCAAGACTCCACGCAGAGAAGGAAGTGACATGCTATGTTCATTGCCCTGTTGATAGCGGGGCTTGCTTGCTGACCGATGAACTAGCGAGTGTTAACCCTCTCTCATGCTATTTGCCTTAGTGGGCGGGGCTTGCTGAGCGATGAATAAGCTTTTTATCTGTAGCCTATTAACTAAAATGGGGCAGTCGAACAGTAATGTTAGTCCAATACAGTAGCAGAGATGGTTTCACATAAACGCAACAACAGCCACCGTCAAATGGTGCGGTTGGAGTCTTCTTCTCAGACTTGACTCAGATCAATAGTGGACTCGACTCAAAATTTTCTTTAATGACTTGGACTTGAACACTGGGGACTTGAGACTGGACTCGAGGTTTAGTGACTCGATTACAACACTTGGTTAAACAAAATGAATCAGACATGCTGTCTTGATATGATAAAATGAGCTGTCACTCATGCGTTATCTGGGTGTCTAACATTGTCCCATAAAAGTAGCTCCTGTAATTGACCAACACTGATCTTGTCTTTATCACCTTGATTTTCACCATATTTCTTCCTACCTGCACTTATTTTATTGAAGATCTTGTACAGGTACAAACCCAATTTTCTAAACCTATATACAAGAGACTTGCTAAAATGACAGGCGTCAGATTAATGCATATGATGTGTTTCTCAGCCAAGCCAAACTGGATGCTCTTGGTATTAATTCATTCCTGGAAAACACTGATAGCAGGACCACTGACCGAAATGAAGAATGATGCATGCTTGAATAATTATCACAGCTGTTCCTCACTTCCACCCAGCTCACTGGTTAAATTGAGCCAAATGAGATTGGAGAGTGAAGGACAGAGATTGAATAAACACAGTACATTCCAGGAATCTAACACTCAAAAGCTGTTGAGGCCCAGTGGAAAAGGTCACACTGTCTTCATGGAGAACAACTTTAAAAGGTCTTTGTAATGGCGGATATTTGCATTTTTGTCAGTGATATACACATACAAAACGCAAGATGAAACTGACAAGCACGGGAAATTCTGACAGTAAGCACACACCCAGAGAGCAGAGGAAGGACGAATTCTTCTGCCATACAACATTTGAAGCTTATTTGTTCCATCTGGAGGCAAATTGTTTTCAGATGCACTCCACTGCCAAACCGAATTGCAAACATCCACTCATATTTTTTCCTGCGTTATTGCAAAAGCATCCTGTTTTGATTTTTTTCTCATCGTCAAAGAAATCCACCATTGGAGTGGATCTTTGTGTTTCATCTTGACCTTCTGAAGACCATCCTCATTAAAAAAAAAAAAAGTTTGTTAGTCGCACTCTTTCCAATAGGAACCGGGTTTAAGGACAGAATTAGCGGGACTGTATGGGTCAGTCCAATAAGAGAAGGAAGCATTATAGGTTGTTTTTGTTAATTGAGACGTGATGTGGATGGGATGAGATAAAATATCATGCTTAGCGGAAAAGGCTAATGTAAGGCCATCATGTGCGGTGAGGAGTTAAAGGCATGCATTCCACACACAGACCTGGAAGATGACTACACCCTAAGGTTCAGTGTTGCTTCCTGATCCAATACATTTGATTAAGCTAGGAATGCAATGATCTCACTTTTTGCTTTGCAATGCTGATATTACTGTTTTGGGCCCATGCTGATGATATGCGTTGAATTTCTGCAAGGTTTTGTTGCCAAGTTATGCCAAATAGAAGATGTACTGGTATGATGATGGTATCCTTTAAGAAAATATCTGTCCTGTGATTTGGTGCAAGGTCCTTGTTTCTATTAGTCAGTTAATATATCAGCAGGGTACAAAATACTGCCATGATACAGGGACGGATCCAGCCCAAGAATCTGACAGATGCACATTTGCAGAAATATTATCACTAATTTTACCAGATCACTGGATGGATTTTTGTTTTTAAGATATGCTAATATACATTATCAAGTCAACACACCATGTACGATGATGGTTCATTTGTTAAAGCTATACTGCCTTTCAGATTTTTCAAGTGTAGATCATAAAAAGAATTTTACCCAACACCCAATTATTTTTGTTTAGTGGATCGAAAGCTACTGAATTTGAATCACAGACTTCCAATTTTATTCGTTTTTTTTAAAATAGAACAATTAATGAATTTAGGGCCATGTGGCCCTAAATTCGCCTCTATTTTTTCCTGCTTCACCATGACTCAATTCAAGATACGATGTTATGCATCATGTGATGGGCTTTCCCCGTTTGTACAAGGCATTGTGGGATACAAATTTGAAACAGGAGAGAAAAATGGAGGACGTGAGTGTACGAATGAAATGTGAAAGACCGACTACAGTAACGGAAAGCAAGAAGAAAAGACGTTATGTTGTGAATGGAACGAAACCCAGGACCAAACTAATAAATATTGGTGGTCAGCGAGCACCTCGGTGTGATCAGCTGTTTGTTTAGCAACAGAATGATGTAACTGTCAGTGCACGGTCAAAGGTAAACCTGTGCATGCACACACACACGGACTTCCTCGGTCTGCTTGACTGTGCGAAGCGAGCGATTTTATGCACATTATTTGCTCGGGAATCTCCTCAAATTAAAGAACATCCCAGCCACAGAATGGCCTGATATTTTGTGAGATATTACAGAAATAAACACATATCACAATGACCGAATTTCAGACGGAACTAAATTTCACCGATTTTATGAAATTGAAAGGCCGTCTAGCTTTAATATCATACTGTTTGAGCAATGTTTTTGTATTGTACACATAAATCAAATTTAATAGTGTAACAAGTTCATATGAATTGTAAAAGTTTTCTGTTAGAAAAAAAAATAATAAAAAAAAACACTGATAAACTGGAGTAGAGTTTGTGACTACCACGAGTGTTTTTACCACAGAAATTAGAAAAGACTAGGCACAACTACTTCATTATTCTACAATATCCACCAGGAACATACTGTATGTACACAAATTCTACTCTACTGCAATATCTAACAACAAAAACTGGACAGATGGTAGAGTATCATTTAAATATTTTAGCATAATGACAAAGTAGTCAACTTGTATTCAAACAATTTCGGTAAGCAAAAACATATTCTAACCATCAGGAAGGACAGAACAACAATCAGTTATCCTTCTAGTAACAATAATATTGAATGTATGATATGTAACAAAGAACTAACAGTTGTATTTTGTCGTTGGCTAAGGAAAGTACAAAATACTATGAACCTTTTAGCAGGCATATCAGACACTCACTGGCCCTGATGTGAAAATTGTGCATGCAGACGCTCATCTAAGTTTCCAAATCTGTCATTGCTTAACTCTAGAATATTTTCTATCGTGAATACTATCATTAAAAAGCTTATAATCTCTGCTTTCCAAAGAAATTTCTCTCATTAAGATCTGTTCAGTTCTTTGGGAATAACAGCAGGTTGAAGTTGGTACAACAGAGTACACGCTCTGCTCGCGAGACATCAGGAAACTGCTGGTGCTTTTTGAGTCATGAGAAAGCGGTCAGGCTCTCTGTCTCTCTCTCTCTCTCTCCTGATCAGTTTCTGACTGGATTACTCATGAATATCAATCAGATAGCTTTTATAGGGATGTTCTCTCTCTCTCACTGTTTCTGATGAAGTATTCAGCAAAAATTTTCCCTCTGCTAGTTTTGATGATATGATTCACAGGAGACTTTGAAGTGAGTTTTCATAGCTTTACCTACTTATTTTTTTCAAATCAAACTGATACATGTAAATAAATAACTAACTATTTTAGAATATAACTGTAGTTGTTTGGATGAAAAATATTGAGATCTTACTGGTTGGAATGATATTTTATAAAACCAGAAGTCAGAAATGCAAGTATCAATTTCAATTCAGTTAATTGGAATTGTTTATTGGATGTGGATCACACAGTTTTTTTTTCAAGGTTAGCCTTGAAAGCTGAATATTATTATATTCTTTCATATAAACTCTAGTAGGCCCAACTTTTGAGAAATACAAAGGCCTATAGAGCACAAAGAGGGTATTAGAAATAATCTTTTTTAAAAACTTTTTTATTGAGTGTACCAATTTTATGTTTTCCCTCATTAGCATAATTACTAATAATTAAATACTAATTTGCATAATTTGTTTTTACTAATTTTTCAATTTTTGCATTCAGTATACAACCATCTATGTGCCTGCCAATTTCCATGTAAATATCTTGAAAAATAAAAAAAGTTATTAAGAAAAACATTTGCTCTCATTCGTTAATGAGGCTCATTTTGGACCATGTGATCTGAATACAGAATATTACGGCAGTTTTCTAAAAAATTAAGCCGTTTTTTCAATCTTTGATTTGTAATATCTCATGAACAGATAAACATTTTAATTCTGTAAAAAATATGTTGTTCTCCATTCAATTCTGAATTCAATGAGAGCAGTTTCAAACAATCTGGGTTGAATTTGAATTTTCACCTGATATGCCGGCATTTAATAAATAAAAAATACAAGAGAAATTTGTGTCAAATAGACACATAAGTCAGGCAGTACAAATGTAAATTGACTATAATCAATATAAAAAAATAGCGTCCCATAGTATTGAAAAATACCAATAATTTGGTTACACACATTACATTAATTCTTTAATACAGCCACCAGCTCCATCCTGCAAGGATAACATCTGGCAAAACTGATAACCAGAGTATCAATATCCAAATCCATTTCAGAATGAATGTGCATTAGAGCCAAGCCAGTTAATCTTTCCTGGCCCATCCTACAGCGGAGGTACACTACCGTTCAAAAGTTTGGGGTCACTTTGAAATTTCCTTATTTTTGAAAGAAAAGCACTGTTCTTTTCAATGAAGATCACTTTAAACTAATCAGAAATACACTCTATACATTGCTAATGTGGTAAATGATTATTCTAGCTAAATTCTACTAAATGTCTGTTTTTTGGTGCAATATCTACATAGGTGTATAGAGGCCCATTTCCAGCAACTATCACTCCAGTGTTCTAATGGTACAATGTGTTTGCTCATTGCCTCAGAAGGCTAATGGATGATTAGAAAACCCTTGTACAATCATGTTAGCACAGCTGAAAACAGTTGAGCTCTTTAGAGAAGCTATAAAACTGACCTTCCTTTGAGCAGATTGAGTTTCTGGAGTATCACATTTTGTGGGGTCGATTAAATGCTCAAAATGGCCAGAAAAATGTCTTGACTATATTTTCTATTCATTTTACAACTTATGGTGGTAAATAAAAGTGTGACTTTTCATGGAAAACACAAAATTGTCTGGGTGACCCCAAACTTTTGAATGGTAGTGTATGTCTTGAGCCTGCAGAGAGCTGATACTGAATGCTCACACTCACACGCGTCTTGTTTTTCTTGATGAAAAATGTTCCATTTCCCTTGTTTCAGTGTTTTCATTGCCATTGTCACTGATTGTTCTGCTGTTGTTGCATGATCAAACTAGTGGTAGAATGACCTCTTTCTGGAGCATTTTATTGCTTTGACCTAGATTCTTTGTCTCAGGTCACACTATACAAAGCATCATGAGAATGCAGGTAATTAGGTCAGGTAAACATCACTGCTTACCACAGGTGGTCGGATCCTGAACTCATTTTACAACTTATGGTGGTAAATAAAAGTGTGACTTTTCATGGAAAACACAAACTTGTTTGGGTGACCCCAAACTTTTGAACGGTAGTGTATGTCTTGAGCCTGCAGAGAGCTGATACTGAATGCTCACACTCACACGCGTCTTGGTCTGTTGGTTGAGCGTGGCTATAGCCTATGTCGCTGGCTAGCAGTAAAGTAAACAAATGCCCCATGACCAATGCCAACTGGTGCACATATTCCACATTATATGCATCAGTCTGGCTCCGTTCCTAGTGATATTGGAAAGCATGTTAAATCTGCTCTAATACCAATCCATTCTAGAATGTTCCCTCATAGTGAGCATCAGAATTCAAGACTAAGTTAATGGTAATATCATGTGCAGGCCTGGGATCTTTCAGGACTTGATCTTGTTGTTTATCTGTGTTGATTCCCCAGAATGTACTTTTCTTAGTATAGATTTTACATTACTGATTCATTCCCATTAGATTTGCTCAGTTTGTTCAGGCACTGATTATGAATTTTAATAAGCGCAAGTAATTTAACTGATTTTCTAACATATGAACCCGAATCTCAATGGGTGCTTCTCACATTAGTATTTCTCACACACAATCTCACAGGAATTGGTTTGGAATTGAATCTGAATTACAATTAGTCTTCGCGCTTTAGCCAGAACATTTCTGACTGAACATCAGCCGATGTGTTAGACTTCATATTAAATCTCTCTCTCTCTCTCTCTCCCTCTCTCTCTCTCACACACACACACACACACACACACACACACACACACACACACACACACACACACATATCTGCTGATGTTCTTGAATATCAATGAATAGCAGCAGCTATGATTTTTGGAAAGTGAGCTATTCTCTTCTACATAATATTAAAGCTTAAATACATAATTTACTTAAACAAAACATACACACAAGATTTAAATCAAGTTTTAATTTGCAAAACATCAGCTACCTTAGACACAATCTAACACTTCCTCCTTTCATAGGGTGTCATGTCTTTTGAATGGCTAGTCTTAATTTATGGATTTGCTTGAGATTGGTTTCTTTCTGAGTTATTTAAAGTTGTCAATGTAATGGATAAACAGGGTTGCTTTTTTTAATTTTACACCAAATTATCGTAGTTTTGGAACATTTTCACATAGATATTCTGCAATATGCCAGCTTTGGTTGTTTATGCTGAACCAAATAAAGTCAACATAAAGCTTCCCCAGTGTGTGTTTTTACACAGTATTCCAGCATTACGCAATCAGAAGAATAACATGTGACACAACAGAGTGTCAGCGTATAGGTTGAAGTATAACACTACCCATTGGAAATACAAATGCCCTGGTTACACTGGCATTGCTATGAAAACACAAAGAGTGGGTGAACTGAGTATTGAGGTGCTCTTGTTAGCCTGTACCACTATACCACTTTTCAAATACAAGCAAAGTTACTGTACAATCAGAAATATGTTGGAGGAGAAAGTGAAGAGAAACAGGAAGTGATTTGAAGCAGACCTTAGACACCATCTGCAGAGACATTTGAATTTGCGCTGGTTTCAGAATGTCAGAAACGAATATCAGTGTCAAAAACATCACACCCCTGTTCCACAATGCCTGTTGTCCCTTTTACACAGACTTCAATCCCACCTCTGTTACTATCAGTTATTCCAGCTCAGAAGTGGAACAACACAGACCACCCGTTCCACATTCAGAGGTTTTACACAGAACACGAGAACACGAGATTCTCACTGTGAACAGGCTGTGTAAAAGGGGCTTGAGGGAATGTATAAGTACAAACACTGGGCTTGATTTATTTTAACTAAAGTTGTTGTAAATGTTTTTGTAAACCAAACGGGATAAAAAAAATCAGCCAGATTGACATATTTTCAGAAATACAGATTTGCTTAAATACGCATGTTGAAGAATGCCACCCATAAATTTTTAACGCATTCACAGCACAGCTGATTTGCATTTGGGGATGATGGCAAAATTCCATAGAAGGCAAAACTCACAGAGCTGAAATAACAAGTCTCATCTCATCTCATCTCATCTCATCTCATTACTGTATCTCTAGCCGCTTTATCCTTCTACAGGGTCGCAGGCAAGCTGGAGCCTATCCCAGCTGTCTACGGGCGAAAGGCGGGGTACACCCTGGACAAGTCGCCAGGTCATCACAGGGCTGACACATAGACAACCATTCACACTCCCATTCACACCTACGGTCAATTTAGAGTCACCAGTTAACCTAACCTGCATGTCTTTGGACTGTGGAGGAAACCGGAGCACCCGGAGGAAACCCATGCGGACACGGGGAGAACATGCAAACTCCACACAGAAAGGCCCTCACCGGCCACGGGGCTCGAACCTGGACCTTCTTGCTGTGAGGCGACAGCGCTAACCACTACACCACCATGCTGCCGCCAATAAAAATATATAAACTATTTACCAGGATAGCAAAATGTAGTTCCATGTGTATTTATATATATATATATATATATATATATATATATATATATATATATATATACACACACACACACACACACACACACACAGAGTTGTGGTCAGAAGTTTACATACAGTGACATGGATGTCATCTTGGATATGAATGTCATGGCAATATTTGGGCTTTCAGTAATTTCTTTGAACTGTTCTTTTTCTTTGGCAGAATGTACAGCATACATCTTTAATTAAAAAAAAAACACTAGAATTTGGTGCACAAGTTTTAATTTTCTTTGGGTTTTCTGAACTCAACACAAGGTCAAACTTATACATACAGGGTCAAAAATTTACATCCAGCACACCTAATATTTGGGTAAAATGTCTCTTCACAAGATTCACCTTGACCACCTTGGTTTGTTTACCATGAACAAGCTGCTGGCAGAATTCTGGTTGGCTATTTCACGACTCTTCATGGTAGAATTGGTAGAGTTCAATTTTTTTTTTCTTGGCATGGACTCGACTTATAAGCATGGTCCATATATTTTCACAAACAGGAAGTTAAGAGACCTCAGCCTTGCCAAGATAAGAGACATTTTGGAAGTTTCAGCACCTCTGAATTAATCTAAGTGAGTGTATGTAAATATTTGATCCTGTGTTGATTTAAGAAAACCCAAAGAAAATTAAAACTTGTGCACCAAATTCTAGTGTGTGTTTTTTTAACTAAAGATGTATGCTGTACATTCTGCCACAGAAAAAGAACAGTTCAAAGAAATTACTGAAAACCCAAATACTGCCATGACATTCATGTCACTGTATGCAAACTTATGACCACAACTGTATTTTATATATATATATATATATATATATATATATATATATATATATATATATATACACACACACACACACTGTACCCAAGAGATCATGGATACCAAGCATATCACACAGGGAAGCAAAGCAAAGTTTCATGCCAACTGTCAGCCAGATTAAATTTACACACACTCAGGAGCATGAGTTAGGATATGAACATTTTTCTGAGATTTTCAACAATTTTCATGCCTACAAAATCTCTGGTGTAAATTCTCCTCCTACACGTAAATCCAGGTTGATAGATGATGCCCATTATATCTACATTGTACAGCAATATTTATGTTGTAAGACATACTGCAAAGATTGGGACAAAGAAAAGGGGATTAAGGTATGGATAATTGGTGTACCAGGCAATGATAAAAAGGTGTATCGCAAATCAGATACTGCAAATCAGAAATGTGTGCGGGCGGCACGGTGGTGTAGTGGTTAGCGCTGCCGCCTCACAGCAAGAAGGTCCTGGGTTCGAGCCCCGTGGCCAGCGAGGGCCTTTCTGTGCGGAGTTTGCATGTTCTCCCCGTGTCCGCGTGGGTTTCCTCCGGGTGCTCCGGTTTCCCCCACAGTCCAAAGACATGCAGGTTAGGTTAACTGGTGACTCTAAATTGACCGTAGGTGTGAATGTGAGTGTGAATGGTTGTTGTCTATGTGTCAGTCCTGTGATGACCTGGCGACTTGTCCAGGGTGTACCCTGCCTTTCACCCGTAGTCAGCTGGGATAGGCTCCAGCTTGCCTGCGACCCTGTAGAACAGGATAAAGTGGCTAGAGATAATGAGATGAGATGAGAAATGTGTGCTGCAGCACAGTGAAGGGTTTCCATGCAAAGACTGAGAGAAAAAAAACCAAGAAAAATGTGTCTCCTTTTGCCAATCCCTGACATTTCTGAACTAGTTTAAGATCTTTTTGTGTGGATTTTGAGATGTACAGTATTTGAGCTGGAAATTTTGCTGAGACCTGGCAACCCTGTATATATAACTCAGGAGCTCATAAGAGTTTGGCTGTTGTGATAGATTTTCTGTGCAAGTCTGTTAGTGTTCCCAGTCACAAACACTACACCCCCTTTCCAGAACTACACAGAATTTATGTTTGCCAAGAACACTTAATATTCATCAGTTTCAGCTCTACAGCGTGTTTGTCAGCAAATGCAGCGTCTCAGTTCCAAATTTAACCGTTTCCCAAGAGGCTTTCCATTTTGTCCACATTACAACATGTTTGGCATGTGGAAGACTGTACGAGATATCACCACGCATGCCAAAACCCCAAGATGTCTTAATCAATTCCCGATAGATCACGTCATCATGTCATCTGCGAATCTCACTCACATTTTGAACCGGTAACAAGCACCTGATTGTCTGACGCAGGTTACAGTCATGCCATCCCACTTAAGCTGTGTAACTTGAGGAAGTGAGTGTGTGTCAGAACTATTTCAGTGTGCTTTGAAGTCTTATTTTGCAACACCCTGGAGGCAAATGCAGAGATTCTGAAGGAAAACTCAATGCTTTACTGTACTGAAGTAGGGAAGAGACGTGGTGGAAAACTCTTGAAGAGCCCATAGTTTTGCACTTAAATTCATGTTATGATACATATTATATACTGTCCAGTGGTGGTCCAGAAGATGATCATTGACACCCTCTTTCATCTTGGACCACTGAGCAACAGTCCAGTTCTTTCTCTCCTTCGCCCAGGTAAGACGCTTCTGACAATGTCTCTGGTTTAGGAGTGGCTTGATATTAGGAATGTGACAGTTGTAGCCCCTTTCCTGAAGGCATCTGTGCATGGTGGCTCTTGATGCACTGACCCCAGCCTCAGTCCACTCCTTGTAAAGTTCTCCCAAGTTCTTGAATCGACCTTTCTTGGCAATCCTCTCAAGACTGTGGTCATCCCTGTTGCTTGTGCACCTTTTCCAGCCAGTCTTTTCAGCAATGACCTTCTGTGGCTTTCCCTCCTTGTGGAGAGTGTCGATGATCGTCTTCTGGACAACTGTCAAGTCAGCAGTCTTCCCCATGATTGTGGTTGTGTGGACTGAACTAGACTGAGAGATACACAGTATACTGTTTTACTCAAACTCAAAATGAAATATTCTAATAATTTGAGATACTGGATTTCTGATTTTCATGAGCTATAAGCTATAATCATCAAAATTAAAACCAAAAAAAGCCTTGAAATATTTCACTTTACACATAATCTAACCATCATCCATAACTGCTTATCCTGTGCAGGGTCACGGGCAAGCTGGAGCCTATCACACTTGTCTAGGGTGGAGTCTATACCCTAGACAAGTCACCAGGTCATCACAGGGTTGACACATAGAGACAAACAACCATTCACACTCATACCTATGGTCAATTTAGAGCCACCAATTAGACCTGCATGCCTTTGGACTGTGGGGGAAACAAGAGCACCTGGAGGAAACCCACGCAGACATGGAGAAAACATGCAAAATCCACGCAGAAAGGCCCCTGTGAGCCACTGGGGTCAAACCCAGAACCTTCTTGCAGTGAGGTGGCAGTGCTAACCACTACACTGTGCCACCCACTTTACGTGAAATGAATAGGGAATACATGAAAGGTTACCTTTTTGAATTAAATTACCAAAAAAAAAAAAGAACTTTTCACAATATTCCAATATTTTGAGATGTTCTCGTAAAATGTTTTCAACTCAAGTCAGTACTGGCACCTTAGCTGCATCTTGCCCAATTATTCATGCAATCAAACAACTTGTCAAACATAATGATTTAATCAAACAAAATGTGGCATGACTGATCCCCAAACCCCTGTTTGATCTCCAATCTTGGTCTAATAATGTACCATGGACTCAATCTCTCTAATATGTCTGTACACATGTTCTCCCTGTTGGATGCCATTGGGTTTTTTCCTGGTTCTTTGATTTCCTCAATCCTTCCAAAACCATGCCAATAGGTTGATTGGTAACGAAGTATAAATAAGTGTGCATGGTGCCCTGTGATAAATTGGCATCCCCATCCATGATGTATCCCACCTCACGCACTGTGTTCCAGGGATAGGCTCCATGACTCACCATGACTCTGACCAAGATCAAGTGGTACCTGAAAAAGAATGAATTAATTAATGGCTGTTGTAATCACAACATTTGAAAACAAAGAATCTGCTTGATATCCAGAGCACAACTGATTTATTTAACGTCATTTAAGAATAATTCCCTACTGCTCAAGCTTAGAAATGACTCCATTATCCATAAGTGCTTATCCTGTGCAGGGTCACGGGCAAGCTGGAGCCTATCCCAGCTGACTCTGGGCAAGAGACAGGGTACACCCTGGACAAGTCACCAGATCATCACAGGGCTGACACGTAGAGAAAAAACAACCATTCACACTCACACCTACGGTCAATTTAGAGCCACCAATTAACCTAACCTGCATGTCTTTGGACTGTGTGTGTGTGTGTGGGGGGGGAACCGGAGCACCCGGAGGAAACCCACGCAGACACGGGGAGAGCATGCAAACTCCACACAGAAAGGCCCCTGTTGATCACTGGGCTCGAACCCAGAACTTTCTTGCTATGAAGTAACAGTGCTAACCACTACACCACCATGCCTCAAGTTTCGAAATTACAGAAAGATAAAATGTTGAAAAGCTACAAAGGTTATAGTTATGATTTGGGTTGGCATTCATAACTTTTGTCATGACTTGCTTTATAAGTAAATAGCACAAAATCCAACTACACTCACTCTAATTGTACACATTTGTCTGGGGAATATTAATGAAACTTAAGAAGAAAATCAATTTTGTTTGGTGTTGCTTTTGTAATCAGGATGAATTCCAGTCATTCTGGATTGAGTATCAGGTCATAGTGTTATTGCAGTTTACTATATTTCATATATTTAAATAGAGATGATTTTTGAAGATTTTCCCAGGCATTGTTGAAAATCTGCACTTGAACTTTTCATACATGCTCCATTGAGGTTTTATTTAGTAACACCTTGTCACATGTTTTTACTTCAGTAAAAGCTTTCCCAATATAACGTAAAGCTAAGGAGAGCAACAACTTTTGTTTCGGTTTTCTTTTTTTTGCCACAAATTTTGACCAGGGCCTCTTCCATCAGACACTAGGGGTCTTCCAGACTTCAACATGGTTTCCCTCCACATTCATCACCCACTATCATTGACGCCCTGTGAACACCCTGCAGTTTTGCCACTGTTTACAGTGCCAGGTAGGGTGCCAGGGGAGGACAATGCCCAAGGATTAGCGTTAAAAGGCCAAGGACTGGGCCCAGCATCCCAGGACGCTTTGAGGCCTGGGGGGGCACAGAGGGCTGCAGTGGCTGGGGTTAGAGCATCAGGAGTCCACGGGAAAAGTATGGAAAAGGCTGCCACTAACACCCACCATGGGGCCAGCTCGGTACACAGCGGGAGTCTCTGTGTGGAAGCGTACATCTGTTCACAACGGGAGAACGCCTGACACAGAGATCATTCTTTCCCTTTCTTCTTCAGGCTCCTCCTTTACATTCCCCCTTTCTTATTTCATTTCATTTCTTATGTGTTTTTTTTTCCATGTCTCAATCATTGTTTTGTCCTGAAACTGAATCAGGACCAAGGAATGAGTACACAGTACTTTTCAGTAGCCTTGTTGAAATAAGTTTCAATCATTTTCAGATGAACTGACATGGACAATAGTCAATAGTATGATCAGATTGGTGGTAGTCTGTCCCAAATGGCTAATCTTTGTTTTAACCAGCACCAACTTAGCCAACACAGCTAGCCGCTCACAATCACGATTATGCATGCAGTCTTTCAGAAGGAATAGGATTACTTTTTTTTTAAATGTAGCTTCCATTTTTCTCTCCATGTGTAAAAAGCATAACTGTCATGATACGTGTCAATTTAAGCCTATTTTCCATCCTGTGATGCGATGAATTGGAGCGAATAAGCTGGAAGCTGCAGATGGCTAACAGCCCAGTGCGGTTGCTAAGGTTGCCTCAATGCTACTCGCAGAGTGTTCAGGTTAGCTTGAATAAATCAAGAATGCTACACACAGAATGAGCTATCAATCATGTAAAAAGAGTAATCCGTAGTCTTTAAAAAATCGAAGCGTTCTTTATTCATCCATGTTTGGATGGCAGGCATATTGGCAAGTTGTCATGACAACAGGGATGTTCTGCTGATGAAGACTTGCTGTCGACTGTCCAATCGGGTGATGGCAGCTTAAACTGCAGCGTGAGCGCAAATGTTGGGAGGGACACACATTTTCCAGATACACACAATGCCAAGGACGACGCCCTGGTCCAAGACCACCTACGGATCATCGTCGGCTGTAGGAGAGGGATGGCTAACGGACTGACATGATCCATTTCGGAATGAGAACAAGGCGGAGGAAGAAACGAGACGGGGCCAGGTAGGGGGTCGCCTTAATGTTGACTGGTCTGAATGTCATCGATTATCTTTGCCATCTTTGCAGCCCTCCATTGTGCGTTATCGCTGAGAAACACGACATGAAAATGCGGAAATTTGGTAACAAGATTACCATTTAGAAATCATGAAACTCTAGCAGGTGGTATAAAAGCAAAGATGTGTGAAGAATGTCAAACATAATGGTATATAATGAGCAAAATAACACCACTTGCATCAAGCAAATACTGGCACTAAACCTGCTAATACACCAGCGCTACCAAAAAGAAAGAAATGGCCTTTTATTTCTCTGATGATTTCTGCATTTTCTCTTTTCCTCCCCTGTTGAATTGGATTAGAATAAATAGTGGTGAAATGCCTTTGGATGACTGTGGCTACCATTTCGCAATGGATGCACTGGACAGGAAATTCTGCTTTTTCCATTAAGCACGGCAGGTAGTCATATACCCTTACCCTCCCCAAAAAAGATCCATTTGGACTGAATCACAGAAAATACCTTAAGGATCCAACATAGGGCCTTAACATAAGACGATTAAAACCTTCATTCATTCACAGTGAATCTCTTTTACATCCCCTCCTTCTTCCCGCTCTGTTCCTCAAGCTATACCATCATGGGGGCTCAGTGGGAAGCCAGTGAAAAAACTGACCCCCACTGGTGGATATCTTTGACTCTTCAAATATTGGGCAAAAATGCAGATTGTCAGCATGCGAAACCCACATTTATTGACTCTTGGTTGGACATCAGGCAGATTAGATATTGGATACCGGCCTTGTTTTGAAAACCTTTTTGTTGGTTCTAACATGATCAGTGGTCAGGTTGAAGCCATAATCACATCATTAGATTTGCTTGGGAGTATTAGTATTATAAGTATTGCATAACTTGAAAAAAAGACTGCATTTTACTGAACTTGTATAAGGAAATACTGTATGTAGAAATTTATTTATTTGTTTGTTTATTTACTTATTTTCAAACCAAGGACAGGTATGTTTTTGGTACTAATACCAATAAGATACTGATACCGAAATGTGTAACCTGCTTAGTAGTAAGAAATCATGCACATCATGGAACATTTACCTTTACATGTTCTTTATAAATGTTTGCTAGTTGTTTTTAAATGAAGTACATTAGCTAGCTACAATAGTTAGCTTGGCTCAAGTAGGCTTGTCAAGAGCAACATACTAGGTAGGAGCTGTTACCTAACACTCACTTAACACTATAGACATTTTTTATAGCCTAGTGTTTACTGCAGCATTGGTTTTCTGCTGTGTGCTGCTAGCATAGATCTCCTTATGCTTTATGTTTGAAATTATATTCGAGTTTTATGTTTAAAACGGGGCGGCACGGTGGTGTAGTGGTTAGCGCTGTCGCCTCACAGCAAGAAGGTCCTGGGTTCGAGCCCCGGGGCCGGCGAGGGCCTTTCTGTGTGGAGTTTGCATGTTCTCCCCGTGTCCGCGTGGGTTTCCTCCGGGTGCTCCGGTTTCCCCCACAGTCCAAAGACATGCAGGTTAGGTTAACTGGTGACTCTAAATTGACCGTAGGTGTGAATGTGAGTGCGAATGGTTGTCTGTGTCTATGTGTCAGCCCTGTGATGACCTGGCGACTTGTCCAGGGTGTACCCCGCCTTTCGCCCGTAGTCAGCTGCGATAGGCTCCAGCTTGCCTGCGACCCTGTAGAAGGATAAAGCGGCTAGAGATAATGAGATGAGAATGAGATGTTTAAAACGTTATGGCAGTGGCATCAATTGCACCTTGACTTAAAAGCGAATTAAATCCTGGAAGCACTCATGTCTCATGAGTGCTCAGTTCTTGCACAAGTGAAGTGGTTTTATAGCCAACCTTTTCTTTGTTTACTCCATTGAGAGAGTGAGTGAGTGTGTGTGTGTGTGTGTGTGGTGTGTGTCAGATATTGAGGGGAAGCCATGGCCAAATGGTTAGAGGTTGCTGGTTTGATTCCCTGAACCAGCAGGACTGGCTCAAGTGCCCTTGAGCAAGGCACCTAACCCCCAATTGCTCTGGCAAGTTTGGTGATGTACCTTGTGTCTGATTAGTCAAAGAAAAACTAATGATGCAATTATCAGTTCGGGCAAGAACCCAGCCATAACTAAACAATTCATAGCAACTTTCTATCCTATTTACTATAGATTTAGGCTGTCAAGTGGTGTTGGTAGCTGGGCATTTTTTAATGTATACTGTATGTGTATGGCGGCACGGTGGTGTAGTGGTTAGCGCTGTCGCCTCACAGCAAGAAGGTCCGGGTTCGAGCCCCATGGCCGGCGAGGGCCTTTCTGTGTGGAGTTTGCATATTCTCCCCGTGTCTGCGTGGGTTTCCTCTGGGTGCTCCGGTTTCCCCCACAGTCCAAAGACATGCAGGTTAGGTTAACTGGTGACTCTAAATTGACCGTAGGCGTGAATGTGAGTGTGAATGGTTGTCTGTGTCTATGTGTCAGCCCTGTGATGACCTGGTGACTTGTCCAGGGTGTACCCCGCCTTTCGCCCATATTCAGCTGGGATAGGCTCCAGCTTGCCTGCGACCCTGTAGAACAGGATAAAGCGGCTAGAGATAATGAGATGAGACTGTATAAGTAAATTACCCCAGGATTGAACTGATACTGATACGGACACTGAAACTAGTACAGTGTCTTGCAAAAGTATTCATCCCCCTTGGTGTTTGTCCTGTTTTGTCACATTACAAGCTGGAATTAAAATGGATTTTTGGAGGGTTAGCACCATTTGATTTACGCAATATGCCTACCACTTTAAAAGTGCAAATTGTTTTATGATTGTGGCACAAACAATAATTAGGATGAAAAAATTTGTATGAAACCCCTCCGGAAGAGCTGGTCCAGCCAACTAACTTCATAAGTCACAATTAGTTGATTAAGCTCTACTTGTCGAGTCAAGTCTATTTCTATAGCGCTTTTAACAATAGACATTGTTGAAAAGCAGCTTTACAGAATTTGAATGACTTTAAACATGAGCTAAGTGCACTTGTGTGCAATCAAAGTGTCACATGATCTGTCACATGATGTCTGTATAAATCAACCTGTTCTGGAAGGACCCTGACTCTGCAACACTACTAAGAAAACAACATGAAAACCAAGGAGCACTCCAAACAGGTCTGAGACAAAATTGTGGAGGAGTATACTGTAGATAGGGTTAGGTTATAAAAAATATCCCAAATGTTGAATATCCCAGGGAGCACCATTAAATCAATTATAGCAAAATGAAAAGAATATGTCGCCACTACAAACATTACAAGAGAACTCCGCCCACCAAAACTCACAGACCAGGCAAGGAGGATGTTAATCAGAAACGCAACAAAGACACCAAAGACAACACTGAAGGAGCTGCAAAGATTCACAGCGGAGATGGGAGTATCTGTGCATAGGACCACTTCAAGCCATACACGACACAGAGTGGGGCTTTATGGAAGAGTGGCCTGAAAACAGCCATTGCTTTAAGAAAAAAAAATAAGAAAATATGTTTGGAGTTTGCCCAACAGCATGTGGCAGACTCCCCAAAAACATGGAAGATGATTCTCTGGTCAGATGAGACTAAGGCCCAATCCCAATTCTAATTTCTACCCCTTCCCCTCCGCCTTCCCCTCCGCCTTCCCCTTGGCCCTTCCCCTTGAAACTGAGCTACAAGGGATAGGGCTTGAAATTCAACCCTTACGTATTGGGATAGCCCTTCAACGATCGCATACGTCATCGCGTACCTCCGTCAGCGTTTACGTTAGCAAAATGCGACGCGTCATTGGCTGCGACCAGCCGCTACAGTCAGAGCCAGAAATCTCTGCTGGCAGGGTGTGATTTGTTAACTAACACCACTGAATGGGATATCTTTGGCGCTTCGTGCACCACATCCGACAGAATAAGGTGTCAGAACACTCATGGAAACAATAAAAGCGAGAATAACAGAACAAAACGTACGCAGTAAAGCAACCGAAAACAATACTCACTCCCAAAGCTTTTTAGCAGCAGCTTGGATTTCAGAAATCGCCGCTCATTCTCAGCTCAAAAGCGAATCAAGCGGCGTGTTTCCTCTGGATAACAACTTAAAACACGTAAATAATGGAGAAAATACATTTATGACAATCTTTCGCCGCGGGAACCGCCATCTTTCTGAAATCCGCATGGCATTGTGGGAAATCACTCAAACCCCTTCGTTCGGAGTCAGCTCCAGGAAAATCTCCGTTTGGAGGGGTACAGAAGCCCTCCCCCTTCCCCTACCCCTCCGCGTTAACTGGGATTGGGATACCCCTACCCCTTCACGTGAACGCGCAAAATGGAGGGGAAGGGCCAAGGGGTTGGTCCAAGGGGTGAAATGGGATTCGGCCTAAAACTGAACTTTTGGGCCATCATGAGAAACGCTATGTATGGTGCAAACCCAACAATTCCCATCAACCTGGGAACACCATTCCTACAATGAAGCATGGTGGTGGCAGCATCATTCTGTGGGAGTATTTTTCATCTGCAGGGACAGAAAAGCAGGTCAAGATTAAAGGAAAGATGGATGGCACTAAATACAGGGCAATTCTGGAGGAAAACCTGTTTGAGTCAGCTAGAGGTTTGAGACTGGGATGAAGGTTCATGTTCTAGCAGGACGATGACCCTAAACAGACTGCTAAAGTGACACTGGAGTGGTTTAAAGGGAAACATTTAAATGTCTTGGAATGGCCTTGTCAAAGCCCAGACCTCAATCCAGTTGAGCATCTGTGGCATAACTTGAAGATTGCTGTACACCAACACAACCCATCAAACTTGAAGGAGTTGGAGCAGTTTTGTCTTGAGGAATGGGCAAAAATCCCAGTGGCTAGATGTGCTAAGCTAATAGAGACATACTTGCAGCTGTAATTGCAGCAAAAGGTGGCTCTACAAAATATTGAGTGGGTGGGGTGGGGTGTTGAATACCTATGCACATTCCAGATTTCTGTTTTTTCATCTTAATTATTGTTTGTGTCACAATTTTTTTAAGTTCACCTTTAAAGTGGTAGGCATGTTGTGTAAATCAAATGGTGCTAACCCTCCAAAAATCCATTTTAATTCCAGCTTGTAATGCGACAAAACAGGACAAACACCAAGGGGGATGAATACTTTTGCAAGACACTGCATATTTTATTCCGATACCAGCGTTGCTAACAATATATCCCTACTTTTGTGGCTGATGGTTCAAAACTCTTTCTGTCACAAAGGTTCTTGGTTTGTTCATTTTAGATGCCCCTCTCTCCTGAAACCAAAAACTATATCTGTATTAGAAGGTCAAACCTATCAGAAAAGTCCTGGAACAAGCACTTTTCGAACAGTTCAGATTTAAGTCTGGGAATTTCAACTATGGGAATGCATGCCTTGTGTGAAACACTGTGTTGACTATTTCACAAGTCTGCTGATCCAATTTCCCAGTATTATCTCTTGTCTGGTCCTGCTATCACATCAGCCAGAGCAGATTGAGATGGTGTGACCGTTCAGACAGTCTGATTGAGATGGAATTAGACAGACACCCCAGGGCTATTGCTATTATAGAACTGTGATTGCTAGAGTATTTACTTGCAGAAGGAGCTGTCCTGGAGGAAGTAGAGAATATCAGCTCTGCCTGTGCAGATTGGGAAAATGGAGTGTGTGTGTATATATATATATATATATATATATATATATATATATATATATATATATATATATATATATATATATCTTATATAAGTTAGTATCTTGGACACAATGCAAATACTTCACCTTGAACAGAAATCACTGACATATCAGTAAAGGGGAATTTGCCTGCTCCAAATCATTTCATCTGCATCCAAATTAAAGATGTGATTACTGTATATCTACATCTTTTTGGCATATTTGGTGAGTGACGATGATGGTAAAAGATGTTTTATTGCTTCAGGTTGACCACCATGACAAATGTGACCTCTGCCACTCCCCAGTGGGACTTTCTTCAGTTATTTACAGTCTCCTCTTGACCACACACACACACACACACACACACACACAACTCTGGAGACGCTCAGTGATCTATTTAAACCTCTCACCATGTCTGGGATTCCCCGTCCGCAGCATAAAATGCTTTAACTATAAAGCAAATATGTTACTTAAAGTAGGATAACAATCTCATCATGGTCTCCCAATTGCAACTTGGTAAGGATGGCCCACGTCATATGAAAAGTTGGAGCATATGAAAAGGTGGAGCACTTGTAGCTTTTATTATCTCAAAAACTGCACATTATTTTTATGCTTTTTTTCCTTGAAAGAGTTCATTTATAACAGCCGGTCTTGCTGTGTATCCTGGAGAACATGCAATGTGTCAAACTTCCTCTGTCCATCTCAGACTCTGCCTTCCAGTGGTTCTCAATTTATTTCTTGTCTCATTGAGTGGAAAAAGAAGCTGCAACATTGCTTTTCATGGCAGATGTTGTCCTTCACATCAAGCATTGATAGTGTTCTTACTCTAGGCAATGCATTTTTGGCTGTGTTTCACCTCTATAAATTGGATGCAGGCAAGCTAGTGAGATGCTCTTCATCTGCCGCTGGGATTGTACAGAGTCTTCGCATAATTGATATTTTGCATAAACCCATTTATCCTGGGAGTTCCTGTCAGTACAGGATGTGGGTTCACAGCCTGGGTGGTTTGGGAGGAAAAAGCGTAGCCATATCAGTGACCACAAAACCTGAGATCTTCACATGACAGGTGGACAGGTTCATTCCTTTGTTTCTGTGTCCATCTTTTATCACTTCACCCACCCCGTGGCGCTCCATCTAATTGTCTTCCACTGAGTCCAGTCAAGGACTGTAATTTCTGCCTGCCAAAAGAGACCTGACCCAGGGCAGGAGTCTTTTACAGTGGTGCTTGAAAGTTTGTGAACCCTTTAGAATTTTCTATATTTCTGCATAAATATGACCTAAAACTTCATCAGATTTTCACACAAGTCCTAAAAGTAGATAAAGAGAACCCAGTTAAATAAATGAGACAAAAATATTATACTTGGTCATTTATTTATTGAGGAAAATGATCCAATATTACATATCTGTGAGTGGCAAAAGTATGTGAACCTTTGCTTTCAGTATCTGGTGTGACCCCCTTGTGCAGCAATAATTGCAACTAAACGTTTCCGGTAACTGTTGATCAGTCCTGCACACCGGCTTGGAGGAATTTTAGCCCGTTCCTCCGTACAGAACAGCTTCAACTCTGGGATGTTGGTGGGTTTCCTCACATGAACTGTTCGCTTCAGATCTTTCCACAACATTTCGATTGGATTAAGGTCAGGACTTTGACTTGGCCATTCCAAAACATTAACTTTATTCTTCTTTAACCATTCTTTGGTAGAACGACTTGTGTGCTTCCCTACTGCTCAAGCTTAGAAATGACTCCATTATCCATAAGTGCTTATCCTGTGCAGGGTCATGGGCAAGCTGGAGCCTATCCCAGCTGACTATGGGCGAGAGGCGGGGTACACCCTGAATAAGTTGTTAAATCATCACAGGGCTGACACATAGAGACAAACAACCATTCACACCTAAAGTCAATTTAGAGCCACCAATTAGCCTAACCTGCATGTCCTTGGGGGAAACCAGAGTACCTGGAGGAAACCCATGCAGATACAGTACAAGGAGAACATGCAAACTCCACACAGAAAGGCCCCTGTCAGCTACTGGGCTTGAACCCAGAACCTTCTCACTGTGAGGTGACAGTGCTGACCACTACACCACCGTGCCGCCCTGAAGAAAATACATCACAGCCAAATGTTATCCAATGACTTGCTTGACTTTGTCAATCCTGTCTTTCTCAGAAAAGGATGATTATCAGTGGAATTCATATGCATGGTAGTGTCCGTATTTGCATTAACTAGCTAACTAGGCTATTACACTTTTTCTGTCCACATTCACTGGATATGAGCAATTGCACGCTCTGATTGGCTACTCTATTACGAGGACATCAGCTCATATACCATGAGTAGAGAAAAACAAAAGGGCAGAGCATGTTGCTGAACCAACCGAGGATGAAATTAAACTCTACTCAAAAACAAAACCCCCAATTTTTTTTAAAAAAAGCAACAAAATATGGAATAAAAGTATTTGATGGCAAGAACATATCTTTTTTTTTCAAGAATTATTATAGTATTTTTCACAAATTGCTCCTGTCATTTCGCTGGTTTGTTTATATTCTAAGTGAAAATGATTTGGTCGGACATTTTGTATAAAGTGTTTATTTATCAAATTTGCAAAAAATAAAAATGTTCTGTTTCTCAAAATCCAATGAATGTGGATAGAATAAAACAGTTATTCCCATCAATCTCATCACACATGGCTTATAGCCAACTTGGCGATCAGCTCATGTATGACTCGATTTTGTGGAATAACCTAAATATCAGCTATCATTTTTAGACTTGTCAATTTTACCCTCAGCCATGTTTGAGCGACTGCACACTCTCCAGTCACATGATCGCCAGTAAAGACAAGCCTCTTGACTCCCCAAGCTGTGAAGTACATTCTCAGGCTAAGCATGAAAAGCTCTCACAATGTTGATGAGTACTTTACAAGCCCACTCTTATCATAAGGGCTATATGAGCCCTTATGAAAAATGTTCTGTTTCTCAAAATCCAATGAATGTGGATAGAATAAAACAGTTATTCCCATCAATCTCATCACACATGGCTTATAGCCAACTTGGCGATCAGCTCATGTATGACTCGATTTTGTGGAATAACCTAAATATCAGCTATCATTTTTAGACTTGTCGATTTTACCCTCAGCCATGTTTGAGCGACTGCACACTCTCCAGTCACATGATCGCCAGTAAAGACAAGCCTCTTGACTCCCCAAGCTGTGAAGTACATTCTCAGGCTAAGCATGAAAAGCTCTCACAATGTTGATGAGTACTTTACAAGCCCACTCTTATCATAAGGGCTATACAGTAGTTTCTTCTCAGTTTTGAAAAACTAACAAGCAAAACACTAATTAACATCATATCAAGAGAAATGTGCCAAGAGATGGTATACTGATAGTACCATACCAAAGCAATTATGGAGACTTAAATCCATTTGAAAAGGTTTCAAAGAATTCACAGAAACTATGGATATTATAATTAAACATGGGGCGGCGCGGTGGTGTAGTGGTTAGCGCTGTCACCTCACAGCAAGAAGGTCCGGGTTTGAGCCCCGTGGCCAGCGAGGGCCTTTCTGTGCGGAGTGTGCATGTTCTCCCCGTGTCCGCGTGGGTTTCCTCCGGGTGCTCCGGTTTCCCCCACAGTCCAAAGACATGCAGGTTAGGTTAACTGGTGACTCTAAATTGACCGTAGGTGTGAATGTGAGTGTGAATGGTTGTCTGTGTCTATGTGTCAGCCTTGTGATGACCTGGTGACTTGTCCAGGGTGTACCCTGCCTTTCGCCCGTAGTCAGCTGGGATAGGCTCCAGCTTGCCTGCGACCCTGTAGAACAGGATAAAGCAGCTAGAGATAATGAGATGAGATAATTAAACATAGAAAATTTAGAATTATGCAACCATTATAATGTATGTATGAGATTATGGAAAGATTTGAAATATTTATGAATAATAATTCCTGCATTAATAGTCCTAATTGTAATTACTTGTGGTGTGATTTAATAATATGGATTCCGGCTCCGGGCGGCACGGTGGTGTAGTGGTTAGCATTGTCGCCTCACAGCAAGAAGGTCCTGGGTTTGAGCCCAGCGGCTGGCGAGAGCCTTTCTGTGTGGAGTTTGCATGCTGTCCCCGTGTCCGTGTGGGTTTCCTCCGGGTGCTCCGGTTTCCCCCATAGTCCAAAGGCATGCAGGTTAGGCTAATTGATGGCTCTAAATTGACCATAGGTGTGAGCGTGAATGGTTGTCTATGTGTTAGCCCTGCGATGACTTGGTGACTTGCCCAGGGTGTACCCTGCCTCTCGCCCATAGTCAGCTGGAATAGGCTCCAGCTTGCCTGCGACCCTGTAGGACAGGATAATGGATGGATTGATTCCGGCTCCATTGTATAACAGCCAAATAAAATAGCACTTGATCCAGCACATCCTATTATTTGGCATTTTGCATAATTGAGACAAGCCTTTAGTATCTGAAATCAGAATACAGAATAATGTGCGCAATTGCAATATTCATTCCTCCCAAGTCTGTTACTCAGCTCTTGATACATCTAATTACGAATATACTGATTATCATGAACATTTTACCAAACCTACTTTAAGAATATCCGCATGTTAGAGCATTCGTGAGAGACCTCGCAGCACCAACACTTGTCATTTTGATGTAAAAAGCACCCACACGAGTCATTTGTGACAACAAGAAGAACGCTTTGTTTGTCAGATCCGCTTTTTTGTGTGTATTACTGTCAGAGTTAATTCACCACCTGTCTGTTATGTGTGCTTAAGGCAGATTCAGCCATCCTCAGCTGTCACTCCCTCAGCAAAATTACAATCGCTCATGAAACTCTGTTTAAATGTCGTCACTCATCTTTTGGCACATGATGTATATACGCAGGAAAATCATCAGGGTTGAGTTGGTGTCAGAGTTTAAAGACCTAACGTGCATCCAAGCTAGTGTTAGAATGTGCTCTTAAGGTTAAGGATATTCAGTTTCAGTGACAGAAGCCATAACACTGGAGTGTTTTCCCAGATCACATCTGATCCAGTTTATAGATTAGATCAACACACCTAGTATTGTTTGTCTTTACTCTTTTACAAATGTACTCTGTAATTTAAATGATTTATAACCTCACTATCCAATGTCACCCAGAAGACGATAGCTTTCCTTTTGAGTCTGGTTCCTCTCAAAGGTTCTTCATGTCATGTCAGGGAGTTTTTCTGGCTTCATAATTAGTGATCTACAGCTACATCTGGGTTTCTGTAAAACTCCTTTTTGACAACAGACAGAGTGAAGAGATTCTTCAGTACTTGAAGGACTGGAGGCCCAGCATCATCCTTTACTTACCTCTATTATCTGGCCCCCATACCACCATGGAGCGAGAGTGAAAATAACCTACTCAACCATTAAACCTATATATGGGCCTTCCCCAGACTGTTACCAGAAAGTTGGAAGAACACTGTATGAAATGTATAGACTCTCCCATCATGGGAACTTATGGATCCAAACCTATTCCAGCATGACACTGCTCCTGTGCACAAATTGAGGTATATGAGAACATTGGTTTGCCAAGGTTGGAGTGGAAAAACTCAGAGCCCTGAAGTCAACCCCACTGAATACACTTGGGATGAACTGGAACATTGACTGCACCACCAAATGCTTTAAAATCTAGAGGAAAGCCTTCCCAGAAGAATGGAGGTAATTGAACAGTAAAGGGAGGGGACTATATCTGGATTCAGGTGTCTACAAACTTTTGGCCATATAGTGTATATTCTCAGACCACCTCTGTTACAAACAAACAAACAAACAAAAAAAAAAACCAGAATGGACTCTGATGGTAATGCCAATATTTGTCCCACAATGGTCTTCTATCTGGGTTCCTACCTGTTGTCTCTAAAACACTGTTTTCAGGATATTGGCTATCATTAGAGAATGTTCAGCCTCATTATAGTCAAACAAACAAATTAGTTCCAATTCATTTACCTCTTGATGTACACAAATACAGTATAATTCTTCCTGCTTAAGCTTCGGACTAGAGCTATAAGACTAATGAGCTAATTAACAGTTATTCCATGAAATCGAGTAGTACATGAGCTGATAGCCGACGAGGCGCATAGCTATAAGCCGTGTACGACGAGACTGAGTGGAATTACCGTTTTATTCTATCCACATTCAGAGGATTTTAATAAACAGTGCATTTTTATTTTTAGCAAATTCAATAAATAAAAACTTTATACAAAACATCTGACAAAATCATTTCCATTTAGAATTTAAACAAACCGGTGAAATGACAGTAGCAATTTGTGAAAAAATGCGATAATAATAATTCTTGAAAAAAAAATTAAAAGATACATTCTTCCCATCAAATACTTTTATTCCATTTTTGTTGCTTTTTTATTTTGGGGGTTTTGTTTTCGAGTAGAGGTTTTTATTTTATCCTTGGCTGGTTCAGCAACACGCTCCGCCATTTTTGTTTTTCTCTACTCACGGTATGAGCTGATAGCTGAGAAATAGAGTAACCAATCAGAGCATGTGATTGCACATATCTAGTGAATGTGGATAGAATAACAAGTAATAGATGTCTGTTTCACTGGAGCAGGTGACAATACACATAGTTTATATTTCTCCCTGAGTCTTTCAGCTGCTACAAGTCCGCACAAGCTGGACACTGACCTTGAACGATGACAGAAAGAACCTGAAAAGAAGCTTGTTCATGTGTGATGGCAACAAACAGGGTCTCAGATTCATACTTAAGGCCAAATTATACTCCTGCATCAAATCTAAGCCATAGCCTGTCATTCACATTCCCAGAAAAGTAACTACAAGTCACGGTGACGCAGACCATAACAACTGTGATTGGTCGCTGTGGACAAATGGTTAGAGAAGCAGCTTTGGGACCAAAAGGTTGCCGGTTTGATTCCCTGGACCATTAGAAATGGCTGAAGTGCCCTTGAGCAAGGCACCTGCTCCTCAGGCTGCTCTGGGTATGTTGCTCTGAATAAGAGCATCTGCTAAATGCCTGTAATGTAATGTAACATCCACTTGGTAGCATCACATTTCTGAGATCAACAATCATGATGGACTTAAAGACTATGGTATTATTTTTGTGCCTCATTCCTGAGTGCACAGTGAGACTTTCACTTCAAGATGCTCATACTGGTAAATACAGACAAGTGAAAACACTCCAGCAAAGCTTTCAGTGAGAATTCACTTAGTTTATACAACCCCAATTCCAAAAAAGTTGGGACATTGTGTAAAACATAAATAAAAACAGAATGTGAGGATTTGCAAGTCATAGAAACCCTATATTTCATTGAAAATAGTACAAAAACAACATATCAAATGTTGAAACTGAGAAATTGTATTGTTTTTTGAAAAATATATACTCACTTTGAATTTGATGTCAGCAACACGTTTCAGAAAAGTTGGGACAGGGGCAACAAAAGACTGAAAAAGTTGTGTAATGGTAAAAAAAAAACTAATTTGGTTAACTGACAACAGGTCAGTAAGATGATTGAGTATAAAAAGAGCATCCCAGAGAAGCAGAGTCTCTTAGAAATAAAGATGGCAAGGGGTTCACAGCTCTGTGAAAGACTGCATGGGCAAACAATGCAACAATTTAAGAATAACGTTCCTCAATGTAAAATTGCAAATAATTTGTGGGTCACATCATTTATGGTACATAATATCATTAAAAGATTCAGAGAATCTGGAGAAATCTCTGTATGCAAGAGACAAGGCTGAAAACTGACTTTGGATGCCTGTGATCTTCAGGCCCTCAGGAGACACTGCATTAAAAGCAGACATGTGTTTGTAGTGGAAATCACTGTATGGGCTCAGGAACACTTCAGAAAACCATCATCTGTGAAAACAGTTCATTACTGCAGCCACAAATGCAAGTTAAAACCAGATATAAATAATATCCAGAAATACCACCACCTTCTCTGGGCCCGAGCTCTTTTATGATGGACTGAGGCAAAGTGGAAAATTGTCCCGAGGTCTGACGAACCAAAAGTAGAAATTCTTTTTAGAAATCATGGATGCAACATCCTCCAGACTAAAGAGGAGAGGGACCATCTGGCTTGTTGTCAGTGCACAGTTCAAAAGCTGGCATCTGTGATGGTATGAGGGGGCATTAGGGCACATGACATGGGGAGCTTGTACATCTGGGGAGGCATCATTAATGCTGAATGATATATACACATTTCGGAGCAATATGCTGCCATCTAGACAAAATATTTTTTCAGGGAAGGCCTTCCTTCTTTCAGCAAGACAATGCCACACCACTTTCTGCACATATTAAAACTGCATGGCTCTGTAGTAAAAGAGTCCAGGTGCTAAACTGGCCTGCCTGCAGTCCAGACCTGTCTTGAAGCGCAAAATATGACAAAGACGACCCCAAACTGTTGAGCAACTGAAATTGTATATCCAGCAAGAATGGGACAACATTTCTCTTTCAAAACTACAGTAATTGGTCTCCTCAGTTCCTAAACATTTACAGAGTATTGTTAAAAATAGAGGTGATGCAACACAGTGGTAAACATGCCCCTGTCCTAATGTTTTTGAAACGTGTTGCTGACATCAAATTTAAAATGAGCATATATTTTTCAAAAAACCATAAAATTTCTCAGTTTCAATATTTGATATGTTGTCTTTGTACTATTTTCAATGAAATGTAGGGTTTCCGTGATTTGCAAATCTTCACATTCTGTTTTCATTCATGTTTTAGACAGTGTCCAAACTTTTTTTGGAATCAGGGTTGTAGTTAATCAGGTGAGGTTTCTTTTTCCTCCAGGAAATTTGCTTAAAAACAACATTTTATCTGTGTTTTTTTTATACATTACACCTACAGTGAAACACAGAACTCATATCTCATCAGAACTCTTGTTCTATATGCAAAAGCAGTAAATTCTGGTGTGTTTCATGCGATAGCACTTCTTAGAGGAGACGTGCACCTTAAGTGCAAGGATAAATACAGTACTTCACCCTGGGCAAGCATCGATGCGGTATCTATGGTGTAGATTCTACGTAGATGTATAGTATAAATCAGTCTTTACCATAGGTCTGTTGTGCTGTCCACACACAGCACTGTGAAACTTGTTACATTCCCCCAAAACCTCTTCCATAAATATTTGCCTCAAATCACATCCAATTCCTCAGTAATGCTGTGCAGACTCGCTGATGTGGTTTAGGACACA
This sequence comes from Neoarius graeffei, assembly GCF_027579695.1. Classification (NCBI taxonomy): domain Eukaryota; kingdom Metazoa; phylum Chordata; class Actinopteri; order Siluriformes; family Ariidae; genus Neoarius; species Neoarius graeffei. The sequence continues at coordinate 15,923,173 of NC_083572.1, forward strand.
GTGTCATTTACTGCAAGCTATAAAAATGAACAAAGCTTTATTGTTTAGCCAAGTAGGGACAGCCATCTCGGACAACTGGAATCATTTTTTTGCTTCATGCAATTTGGTGTCGTTCCATGCAAAGTCTGTGAGAAAACATCATGCAAAGCTGGAAATGAATGATAATACAATATTAGTTCTATTTTAAATGTAGCATTATAAATATGGCCAACTTAGCTTGGATAATTTAACCAGAAGGGAACTGCAGGACCTTCTAGGTCTTCAGAGAAGACCCAAACGTATCAGCATTTCAAATGTTAATTAATTTCTTTCATTCTTTAATTTCTTTCATTCTTTCATAGTTTCATGATAATTATTCTCTTCTAATTTGCCTTCATTTTCTATCAAATTTGCTTCAGAAATGAAAGGGTTACTGTCCTGAAAACTTTAAAATTGAGTTATCCAATGAGATTTTGTTTGTTTGTTTGTTTGTTGTCTCTAGGCTGAGAAGAGTCTAGAGCTGGCTCACTCATTGGTTATGACTTCATTGCCAGGACAGAAGGTCATGGCAGTGTATGTTTATGTAGGAAGTGACACATGAATTAACCAATCAGATTTTGATTTACAGTGAGAGGGACCAAAAATTTATCACCCTCAGCCTTCTCAAAGGCCAGTTTCCCTCCCTTAACCGCAAGTCAGCACGGTCAGTGCAGCAGTGAAGTAACCTTTCAGCTGGTGTAGCGTTCGTCGGTAGTGTTAGCAAATGCTAATAAAGCGGTCAAGCTAGTGCTATCGAGAGCAAGTAGCACAGGCTAATGACCGAGAAACTAAGATTTCTGTCTCCAGACTCTTCTTCCACACATACTCGCTACAGTATTTTTCACTCAGACTTAAGCATTCATTTCCCTGTGTAATTTACTTAGTTACTTTTAAAATCAACATCAGCAACTATACACAAGGTGGCTACCTGGCAGCCTGCCGCTAATCCCTTGCAAAATCCTTTGCCATGTTGCTTTTTTGGTGTGTCTGGCTAAGTTTTGGCTGAGCTCAAGTCCCAGCTTTAATAGTAACGGTTCGCCATTGCTTGTAAATATGCATGAAGAATATCTAATGAAGTTTTGGTAGCCTTTTGGGTGTTCAACATGTCTTTAGTTTCAGTTTATTTATTTCGTGCTTAATTATAGCATAGCTAATACTAGCACTGGATTAGCCTAGTCTTTCTCTTTCCTGGCGAACAAAGAAATACCAAAGTAACAGTTCGCTACTGAATTTAGCGTATAAAAATTTGCACATGCATTTACAAAACAGGTTTGGGTGAGACAGACTTTCAAATTAGCCTTGCCGTTTCACTGAAAAACTAGACAAGTAAAAGCTAATTATCTTAAAATTAACTAAGGTTGGGGGATTTTTTTCCGCAGAACTATTCATTCAAGGGAGATGGGAGATAAATGTGTTTGCTGTGCTAGGGTGTCATCTACTATGTAAAAAAGACTTAAAATACATACAAGTGACAAATTCATGGGAAAAAAAATCATAGTTTGTGATGTTGTCAGAGAGATCTGGCTGCCATGGTTTGGGTCCATTTGTCCTCTTAAAGGGAAGCATCACTGAAAATCATTACAAAGCTATTCTGACAGATGATCCTGTGATGAAACACTTATATCCAAATGATCTTGCTGTCCATCCACAGGACACACAGGCACACTGCTGAATATGAAAGTAATAAATCATATGCTACCGCCCTCACAGTCACCAGATCTCAGTGAACACAACTGAGCTGAAAACAGAATTTGACCATGTGTGTTAGGTAGCGTTCTACACCGCCATCATCAAAGCACAAATTAAGTACAGTTCTTGTACAGAGACTTTTAGAATCAAGGTGAATTCAAGATATTCTGGTGACCCAACACCTCACTAAAACACTTGATGTAGTATCCGTCCATTATCCATAACGGCTTATCCTGTGCAGGGTCGCAGGCAAGCTGGAGCCTATCCCAGCTGACTGTGGGTGAGAGGCGGAGTACACCCTGGACAAGTCACCAGGTCATCACAGGGCTGACACATACTGTAGAGACAAACAACCATGCACACTCACGGTCAGTTTAGAGCCACCAATTAGCCTAACCTGCATGTCTTTGGACTGTGGAGGAAACTAGAGCACCCAGAGGAAACCCATGCAGACACGGGGAGAACATGCAAACTTCACACAGAAAGGCCCCCATCGGCCATTGGGCTCGAACCCAGAATCTTCTTGCTGTGAGGCGACAGTGCTAACCAATACACCACCATGCTGCTTACTTTATGTAGTAGATTTTTTTTCCTTTTAAGTTGTCACATTGTGTGTAACTAGAAGATATATTATATACTGCTAGATTTAGGGGGAAATTAAAGCGAGAGAGCAGGAAAAGATAGACGAGCAGGAGATAATCCGTCTTTTATACCTCATCCTTTATTATTCTTAATTATAGTTACTTAAAATGAAGCCTGTACTAAAACTGCTTCACCTTGTGCTTTTCTATCATGATCTTCTGTGGGTTTATCATACTGTGTGCACTGGGAAAGGGGGGGATAGCTACATTTTCCCCACAGCTGTAATACGAATGAATCGTTGTGAAATCCAAGCCGAGACATTAAAGAACCGAAGCCCTAACAAACAGAGTCTTGATACCAGATGGGACTGGATGATGAAAAGAGACTAATCCTGGCCCAGGCTCGCCTTCCATCAGCGCAGGCACTACAAAGCAGCTCATGCTGAGCTCTCGCAAGCGAATACTCTTTTTTTTTTTTTTATACCTCGCCAAATAGAGCATCACACCACCCCTCCCATTCTTTCTTTCTTTCTCTTCATCTCCTTCTCTTCATAGATCCAAACCTTAGACTATATACATACATCTCTCTCTCACACACTCACACACACAAATATATACACACACATTTCTCTTTCTCATTCTTAGCTTGTCTTTTTTTCCATCTCTCTCTCTCTCTCTCTGGACTTGAGGATTTGCAAATGTGGCATTAGCAGATATTGCGGTCATGCTTTCATCCGTAGGGACTTCTGATTGCTCGACAGTTCTTGCATTGGAAATGACAACACTATGCCTGGCTAAAAAGGCCCTCCCCTCTCATTTGTATTCAGAATACATGGCACTGTAAGACATATGAGTGGCTTTTATTTCTCTCCTCTCCAGTTCTCCAACTCTCCTCCACCCATCTGTAGTCAGAGCCTCTCTCTCTTGGCCTCCATGCTTATCCTATGATGCATAAAGCCTGCTAATTAGATTCAGCACTGAATTAAAGTGGTGTTTGTGAAAAACACATCTCGTTCACTGATTTTAGATGCTGTCATTTCTTCAGCGCTTTGAGTGAAGGCACATGTTGTTCGGCTTCGGTATTACACGAATGTTTTTAGACAGTAAAACAATACTGTGTGGATACGTCATAACCCTTTCATTCCGACACTGTAAAAAAAAAAAAAAAAGAGAACACATCTCATAGTGGCGGCACGGTGGTGTAGTGGTTAGCGCTGTTGCCTCACAGCAAGAAGGTCCGGGTTTGAGCCCCATGGCCGGCGAGGGCCTTTCTGTGCGGAGTTTGCATGTTCTCCCCATGTCCGCGTGGGTTTCCTCCGGGTGCTCCGGTTTCCCCCACAGTCCAAAGACATGCAGGTTAGGTTAACTGGTGACTCTAAATTGACCGTAGGTGTGAATGTGAGTGTGAATGGTTGTCTGTGTCTATGTGTCAGCCCTGTGATGACCTGGCGACTTGTCCAGGGTGTACCCCGCCTTTCGCCCGTAGTCAGCTGGGATAGGCTCCAGCTTGCCTGCGACCCTGTAGAACAGGATAAAGCGACTAGAGATAATGAGATGAGATGAGATGAGATGAGATGAGACATCTCATAGTTCTTTTCTGGTGTTTCCTGCAGTTAAAACACAATAATTTTAGATGTTCTCAGACAGAAATCAAGAAACAGGGGTCAGGTATGCAATGTAACTAAGTAAAGCATGAGAACCTAGGATGATATGGCTACAACAATTACTACCAAAAAAAACCTCCTTTAATCCTTTTCTTGTAACAATGTGTTGATGTGTTTCTGGGTTCTACAGCTATTCTAAAACCATTCTGTATATAGAGGATATTACACAGTCGCACAAAGATATGAAGTTTATCTTTGAGTGGTGAATCTATATTTCACGAGTGAGCGAAGCAAACAAGTGAAATATTTTTCAACACAAGAAAATAAACTTCATATCTTCACATGACTGTGTAATGTTATTTATATTAGACAGACACATTCACAAAAAATGCACAAGTTAATCAAAAGAATTTTAATTTTGAACCAGTTCGCTATTTTGACATGTGTCAAGTCAGCAGGAAAACACTGGGAGTGATGTCATTGGAGTGAAATATTGGGAATTATTACACATACAGGACACTTTTTTTATGGAATAAAAACATAGTCTATTCCCTTCTGGCAGGTTTCATTCATTTGGTTTGATAGCATGCAATATTGTTAGCATATCCCTTATTCTAAGTGTATTATGTCACTCTACCCAATGGAGAATAAGTGTTGAATATGGTTGCATGCTTGTCAAGACAACATGACATCACATCTCGGAGCTGATGCAAATATCCAATGAGAGAGTTCTCTGTTGCGCATGTGCAGAAGCATTTCTTTGTTCGCCGGGAAAGAGAAAGACACGAACACCTGAAAGGCTACCAAAACTTCATTAGATATTCTTCAAGCATATTTACAAGAGAAAAACATACCAACAGATATCGAAAAACTGTAAAAGAAACACATCAGAGACAAAAAACTTCTACGCGAGCAAACGACTGGGACAATTTGCAAACAAACATGGCTGCCAGGTTTACTTCATTAAATATGGAAGATTTCGAGGGAATTTTGAAAGAGAAAGATGCATTGAATACCTGAAAGGAAGTACATGTATTGTTATAGCAAATATTGGCAGGCTTTTTTTTTCATGGTATATCAGATACTGTGTATTCCATTCAGCTAGCATAATATTGAACTCGTCTTCGACTTGTTCAGTATCATGCTAGCTGAATGGAATATATCTGATATACCACTCAATGCCAGCCAATATTATTTAAATATGTCACTCAGATCCGTGATGTATTTTGTTTGAAAAATATGAGAGTTTTTCAACATGAGAAGATAAACTTCATATCTTCAAGCCAATGTGTGATTTTTTTAAATTATATAGACACATTCACAAACAAAATGTACCTGAATTTATTAAAACAATTCATCGATATCCCGACAAGTGAGGATATTGAAAAATGTGTCACGGTTGTAGTTTGTATGAAAAATACGAGTGGTGTATTTCCCAGTAAAACACTTGTGTCTATGTAATATAAGTGTGTATAAGACTTAACAAGGTGTACTGGAATAAGAAAATATTTTTCCTTGTCCAATAACAGCACCCAGGCTCCAACTTGCCTGCGACCCTGTACAGGATAAGTGGTTACAGATAATGGATGGATGGATAACAGCGCCCCTGCAGTATATTATTCCTCTTATACCACAGCAATTTGCCAATGAGTCTTGTCATTCAGATATTCTTCAAAAATATATATTTTTTAAATTTATGAATACATGTCATACTTTTTATCCATTTATAGTTACCTTTAATGTTGTGAACCTCTGCAAAGCAAGTTAGTTCCTGTTATCACTTTTGTTACATCAGCTATAACTACAGCAATAACAAAAATGAAGCATGCCTGTTCTGGAGAATTTCTTGTGGTGGAAGACTTTCTGACTGTCACGAAGAGCTGACACTCATGTCTTAAAATTTAAATAAACTTGTCCTGACTGAACCATTACATTACATGACTCTCACTCACTCACTCACTCACTCACTCACTCACTCACTCACTCACGGTGGCCTCAGCCGAGTTGCACACCTGGAGGCCCAATCTTGTCGATCAGCCATGAAGTTGGCTAGCTCAGCTGTACTGGCAGCACCCACATCCCTTTTCGGGGTGTCATTGAAGGTTGCGAGGGGACGGCCTCAACTTCTGCAACCGTGGAGAGGCTCCCACAGCACGAGCTCACCAGCAGGCAGATTCTTGTGCCTGAAGCAGTGGCCTGAAAGCCCAAGTCCCCGCCAGGCCAGGCCACCTTATCAGAAATTCTGGGGAGGGTACCATATAAATCTTCATTTGGTACATCACCCTGCCAGCTGATGTCCAGGGCTGCACATAACATTTGAGTGTAGGAGCCATCAAGAGGTAGAGGTAAGGGACCAGCAGTCGCATCCGTACAGGAGGACAGACTCGACGGTGGCCACAAAGAGCCTACACTTCAGCTTGTGAGAGACACTTGATTTCCAGATCTTACTCATATCATTCAGTGCCTGCCAGGCTAGTGCCTTGTGGACTTTGATATCCACAAGCCTAGATACTTGAAATCATCTACTTCATCAAGCACCGTCCCATCGCTTGTGGAGAGAGGTGCTGGAGATGTAACATTGCAAGACATCACCTTGGTCTTCTTGTCATTTAAAACAAGCCCACAACAATTGCATTCTTTCTCAGTGCTAGCCAGCAATGTCTGTGCCTGTTGGATATCATTAGATAGCAGTGCAATGTCATCACCAAAGTCCAAATGAACCTTCCATAGCGTGTAACTTTACAATGCGAAAAAAGGTAAGGTACTGGGGTCGCAACTCCACACACCACCACTAACCAATTGAATGTTGGGAATTTTTATTGGGGTTGTGTCCCCTAGATCCACCACGATTCTGTAACACTAGGGGCGGCAATGGTCTTCATCATGTGAGAGGCTAGATGGTGCGGCCACTTGCTGGAATATTGGCCGTGTTTTGTGCATCATATGATGCTGGATATGGAGAGGCCAGACTGGGATGCCAGGTGTATCAAGGCCACCCAGAAAGGTACTACTCCTCCAGAGATCCTTGCCCCCAGTTACATTACATTAATGACATTTACGGTAGCAGACGCTCTTATCCAGAGCAATGTACAACATACTCAGAGCAGCCTGGGGAGCAGTCAGGAGTTAGATGCCTTGTCCAAGGGCACTTCAGCCATTCCTGCTGGTCGAGGGAATCGAACTGGTGACCTTTTGGTCAGCAGTAACTATCAGCGATTTTTAGTGTGTACACTATGTGCTCTCTGGTAGGCTTTAGCAGAGTGTGTTGATTTATACCTAGTGATATTCTGACATTAGTACAACACTGGACTCAGGAGATGGTTTAGGATCCATACTCCAGAAGAGTTTACTGATAGTATCAAAAAACCAAAACAATAGAGCAGGCAAGGGTCAAAATACCATCTGGAGGATAATTCAAACACTGTCTAAAGGATAAGTCAGAAAGAAAGAAAGAAAGAAAGAAAGAAAGAAAGAAAGAAAGAAAGAAAGAAAGAAAGAAAGAAAGAAAGAAAGAAAGAAAGAAAGAAAGAAAGAAAGAAAGAAAGAAAGAAAGAAAGAAAGAAAGAAAGAAAGGTTCTAAACACATACAAGGCCATCAGGAATAAGCAAGGCTCAGAATATATGCAACAAGAGAATTGGCAAGACTTCGCAAAAAGATACTGAAAACTGAAATTGGACTGGTGGGGAGTGGTAATGTCTTGAGCTGGTGTTACACAAGTCTTTCTTGTGGCTCAATATCTATGTAAATGGCCCTAAAGGAATTCTGTTTAAATGAATGTTCATAAAAATGCGTCTTTCAGACACTACCTTCTGAAACACAGCCTGCTATTTCTACAATTCCTAAAGAAGTACCAAGTCTCTCTCATAATCATGTCATAATCATGTCCCCAAAAATGTCTCTGCATATATGAGCATAATCGCCCTGCAATCCCAAAAGCTCAGATTGCAACACTAAGGCTCCAGCCAGACTGTCCCTGTTGCCTGACAAGAGAAAAATGCATCTATCACAATAGAGAAAAGCAATTTATGGGGGTTAAAATCCACATTCCCATACGACATTACAGTATTTTGTATGATAGCCTTTTGGCAAGAGCCTTCTATCTCAAATCCACCATTATATCATAAGACTGTGGTCATGCCAGAATAACTAAAGGATCACATAAGTAGATCTGTCAGATTATCATGTAACAATGGTGTATGGTCAGTTCTAACAATAGCACCACATTATAGAACCGCAAATCCCCCCAAAAAAACTCGCTGCTCCTGTATGAATCTGGAGAATTGTGTCCTGCTATTTGAGATGGATTTTGTGGTGGCTGTGACATGATAATCACATTCACTGTCTCTCTCTTGTTTATGGCAGACTAGTTTGCAAAGTCTGTGAGCCTTTAGAGATCTCTGTGTAAAAAATGCCTTAAAGTTCCCCAAAACTGCTCTTGGGTGGCAGATACCAGATAAATTGAAGTTTGGAACAGAAAATGCATTAGTACCAAGGGAAAAAAGGGCATACAGTGCTGTGAAATAGTATTCACCCCTTCCTGATTTGTTCCATTTTTGCATATTTGTCACACTTAAATGTTTCATGTAATCAAACTAATTTTAATATATGACAAAGATAGCTCAAGTAAATACAAAATGCAGTTTTCAAATGATGATTTCATTTTTTGATGAAAAAAAATAATTGCCCAACCCTACCTGGCCCTATGTGAAAAAGTAATACCCCCTCAACCAATCAAACAATTAACCTCAACCAGTCAAACAATTAACCAATTTTAATTGATAATTGGGTTAAATTTCACAAGCCACACCCAGGCATGATTACTGCTAGACCTGTTCAATCTAAATATCACATAAATAGAACCAGGCTGGCAATGGATCTTCAGTAGGCTAATAGATCTTAAAAAGATGCTGTAAATAAAGAGTTACAAGCGCAGATGCGCAACAAAAATAATTGAAATCTGTCAGTCTGGGAAGGATTACAAAGCTATTGCCAAGGCTCTGGGACTTCAGTGAACCACAGTGAAAGCCATTATCTACAAATGGAAAAAACTTGGAACAGTGGCGAACCTTCCCAGGAGTGGCTTCCCAAAATTCAACTAAGAGTGCTTCAACAACTGATCCAGGAGGTCACAAAAGAACCCCGATGAACATCTAAAGAACTGCAGGCCTAACTTGCCTCAGTTAAGGTCAGTGTTCATGATTCTACAATAAGGAAGACACTGGACAAAAATGGCATCCATTTTTGCAAGAGTTGCAAGGCGCAAACCACTGCTGACCAAAAAGAACACAAGGGCTTGTCTCACATTTGCCAAAAAGCATCTTGATGACCCCTAAGACTTTTTGGGATAATATTCTGTGGACTGATGAGTCAAAAATAAAATTTTTTTGGAAGACATGGGTCCTGGTACATCTGGTGTAAGGCTAACACAGCATTCCAAAATAAGAACATCATACCAACAGTCAAACACGGTGGTGGTAGTGTGATGATCTGGGGCTGCTTTTCTGCTTCAGGACCTGGACGACTTGCCATAATTGATGGAACCATGAATTCTGCTCTGTACCAGAAAATCCTGAAGGAAAATGTCTGCTCATCAGTTTGTGGCCTAAAGCTCAAGTGTAGCTGGGTTATGCAGCAGGACAATGATCTGAAGCACTTGAGCAAGTCCACCTCTAAATGGCTCATTAGAAATAAAATTAAGGTTTTGGCATGGCCTAGTCAAAGTCCTGACTTGAATCCATTTGAGATGCTGTGGCAAAGCCTTAAACGGGCAGTTTATGCTCAAAAACCTTCCATTGTGGCTGAATTGAAACAATTCTGCAAAGAAGTGGGCAAAAATTCCTCCACAGTGATGCAAAAGATTAATTGAAAGTTATTGCAAACATTTAATTAGTTGTTGCCTCCAAGGGTGGCCCAACCAGTTATTAGGTTTAAGGGGGCAATTACTTTTTCACATGGGTGATACAGGTCTTGATTAACCCTTTACTTTTAATAAATGTAGTGATCATTTAAAAGCTGCATTTTGTGTTTACTTACATCATCTTTATCTTTATATTAGACTTAGTTGGATGACCTAAGACATTTAAATGTGACAAATAAGCAAAAATGGAAGAAATCAACCGGGGCAAATACTTTTTCACAGCACTATAATCATTATCAGAAGCCAAGTTTGTGACCTCGCAAATATGCTCAAACATGTCCACCAATCACATCTGATATGCAAATTGTTATAGAGTGATGTGAAAGTTTGCTATGTACTTTTGCTATCTTACACAAGTCTAGTGTTAATCTCTTATTGTGGTATATTTTAACAATTTTGGCTGCCGTTGAATAAAAAAAACTAAGAATGTCATGATGCAAATCAAGTCTGCCATCCTGAAATGTCTATTTGTGACAACTGCGAGCTTTGCTTGCAGTAAACTAGCTGGCAAGCTATTTGGGATAGCAAGAAAGCATGAAAGTTTCTAAACACCTTATGTGTAAAAACTTGGGGAAACTGTCACATGGAGAAATTTTGACATGGTTTTCAAAACATTGTCAACAATATAATCATTTGAACTGAATTATGTGTCTCTTTTGTGCAAATTTCAATCAGAAGTAAAGTTTCAAGCATTTTAAAAATCTGTTTATTCCCAAAAGTGAAGTGCATTGTAAGAATTCTGTAGTCTATCACTTAAAGACACCAACTACTATTTGTTGATTTAATTTGCATTTAATTTAAAGTGTAGTAAATAAAATAGTAGGATGTATACGATCACTCATTTTCAAAGATCACGTGTTAAAATCCATCTGTTAACTTTACTGTTTATCTGTCAGGGTTGCGGTGGAAGCTGGAGCCAATCCTAGCAAATTTTGGGTGAGAGATGGGGTACACTTTGGGCAGATCGTCAGTCTGCCATAGCGCTAACACAGACACTCACATTCACACCTTTGGGTAAGTTAGAGACCTAATGCTCATGTCTTTGGACTATCAGAGGAAACTGGAGCACTGAGAAGAAACCCACGTAGGTACGGGGAGAACATGCAAGCTCCACACAGGAAGGCCCCAGTTGGCCATGAGGTTCAAACCCAGAACCTTCTTGCTCTGAGGCAACAGTGCCAACCCACATACTGTAGGTATGGGGAGAACATGCAAACTCCACACAGAAAGGCCCCAGTTGGCCATGAGGTTCAAACCCAGAACCTTCTTGTTCTGAGGCAACAGTGCCAACCCACATACCGTAGGTATGGGTAGAACATGCAAACTCCACACAGAAAGGCCCCAGTCAGCCATGAGGTTCAAACCAAGAACCTTCTTGCTCTGAGCAGCAGTGGCAAGCACTGCACCACTGTGCCACCCATTATGCATTAAAATGTGTAAGCAATTTGATCATAAGCATCATCCTCACTTGACTCTGATCAGTGTTCACTATTACAGCAATTTTGCTGAAATAATCATTGGTCAATTTTTGTTTTATGGCTAAATTTACCGAAGTATTCAAACATTACAACTATGTCTGTAGCTTTTTCCACAGCATAAATGACAGCATATGTGCATCATGGATAATCTGACATTTGGTATTTCTACTGTTTATAAACTGAATCTATTCGTTTTATGTCCTATTTGCTATAACATGTAACCAACAACTTGATAAAAACCTGACAGTGTGTTGCCAACTTAATAATATTGGCATGAGATTTGATTACTTTTTAGACCACATCATAGCTGTTGGTTATACAAGTTGGAAAGAAGGTTCACTTGACACACCACCAGTGTGTAAAGTCTGACTGAATTGCCCTTTTACGACCCTATGTCTTCAACAACCAGTCACTGATCACCAGTGTTCCCAGTGACCAGTCACCAATAGTAGTAATTGATTCTTCCACCTATACATTTCATTGTCCATTTTAAACTATTCTATTCACAAGTAATAAAAGTGGTTTATTCCTTCTATGACCATTTTCTTTGTGTCTTTTCCCAACTGCTCACAACCACTATTTCATTTTGTCTGCATTCTTGATAGAAATTATAGTATTTAGTAAATATATACTAGTAAATACTATGTTTGTGGAGCTATGACAAAAAAATGATTTATTTCTATGAGGAATAAGTTAGAAATCATCTTTTTTTAAATCTGATTTTCTATTCTATTCTGTCTATTCTAAAATTTTCCTTTATGTGAGACATTTTGATATGCAAATAAGCATGATGTAATAAATATGCAAATTGGCAAAATATGACTTTTTTTTTTTTTTTTTTTTACTTTTGTGAGTGTCACAAAACTCGTATAATCACCACTTTTTCCAGGGATGTTTCAGGGATCGCAAATATATTCAAAGCCTCTTTTCAATGTAAACAATCCTCACTTGGTGATTTTACATCCTTTGAACACGTACCGTATGTGCACTTGTTACATGCTCTCCTAACATATTGTTATTAACTATTTACAGGCCTCCGAGACATTCAGCCAAAGTTTTTCTGGAAGAGTTTGGTGAACTGTTGTCAGTCATTTGCTTAGAGTTTGACTGTCTTATTATATCTGGGGATTTTAACTTGCATGTAGATAATCCTGAAAACACTTATGCCAGAGAACTACTTGCACTTATTGACAACTTCAACCTAGTACAACATGTACAGGGGCCAACCCACTCTCGTGGTCATACCCTTGACCTCGTCATCACAAAGGGTCTTACTGTTTCTACTACTGTTGTTGAACTGGCCTTATCTGATCATTTGTGTTTTCTCTGATGTTTCTATGTCTCCTCACATTCAGAACAGCTCAACGACTATGGGTAGGAGAGTCATAAACGACAACACGTTTTCTCTTTGAGCAAGCTCTCTCTCGGATCTCAACCAAAATGTCAGACTCTGTAGATGATTTACTGGAAATTTTTAATTTAAATATGACCCAAATTATGGATGATATTGCTCCATTCAAAATCAAAAGAGTCAATGACAAGCAGAATGCACCATGGAAGCAATATCCAGCTGTTAAATTGCTAAAGAGAGAATGTAGAAAGACTGAAAGAAAATGGTGCAAATCTAAACTTCACATCCATTATCAAATCCATAAAGAGATGCTTTGTAAATATAATTATGAAATTCGTAAAGCAAGACAGTCTTTCTTCTCCAACATCATCAACAGGAATATGAACAATGCCCGTGTGCTATTTTCAACAGTAGAGAAGCTAACTAATCCCCCACTACAATTAGTACCTGAACTTCTCTCAGTTAATAAATGCAATGAGTTTGCATCCTTCTTCAAAGGTAAAATTGATAAAATACGGCAGAATATTGCTCATAATACATCTCAGTTGCAAATAATTGAAAAGTTGCAGCAGTGACACAGACAGACAATTTCAACACAATGTCAGAATTTTGTTTGATTGATTACAAGACTCTTGAAAAAACTGTACAAAATCTCAGTTCCTCAACATCTGAATTGGACATTCTGCCCACCAACTTTTTTAAGTCTGTTCTTCACCTCATAATTACAGATGTGCTTCAGATCATAAATACATCCCTAGAGACTGGCATTGTTCCTGTGTCCCTGAAAAAAGCCATTGTAAAACCCCTACTTAAAAAGAATAATCTGGATGCTTCAGTATTAAACAACTACAGGCCAATATCAAATCTACCATTCATTGGGAAAATCCTTGAAAAAATTGTCTTCAATCAATTAACTGCCTTCTTGAGATCAAACAGCTGCTTTGATAACTTTCAGTCAGGATTTTGTGCCAATCATAGCACTGAAACAGCGCTGATTAAAGTTATAAATGACATACGTCTTAATACTGATGCAGGCAAAACATCGGTCCTGGTGTTACTGGACCTCAGTGCAGCTTTTGATACTGTTGATCACAACATACTGCTATATCGACTTGAACACTGGGTTGGGTTGACTGGTAAAGTTATCAATTGGTTAAAATCATACTTAAAAGATAGAAGCTTCTTTGTTACCATGGGAAATTGTACCTCAACATCAATGTCCTTGACCTGTGGTGTCCCCCAGGGGTCGATCCTAGGACCATTACTATTCAACCTTTATATGCTCCCACTTGGACAAATTATCAAGAACAACTCAATTTTGTATCACTGCTATGCAGATGACACCCAAATTTATTTTGCTCTATCACCTAATGATTATGCCCCCCTTGAATGTCTCTACCAGTATATTGACCAAATCAACAACTGGATGTCACAAAATTTTCTTCAGCTGAACACAGATAAAACAGAAGTGATTCTATTTGGGGAAAAAAGATGAAAGACTCAGGATTACCACTATTCTTGACACAAAGGGGATTAAAACAAAAGATATGGTTAAAAATCTTGGTGTTTTCATTGACAGCGAGCTAAACTTTGACAGTCATATGAAAGCAATCACTAAATCGGCATTTTATCACCTAAAAACATTTCCAAACTAAGAGGACTTATGTCAAAAAATGATCTGGAAAAACTTATACCGGTACATGCCTTCATCTCTAGTAGGGTTGATTACTGCAATGGCCTTTTCACAGGCCTGCCAAAAAAGACCATCAAACGACTTCAGGTGATTCAAAATGCAGCAGCTAGGGTTCTCACACGAACAAAAAGAACAGAGCACATTACTCCAATTCTAAGGTCCCTTCACTGGCTTCCAGTAAGCTATAGAATTGACTTTAAAGTATTGCTGCTGGTGTACAAATCTCTAAATGGTACAGGGCCCAATTACGGTACCTCTCTGATATGTTGCAGCGGCCTAACCCAATCAGATCTACCAGATCGCAGCAGCAAAATTTACTGGTAAAACCTGTTGTTAAAACAAAGTGTGGTGAAGCAGCTTTTAGCTACTATGCAGTACAGCTATGGAATCAACTCCCAGAGGGCATCAAAAATGCTCCTGCTGTTGGCAGCTTCAAATCTAGACTAAAGACCAAGCTGTTTTCAGATGCTTTCTGCTAACTGATTAATATTGTCATCTTTACGTTTTAAACTTTACTTAACTTTTATAGTCTCTGTATGTTTTAAACTTTACTTAACTTTTATTCCGTTTTATTCTGCTGTTTTTTACTGAACTTTTACTTCATTTTATTATTTTATTTCTACTATTGTTTAATTCTTATTATTTTTTCTCTCTTCTTCCCCATTTATTTTATGTAATTTTATTTTCTATTGTGGGGCGGCACGGTGGTGTAGTGGTTAGCGCTGTCGCCTCACAGCAAGAAGGTCCTGGGTTCGAGCCCCGGGGCCGGCGAGGGCCTTTCTGTGTGGAGTTTGCATGTTCTCCCCGTGTCCGCGTGGGTTTCCTCCGGGTGCTCCGGTTTCCCCCACAGTCCAAAGACATGCAGGTTAGGTTAACTGGTGACTCTAAATTGGCCGTAGGTGTGAATGTGAGTGTGAATGGTTGTCTGTGTCTATGTGTCAGCCCTGTGATGACCTGGCGACTTGTCCAGGGTGTACCCTGCCTTTCGCCCATAGTCAGCTGGGATAGGCTCCAGCTTGCCTGCGACCCTGTAGAAGGATAAAGCGGCTAGAGATGATGAGATGAGATTTTCTATTGTTTACTGTTTTGCTTTTACTTCTGTAAAGCACATTGAACTGCCACTGTGTATGAAATGTGCTATATAAATAAATTTGCCTTGCCTTGCATTAAACTGGTAACAAGTGCATTAAAATATTTCTACATTGCTTCTAAGATAAAATATTTTTTTTTCTAAAAGTAGAAGTGTCATGGTATGTTATAGGCAAAAAAAAAAAAACAGTTGTGGTTAAAACCTAATTTCTGGCTGTTTACCAGCTACAGCAACATTTGATGGGTTTTTAAAGATATTTGCATATTAATAATTCCTGCCATTTTATTAAGAGCAATGTTATAGAAATGTTGCTTGGATATATTTCTGTTAGTTTCTCTGACATTTAAAAAAAATGCATTTTATGTATACAGATTATTTTCAGAAAAAAAGTTCCACTTAAAATTGCATAAAACTTGTCAAGGCTGTGTTTCTCATGATCTCCTGACAGCTAATCTATAAAGCACCACCCTGTTGTAAGCCGGTCCATGTTTGTAACACTAAGTAAACAGTCTGTGACACAACATGGCACCTAGTAAAAGCCCCATGTGTCATGTGTGCACCATGTTCTCTGTGAACTCAGTGCTGTTCCTGCGGTGGCTCTGGCGCCATTTTAAACCGCTGCCTTAACGGCATTAGATTCTGCTCTATATGTCCTGTCTGGGTTCAAGGCTGACCACAACTATGTGCTTTGAAAGGGTGTTTTCTCTCTTCAAGGTTCACAAGCAAAGTCCAGACCATGGTTATAGCTGTCTGTGCAGAGCAGTCTGCTACTATCTGCACACCAAATGACCAGTTAGGGCCTCCGGGAGGAAATCGCAAGCATTCCTCTATGATCGTAAGACGTATTTACATATGCTCTCTAAATAATTCTGTGGTATGCTGAAGCATCCAATGATTTTTTTTTTTGTTATTGTTGTTGTTTTTACCCAAAAGTGCTTTCTATTATTTACGCCCTTAAAACTTGACACGGGTTTGGTCACGAAGACTGGACAAGCATCAAAGAGCGGCATTGCAGCCCTTGGGAAGTTCAAAGCGTAGCAGGGTCAAGCACAGGGGTCACACAGCACGAGTCCCTGCTGCTCGTCTGCATGTCTAACTACTGATTGACTTTCTAATGGGGAGGAGGTCGCTCATGAAAAATGTGATTTATTAAAGACTATCACAGGCTCCTTTGTTCTTCCCTTATCCATTTTTTTCTTTACTTAATACAGATTATACACAGCATGTTGTCTTAACTATGAATCGATCCATAGATACATACTAAAGAATGCTGATTATAATTATCGCCTTTGTTCAGTTCAAACGCATCTGATGGGTTCAGATCAAATACTTGACTGGTGTTGGTGGTTAAGGAGCTCTGGAACTATTCACTCTTTGATTCTGTCATTTTGGATACTGCTCATTATACAACATCCTGTTGTCTATGAACTTCTCTATGGTAACACAGTATTGGGAAACTTGAGGAGTACTCTGTGATGTCGATGAAGCATGGAGCATGAGATAAAAAATAATGGAGGGATTTTACAGTTGACTTGGATGAGTGACTTGTAAAACATTTGTGTGTCTTAAGTCCTAATGATGAGCCACATTTAAATGCCCTTCAACGTCTAGGCCAGTGCAAGAAAACTGTAGTTTAAAATTGGACATTTTTTAGAGGTGGAACAAAATTGCATTACCGATATGTGTTTCCAACTCTAAATATTTGTATTTATTCTATCCACATTCACTGGATATAAGCAATCATGCACTCTGATTGGCTACTCTACTACTAAGCTATCAGATCATATACCATAAGTAGAGAAAAACAAAATGGCGGCACGTGCTGCTGAACCAAACGAGGATGAAATAAAAACTCTACTTGCAAAACAAAACCTCCCAAAATAAAAAAAAGCAACAAAATATGGAATGAAAGTATTTGATGGTAAGAACATATCTTTTTTTCAAGAATTATTAGTATTATTATTATAGCATTTTTCACAAATTACTACTGTCATGTTGCTGGTTTGTTTATATTTTTCATCTTTAAGCATTAAAATTTGTTGAATTTTTTTTGGCTGGTTCAAAAGCTCAAAGAAGTTTGAAAATTGCATCACTGAAATGTCCAAGGAAGAATTAAATAAATGTTTAAAGCTATTCCATACCTCGGCACGACAGCAATCGATAGATTTTTAAGAAGTGCGCCTAAGCAGAAATGATTTTGTCAGACATTTTGTATTTTTGGGGTTTTTATTTTCAAGTAGAATTTTTATTTCATCCTCGGTTGGTTCAGCAACACGCTCCGCCATTTTGTTTTTCTCTACTCACGGTATATGAGCTGATAGCCTAGTAGTAGAGTAGCCAGTCAGGGCACACAATTGCTCATATCCAGTAAATGTGGATAGAATAATTAGAATTATTCACTTCTTCATGGAGTCTTTTTCCATGATGTTAAAAGTTTGGACAAGGGCTGTTGGCATGCTGTGCATGGACAGGTCATGTCATGCATTGGCAGAATGTATGGACTGAGGTAAAATAACACCTCAGACAGGGTTTCAGCAGACAGGCAGCACAAATTATCTTCCAAGATCTACCACTGTCTCCAGACCTTTAACCCTAGAGAGCCTTTTTGGAACGGCCTGGATCCTAACATCAGGAGACACCATGACCTTTTGCCTTGACCACAACAACCAACATTATCCATTTCACATCCAACAAATCACAAGGTACATGAAAGCCAAGCTGGAGAATAAAATGAATGGATGAGGGACAAATTCTAAAAGATTGCTTAATTCATTCAAATAGCACAATTCCATTAACTCAAGAGGTCACTGCTCTCCAATTGTTTTGGCCTGTAGAAGTAATGTTTTTGTTTTCTTATTCCTTAAGCAGATTATGGAGAATTCCAGAAGGCCTTCAAAATCTAGAAAGAAACCATGGAGAGAAAAGGCCTGGGAAAGAGCAAAGTATGGCATGACCTTCCTGAAACCCTTTTCACTCAGGGGAGTTGTTTATCTGAAGGTACTGGGACATTTTCATTGTTACACCTACAGACTCTTTCCACATTTTAGCTTATGTCTGGTCTCACATATGCACCCTAAAGAGTTACGCTTTCCAAAAACAGTTTCCTTTCCCTTTCATCAATGGATAATCTCACCTGGATAGTGTAAATTTGTACCTAAGAACTGCTGGTGTAATCATTAAAACATTGAACATCCTTTCAGCAGACCTAGTGTTATTTTGATGGGTTTCATTTTGAATCTGGTTCCTCTCAAGTTTTCTTCTTCACATTGTGATATTTTTTTCATTCCCACTGTCTCCTGTGGCTTATTCACTGGGGATCAGTATCATCCAGATCTCTGAAAACTATAATACTCTGCAGGGCGGCACAGTGGTGTAGTGGTTAGCACTGTTGCTTTACAGCAAGAAGGTTCTGGGTTCAAGCCCAGCGACCAACGGGGGCCTTTCTGTATGGAGTTTGCATGTTCTCCCCGTGTCTGTGTGGGTTTCCTCCAGGTGCACCAGTTTCCCCCACAGTCCAAAGACATGCAGGTTAGGCTAATTGGTGGCTCTAAATTGACCGTAGGTGTAAGTGTGAATTGTTGTTTGCCTCTATGTGTCAGCCCTGTGATGATTTAGCAACTTGTCCAGGGTGTACCCTGCCTCTTGCCCATAGTCAGCTGGGACAGGTTCCAGCTTGCCTGTGACCCTGCACAAGATACGGTAAGCGGTTACGGATAATGGATGGATAATACTCTGAGGCAATGTCTACTGTTAAAATGGCTATACAAATAAAAAAAAAAAAAACATATTGAACTGCATTTAGTGCTTATCTACAATATATCACTCGTCATTTGCATTGGTCTTTAAACTAAACTCTTCTGTTTTCCTGTTCATCAAACAGCTTGAGGAAGAATGCCAGAGCAGAAATCCAACCATCAACAACCACCCTCTACACCCAGCAATAAGAGTCTGCGAGAAGAGCCAAAGTTAAGCAACAAGGATGGTGTGGTCTTTTCACGCAGAAGAACTGTTTATGTAAAGGTACTAGTGTTTCCTAGTCAAGATACGTATGTAAATTTGTACTTTGGCTTTCGGATTAGATCAAATCTGGTGATATTGTTGGCTAAGTAAAGTTAAACTTTGGTTTGGCGAGTTTGTCAGGACACTGTGTGGTCTAGACAGGGAATATTATTCCATGCTTGCGTGTCTGTGTATGAGAGGCTGAAAAAACTGAATGAATGAAAACTTTGTATGCCTGCTAGTGCATTAGTATTTGTAACGATTTAAATATTTCAATCAGATTTAAGTCAGCCTCCATATTTATGATTCTAAACAGTGTGCTGTTTTGGGAAAATTTGGGAGGCAATTGTGGCATCTTTGTGTTGATAAAATTTGATTCCACACAGGCAAGTTTTCATTGCTAGCATACTATTATTTAGAAACATTGACTTTTTGTGCATCTAGCAGTTCTAGTGTAGGAGGTGAGGCTTCTGTGTTTTTCACTCCCAGTATAGGAAGTATGGTCTGATCCAGTCATTGCCAGTGTAGATGTGGTCTGATCTAGTCATTGCCAGTATAGGAGGTGTGGTCTGAGCCCATCACTATCAGTACAGGAGGTTTGGTCTGATCCTGTCATTGCCAGTGTAGGAGGTGTGGTCTGATCCCATCACTGCCAGTGCAGGAGACATTGGCCTATGTGCCTGTCATCTCTAATGAAGAAGGCATGGCCTGTGTTTTTCAGTCCTAGTAAAACAAGCATAGTCTGATCTTTACCCATTCGAAGGCACGGCCACTGTGTCTATCTGTCCCAGTGTAGGGGGTATGGTTCAATCCTGTCACTCCCAGCATAGGAGGTGTGGTTCAATCCTGTCATTCCCAGTGTAGGAAGTATGGTTCAATCCTGTCACTCTCAGTGTAGGAGGTGTGGTTCAATCCTGTCACTCCCAGAGTAGGAGGTGTGATTCAATCCTGTCACTCCCAGAGTAGGTGTGGTTTTATCTCATCACTCCCAGTGTGGAAGGTGTGGTTCAATCCTATCATTCCCAGAGTAGGAGGTGTGGTTCAATCCTGTCACCCCCAGAGTAGGCGGTGTGATTCAATACTGTCACTCCCAAAGTAGGAGGTGTAATTCAATCCTGTCACTCACAGTGTTAGAGGTGTGGTTTCATCTCATAACTCCCAGTGTAGGAGGTGTGGTCCAATCCTATCACTTGCAATGTAAGAGGTGTCGCTTGATCTTATCACTCCCAGTGTAGGAGGTGTGGTTCAACCCCATTACTCCCAGTGTAGGAGGTGCAGCCTCTCTGACTGTCACTCCTAGTATAGGAAGTGTGGTCTGATCCTGTCACTCCCACTGAGAAGTAGTCTGATATGGTCACTCCCATTGTAAAAGGAGGGGCCTATGTGCTGGTCAGTCCCAGTGTAGGAGGAGTGGCCTCTGTATCTGTTAGTCCCAGTGAAAACTGTCTTTTTTCAAATCAAAGCATTTTATTATCGATATGTCTTTGTTATATTAAAAATGTAAAAGTTTACACAATACTATATCGCATTATTTAATCATTGCCTGCTTTGTTATATCTTTATTTCATTGGATTGTCAATCACTTGACTTGTAGACTCAGACAAATACACACCCTGATGTTCATGGATATTCCTATGGGTGAAATGCGTCCATGCACAATAAGTTGCACATCTGCATTTTAAAGTATGTGTTTATAATAAATAGGGTCAATTTTTCTTAAAAAAAGTTTTTACTATAAGCTTGTTTACTGGGTTTGCATTATGATAACTTTCTAAGTTGAATCTTAAGCTTGTGAATTCAGAAGCATGACACTTTACAATCCATGCAACTAAATATAGAGGAAGACATTTGTAGACTGAGTGCTAAATATAAATATGGGTGCATTGGAAATTCCCGAGATGTTTACTAGGATGCTCAGGGCAACACAAGGTTTTAGAGCAGTATTTCTGCTTTCTCTGCAGAATGAGACGCTTTCTCGAATTAAGAAAGGAAACCCATCTCTCTCTCTCTCTCTCGTTGTTGCTCTGTCAATCCCTTCAAATAACTTCATTTAATGAAAATACATTCCTGGGTTTCATGGATTTTGTGGATTTTCTCCTTCTGGCTGATGGAGGATTTGGAACAAGTGCTGAAGCTTGTAGAACTGCTGACATGGACAAAGAGACTGTTGGGGGGGGGGGGGGGGGGTTGGACTGTCGATCTGTTTATGGCATCTTACCATAAAGGTGTGGTGCTGTTGGAGGGTAGTGGGGAAAAATGTTACACCATAAAGAAAAAGGATAAATGAACATAATGTGGAGTAATTTGGAAATTCTTACTCACACTTGATATGGGGAATGGCTACAGCTAAATTGTGCATGTGTGGGGTTTTGTATTCCTGAGACAGCATCCTACTCATACAACAATGGGTATAATGACATTGTGGGAACATGAAGTCTGGGGAAAGGTAAAGAGGAGACTGTAGTAGTGTTAGTAACATTCTTGATCATCTTACCATTATACCAATGTTTAAAATTTTGAAGATTGACTTAGCATGTTATATGAGATAAACAATGGTAAATCAAGCTTAATTCACTTTCTTTGTCAAGAATGATGTTTAATTGCAGCCATACTGGTGACGTACTACACTGCCCATTCCATAATCCAGACTATTTAGAGACTCTAAATCTGCTGTAACCAGTATGGTAGTCAAGTCACAAAACCTCGAGTCCGAGTCCTGTCTTGAGTCCCCATTGTTCAAGCCTGAGTCAAGTCCAAGTCATTAAAGAAAATTTTGAGTCAAGTTCAAGTCAAGTCCAAGAACAAGACTCCAACTGTACCATTTGACGGTGCCTGTTGCTGCCTTTATGTGAAACCATCTCTGCTACTGTGTTGGACTAATGTTACTGCTTGACTGCTCCGTTTTAGTTAATAGGTGACAGATAAAAAGCTTGCTCATCACTCAGCAAGCCCCGCCCACTATAAACAGGGCAAATAACATGAGTCAAGTCAAGTTTATTTGTATAGCATTTTTAACAATAAACATTGTCGCAAAGCAGCTTTACAGAATTTGAACGACTTAAAATATGAGCTAATTTTATCCCTAATCTATCCCTAATGAGCACACCTGTGGCGACGGTGGCAAGGAAAAACTCCCTCAGATGACACGAGGAAGAAACCTCGAGAGGAACCAGACCCAAAAGGGAACCCATCCTCATTTGGGCAACAACAAACAGCATGACTATAACATTAACAGTTCTAACATAAAGTCAGCTTCGTTGATGCTATAAACCCCCCACCAGTGGAAACCCGAGCGCAAAACCGTTCACAACAACCGCAGCCCCAAAGTCAGCAAGTCAACTACAGTCCCCAGCCACAAAAGTACCACTGCAAGAGTCCAGAGCATCCTCCAGGCACAACCCCCAACTGTCCACATGGGGCTGGCCTCCACAGGAGCGATGTGATGAGACTCCAACCAGACACAGGGCACCAGGATGGATCAGATAGGTCCGAGGAGGTCAGCATCTCGATCCCAGGACCGACATGTAACATGAGAGAGGGTTAACACTAGTTAGTTCATTGGTCAGCAAGCAAGACCTGCTATCAACAGAGCAATGAACATAGCATGTCACTTATTTCTCTGGGTGGAGTCGTGCCAAATGATGATTGAAGTTCAAGGTTGTCCCCGTTGTCTCCTCAATAATTCTTCTATGTATGGAACACATAGCAGTGCATTTTTTCCCCACTGCACAAGAAGTCTGTATAAGCAAAGCAGACAATCCTAAGGACATTCTCTCCAGGAATTTTAGCGACATTAACGTTAGTTTGTTCCTGAACATAACGTATGAATAGTATGAATATGTATTCTCTTGCACAAAATTAGTAAAAAATTAAGGTAGATATAAATATCTTATGCCAAATTATTATGGCATGTTACAAAAAAATAAAGAAAAAAAATCAGAGTCCTTGTCTCCAATTTACGAGTCCGAATGCAGTTAACACACAAGTCTGAGTCCAAGTCTGAGTCATCAGTGCTCAAGTCCAAGTCAAGTCACGAGTCCTTAAAATTAGGGCATGAGTTGGACTTGAGTACTACAAGCCTGGCTGTAACACTGGAAATGGTTCTCATTAGTGGTTGACGCATTTTATATAACTTTTTACAATATTTGTAAATGCAAGTGCCTGTAAATGCATAAACCTTATGAAACCAAATTATGACATCCTGTGGAGTTTGTAGAAGTGTGTAGGAAAAATTTGATGACACTCTCAATGCATTATAGAACAAATAGTGTGTTCCTTCTAAAAATAGTACATTAAATACACTTTCGCCCATTTTCCAAACGACACCTGACCAATCAAATTGTAGGTCAGTTAGTGAATAAAAATGACCAAGATAGAGTCCAGAGTGGCAGGTGAAAAATTAAAGGGCTTACTAAGAAAATGTGAGTGCTAATATTTAAAAAAATCAATGTACTGTATGTTAGTATGGAATAAAACTCAACAGGTCATGATCTCATCTCATCTCATCTCATCTCATTATCTCTAGCTGCTTTATCCTTCTACAGGGTCGCAGGCAAGCTGGATCCTATCCCAGCTGACTACGGGCGAAAGGCGGGGTACACCCTGGACAAGTCGCCAGGTCATCACAGGGCTGACACATAGACACAGACAACCATTCGCACTCACATTCACACCTACGGTCAATTTAGAGTCACCAGTTAACCTAACCTGCATGTCTTTGGACTGTGGGGGAAACCGGAGCACCTGGAGGAAACCCACGCAGACACAGGGAGAACATGCAAACTCCACACAGAAAGGCCCTCACCGGCCACAGGGCTCGAACCCGGACCTTCTTGCTGTGAGGCGATAGCGCTAACCACTACACCACCGTGCCGCCCTCAGGTCATGATGAATCGGAAAATAATCAAAGAAGGGATATTATTTTCCAATAATGACAAGCCAATTTTATTCTATAGCAATTTACCATGCTAATAAGCTTTAACTATTACCTAAATGTAATACTTTTTAAAATCACTTTGTAGTTTGCTTATTATTGAAGAAACAAGTTACAGCAGCTATAAGCAGTCATTATATTACCAGCCCTTCTCTCCATTAAAAAAATCCAGCAAAGCCTCTTAACGGTTGCAAAAAGTGCTGAGAGTCAAGACTCCTTCCAAAAAATGCTCAATAAATGTCTCCTCAAAGAAAACTTGACCACATTAACAACTACAAATGTTTGATCCGTTTGGGGCAGCACGGTGGTGTAGTGGTTAGCGCTGTCACCTCACAGCAAGAAGGTTCTGGGTTAGAGCCCAGTGGCCACTGGGGGCCTTTCTGTCTGGAGTTTGCATGTTCTCCCCATATTTGCATGGGTTTCCTCCAAGTGATCCGGTTCCCCTACAGTTCAAAGACATGTGGTTAGGTTAACATGGGGCGGCCTTGGGCTGAGGTGCCCTTCAGCAAGGCACCTAACCCCCAACTGCTCCCCATGTGCTGTTAGCATGGCTGCCCACTGCTCTGGGTATGTGTGCGCACTCACTGTGCATGTGTGTGTTTACTGCTTCAGATGGGTTAAACGCAGAGAGGAATTTCAGAAGTGTACATGTGATGAATAAAGTTCTTCTTATGTGGATCATGCGCCAAACAAGTCCATGTGTAAGGGACGCTATTCCTATAATAATAACAACCATACTGTATTAAGAGGGGCGGCACGGTGGTGTAGTGGTTAGCACTGTTGCCTCACAGCAAGAAGCTCCTGGGTTTGAGCCCAGCAGCCGACGAGGGCCTTTCTGTGTGGAGTTTGCATGCTCTCCCCGTGTTTGTGTGGGTTTCCTCCGGGTGCTCCATTTTCCCCTCACAGTCCAAAGACATGCAGGTTAGGCTAATTGGTGGCTCTAAATTGACCGTAGGTGTGAATGAATGAATGAATGTTTATTAACGTGTCTTGCGACCACTTTAATTCGCCCAGCCCACATGAATGTGAATGGTTGTCTGTGTCTATGTGTCAGCCCTGCGATGATCTAGTGACTTGTCCAGGGTGTACCCCGCCTCTCGCCCATAGTCAGCTGGGATAGGCTTCAGCTTGCCTGCGATCCTGCAGGACAGGATAAGTGGCTACAGATAATGGATGAATGGATGTATTAAGAGGAATGCATTAATATAAACCTGTGATTGGATTCACTGTCAGCACGACTTTAAGCACTGCAGTTATAGAAAATTAATCATTGCCTTCTGACCAGTGAATCCATGGCTGCATACAGTAGCATAACATCAGGGTGCAGGCACTTACGGATGTATGTGCAGGGGAGAGCAGGGAAAGCAAACAGGAAACAAAGCCAAATCGCTAAACGAGAATTGTAGTCAACAGGCAGGCGAGGGTTGGTCGATCGGCAAACAGAGCAATGTAGTTAAGATGAGAGAAAGACAAGGTAAGAAACTAGAGACAGGCAGAAAGGAAACAGCCTAGTATGACAGGGTAAACACTGAATGATACTTAGCACGGAAGTGAGTGAGAGAGGGGATGAAGTAGCATGACTTGAGTGGAGAACAAGAGACAGGTGTAATTAATAAGCAGGTGAGAGGGTGCTGTGGTTCTTGGGCTTTGTAGTTTTGAGAAGCCATACTTGTAGTCTGTTTCAAGCTCTTGCTCTCAATGCCATTACTGACACACAAAAGCTGTCAATTTGCTGAAGTATACTCCCCTGATTTGTCATGTTCTGAAAGACAAGCATCATGAGTAGGCTAGATTTTGAAAAATAAAGCTTATCCTTAAGCTACAGTCACACTAAGGCTCATGATGATTTGCGATGGGTTATCGATGAAAATGAGGCGTTTTTGTGACAATACATGGCAATATACAGGTGAGCTAAAAGTTGTGTTCACACAACTTTTAGCACACAGCAGGTGAACCGTTGATTGTCATGCCTTTGCGCACACGAGTGGCCACACTCGCTCACAGGACCCAGTCATTATGGGAAACATCTGATGCTGATTTGAGAGGAATCAGCATGCACATAAGGACAGAGATGCTTTGCAAAGTATTATCATTATTACGGTCATGTTTGTTTCTAGCCATGTTTATGAATCTGCTTTCAGTTTAGTTTCTGTTTTGTTTTTGTAAATATCACACCTGCTAATAAACACTTCCTACACTTGGATCTATCTATCACCACATACCTGACAAAAGACTTCACAAAGTCTCTGTGAAAACAGCGCCCTTGTCTGCGCGTGCTGATTGTGCTCAAATCAGCATCAGGTGTTTCCCATAATGACTGTATCCCTAGCTGGCGCACAACACGCTCTGAAGGATCCCCAAATGTAAATCCACTTTTTAAGTCTTGGCGAAGGTTAGGCTATGCCGAGCCTCTGTGTTGCTGAGGCTCTCGCAAGCATCATGGACATGGATTCAAGACAAATACATCTGAAGAGGCTTGAAGAAGGTTCCCTGAGCTTTGGGAAATATTCCCAAACCCATCTGCGATTATTCACCACTTAGTTTGCCAACAAAAACAAACATCACCACCAAATTTCAATGCATGCATTGAATTTTTTTGTGACTTTTTAGCCACTCACAAGGTGGAGACACCAAAAAACAACTCACAAACCTCGGGGAACAACTGGTGTGTCTTGCACAATTGATGACGATGCTACCAATTTTTCATCACCAAGTATTCACAAACCCATCGCAAGCTGTAGGGTGACCAGGGCCTTATCATTAATAGTAGTAAATGCAACTGACATAGCTAGCTAAGCTAGATAGTGAACCAGTATAACTGGATATGAGGCAGGTGAGGAAGGAGTCACATGACTTGTGATTCAGCACAAAAAGTGCCCTAGACAAAACACGCCTTCTGTGAATAAAGGAAAAACTCCAGGGATCAAAAAAAGTTGCAGTAGATGGCCTTCAGGAAAGATTTTGTATGTATGTGAGCATGTTTTTGCATCTTGATGGGGACCAAATGTCTCCACACAGACTGCAGTATCCAACAATATCTGGCTGATGCTCATGAGGAAAATTGTGTGGTTGGATAATAATAATAATAATAATAATAATAATAATAATAATAACATGTAGCGAGATTCAGGTATGGGTGGAGCACAGAAGCACGGCAGGTGGCTGTTTGTGTTGAAGAGAGGTTTTTATTTTACAGGTTTTCAGCATAGGGCTCCAAAAAACACTCACTCTCTCACACATACACGCGCGCACACACACACATACAGGCTGTCAATGAGCCCTCGGTGTCGACCTCCCCTTTTCGCTCTCTTTTTATCAGGCACAGTCACTGAAAGAGACACACAAACACACGTTAATTGACAACAGGTGTAGTGACATGACCACTCACCTTCCCTGACTCCGCCCTCCTCCATTCACAGACCGACACTCGGCCACGCCCCCGCTGCCACATATCCCCACCACCCGACTCAGGCCAGGGAGCCATCCAGCCTGGAGCCGACTCCCCCCCCCCCCCCCCCCGATGGGAGAGGAAGTCTGCCACCACCATCTGCGCCCCCAGCCTGTGGACCACCTCAAATTTAAATGGCTGGAGTGCAAGATACCAACGGGTGATCCACGAGTTGGCATCCTTCATGCGGTGGACCGGATCTGGTGCTCCCTTTTTAGTGAGATCCATTAGCAGGCTGGTGACGTCCGAATAATTAGGTATGAACCTCCGATAGTAGCCAGTCAACCCCAGGAACTGTCTCACCCCCTTTTTGGTCTTGGGCCTTGGGCAGGCTGCAATCGCTGCTGTCTTATTAATTTGGGGACGCACCTGCCCATGGCCTAAGTGGAAACCCAGATACCACACGTCCACCCGCCCAATCACACATTTCTTTGGGTTGGCTGTGAGACCCGCCCACCTCAGCTACTTTAGGACGGCCCTAAGTTGTTCAAGGTGCCGCAGCCAGTCATTACTGTAGATGATAATGTCATCCAGATACGCGGGTGCGTAGGTGCCGTGGGGCGGAGGACCCTGTCCATAAGCCGCTGGAACGTAGCAGGCACCCCAAACAGCCCAAAAGGAAGTGTGACGAATTGGTGTAAGCCAAATGGTGTGGAAAAGGCTGTTTTCTCTCGGGACAGAGGAGTCAAGGGGATCTGCCAATATCCCTTTGTTAAATCCAATCTCGAATAAAAACGAGCAGTGTTTAATCGGTCGAGCAACTCTTCAATGCAAGGCATTGGGTATGCATCAAATTTAGACATCGCATTGACTTTTTCCTATAGTCCGCACAGAACTGGACCGACCCATTGGTCTTGGGGACCAGGACCACTGGGCTGCTCCAATCACTGTGGGACTCCTTGATTATGCCCATTTCGCGCATGACTTCAAGTTCATCCCAGACCACCTTTTTTTGTGTGTTCGGGCAGGCGGTAAAGGCGGCTGCGCACTACCACCCCCGGGGGCGTCTCAATGTGGTGTTCTATGAGGTGGGTGTGGCCAGGCAGGGGAGAAAACAAGTTGGAAAATTCTTTCTGCAACTGGGCTACCTCCGTGAGCTGGGTCAGGGAGAGGTGGTCTCCACAGGGGACCAGAGCGGTGGGCGATGTCAATTTTCTTTTTCGAACCTCCAGAATTCTCCGGTGCCTTCTCCAGAATTACCGACACCAACACCACGGGGACCTTCTCGTTCCAAAGTTTTAACAGCTTGAGGTGGTAAATCTGTAATGCCTCACCCCTGTCCGTTCGTCTCACCTCATAGTCGACGTCCCCGACTTGCCGTGTGACCTCGAAGGGCCCTTGCCACTTGGCGACCAATTTGAAGCTCAACGTGGGCAACAATACGAGTACTTTGTCTCCCAGTGTGAACTCCCTAAGGGGCGTGCCCATGTAGTACAGTCAGACTTGACGTTCTTGCGCCTGCCGCAAATTCTCCTGGGTTAAGTGCATGAGTGTGTGGAGTTTGGCACGCAGGTCGAGAACGTATTGAATTTCATTCTTACTGGGTGAAGGTCCCTACTCCCAATTTTCATGTAGCACGTCCAAAATGCCACGCGACTTATGCCCATATAACAATTCAAATGGTGAAAACCCTGTGGAGGCTTGTGAGACCTCTCGTACTGCAAATAACAGGGGCTCAAGCCACTTATCCCAATTACGTGCATCTTCGCTTACAAACTTCCGAATTATATTTTTGAGCGTGCGATTAAACCGTTCTACTAAGCCATCCATTTGTGGGTGATAAACGCTGTTGCGGATAAGCTTAATCCCCAGTAACCCATACAGCTCTCACAGTGTGCGTGACATGAATGTAGTGCCTTGGTCTGTCAGGATTTCTTTCGGAATCCCGACCCGGGAGATAAAGCAGAAGAGTGCTTCTGCTATACTGCATGCTGATTGCGGAGAGGCACTGCTTACAGATATCACATTGCATAGTCCACCAGAACTAAAATAAAGTGATATCCCTGTGATGACCGATCTAATGGCCCAACGAGATCCATCCCAATTCTTTCGAAAGGGATCTCGATTAAAGGGAGAGGGCGCAAAGGCGCTTTTGGAGTAGCTGCGGGATTTACTAATTGGCATTCGCGGCACGCTGCACCCCACCGATGGACATCCCCGCAAATCCCTGGCCAATAGAACCGGGCCATTATTCAGGCTAGTGTCTTATCCTGCCCCAAGTGTCCGGCCATGGGATTAAAATGAGCCGCTGGAAGTATGAATTCCCGGCGGCTCTTTGGAATTAACAGCTATGTTATCTTTTCACCAGTTTGAGTGTCCTGCGTCACTCGGT
Source organism: Neoarius graeffei (assembly GCF_027579695.1). Lineage (NCBI taxonomy): Eukaryota > Metazoa > Chordata > Actinopteri > Siluriformes > Ariidae > Neoarius > Neoarius graeffei. Next base: position 15,953,307 of record NC_083572.1, read on the forward strand.
ATAGCCTATCCTTAATAATAGCAATGTAGGGGAAGGCCGGCGTCGCATTTGGCTGGAGAATTTGATCATCGATTACTCTCACTTGGTCAAATGCATGCCGCAGAGTCCCGTCTCATGACTGCTCTAATGGGAAATCCTCAAGGGAATCCCCAAGACACGAAGGAGGGGCGGGGTGCTCCTCACTCCACGTATCGCCCTGACGCAGTGCTGACGTAGACAGCTCTGTGACAGCTTTTCCCGCCAATGCTACTCCGGGGCTTTCCCTAGCTGAATTATGGCAGGACCCACTCTTCACTATGCACGTCATTAATTCCTTAAAGCCCGGCCAATCAGTCCCCAAAATTAGCGAGTGGGTGAGACGAGGGTTAACCGCTGCCTTTACACTATGTTTTTCCACTTGAAATAGAATGTGGACAGACACTAAAGGGTAGTTGTGAACATCCCTGTGCACACACAACACCTTCACCATTCGTGCTCTCCCCAATACCTCACCTTGCACCAGGCTTTGGTGGATTGAGGTCAGGTTACAGCCGGAATCCACCAAAGCCTGATACGTATCCCCTTGGACACTTACCGGTATTCAATACACTCCGGCCCGATCGAGGGCGGTTTCTAGCACGTCAGGGGCCTGGACCACCGTGCCCACCTCCATTGTGGAGCACTGATGTTGATGTCCCAGCACCCCGCAGCACCAGCACACCGGCCCAGGCTCTCCCTCTGCACCAGTGTTATGGACATCACTCACCTGAGGGGGAGGAGACACAGACAAGGAAGGGGGAAATGGGAGGACACCATGGGTGCACCAGGCCGGCTGGGGGGGAGCCGGCCCCCGCCTCCACGGTGGGGGAATGGGGCGAGGACAGGGAGAGAGAAGAGAGAGGAGAAGAGGAGGCACGCCTTCCTGCCATCGGAACTGCCACCATGTGGTCCTCTGCCAGCTCGATCGCCTGGTCCAGTGACGCCAGGTGATGACACTGGACCCACTCTGCTGTTCCTTCTGGAAGTCGCATGATGAATTGTTCCAGTGTCACCAGGTCAATCACTCCCTTGGTGTCGCAGTCATCTGCCCTCAGCCACCACTGGCAGGTATCCCGGAGTTGCTACTTGAACGTGAACGGCCAGCCGACCTCCTCCAAGCGCAGCGAGAGGAAGTGCTGTCGCTGTTGCTCTGGGGAGTGGCCGACATGCTGGAGGATGGCTGTCCATAGGTCCCTATACACGAGCCGGCTGTCGGTGGGGAGCTGCAGCGCAGCCAGCTGCGCCTCGCCCGTCAGCAGGGGGAGGAGGCGCGCCACACGCTGGTCCACCGGCCAACCCCACACCTCTGCTGCCTGCTCAAAGAGCACGAGGAAGGCTTCCGGGTCATTGTGCGGACCCATCTTCGTTAGGGTGAGTTGGGGAGGGTCTGCTCCGGTGGTGGTCATGGGCCCCGCCGACACGAGCAGGTGCTGGAACACCTGACGGTCTTCCTGTTGGGCCAGCACCAAGGCTTCAAACCATTGTTCTTGCTCCTTCCAGAGGGCGACCAGCGCTTGGTGCTGGTTCTGCTGGGCTGTGGTGAGGGCATAGATGAGGTCCTTGAACAGCAAGGACTCCATGGGGCTGTTCCCTTCTGCACTTGGCCTGGGTTTCGGCACCACTGTAGCGAGATTCAGGTGTGGGTGGAGCACAGAAGCATGGCAGGCGGCTGTTTGCGTTGAAGAGGGGTTTTTATTTTACAGCTTTTCAGCATAGGGCTCCAAAAAACTCTCACTCTCTCACACACGCACGCACACACACACACACATATGGGCTGTCAATGAGCCCTCGGCGCCGACCTCCCCTTCTCGCTCTCCTTTTATCAGGCGCAGTCACTGAAGGAGACACACAAATACACGTTAATTGACAACAGGTGTAGTGACACAACCACTCACCTTCCCTGATTCCGCCCTCCTCCATTGACAGACCGATGCTCAGCCATGCCCCCGCTGCCACATAATAATAATAATAATAATAATAATAATAATAATAATAATAATAACATAAAAGTGTCATTTTGGTTCCTGAGATTAGCACTAGGGTTGGATTTAGGTGTAGTATAGCATTAATTAGGTTTTGCAATTAGCATTAACAAGGAGAGTAAAGCCTCACTCACAACCCGCTGTACGTGCTGCTACGGGCGGTCTACAGTAAAAAATTTGGCAAAACCGTGCTTGAGACTTGCATGACACTTGCGTGTGTTCAGCGCCATAGAAGGTCACAGACTGGCCGTGGAGACTTTTGGTCCTGCACATACAAATTCGACAGGTCTTGGAACAAATCAAGAACGTGTACACTCCTTTTGTACACCTGAACCAAGTCAGCAGCATGGCTAGTAGGGGCTTTTTGCAATGACAGTAAGACGCATGAGTGACGCACAGTCACTGTACAAGTGACATGCCTTAGGAGTGCTACACAAGTATTCCACACTTGCTATTTGTGTGGCCCACAAGACAGAAGTACATCTCACTTTCTACCCCTATGTGTGGTGTGCATGCAGCGCACGCGACCTGCACGCAGCGCACGCGACCCGCATGCAACACAAGGGGCAAGACTCTGGGTATATATTGGGGAGGAACCAAGGAACTGATCATGTAGCGTGTAGCATTGTAGAAGGGAAGAAGACCACCTCATTTGATGTTTTTATTTGAGTATATGTTAATTTACCATGCAAACGTCAAATAATAAAACATGACTATAAGGGAATAACGCATTTTACTACATTGTAAAAAATCCAAACTAAATAGCCCAACAGTTTGAGCACTGAAACACTTTGACTCTGACTCTGAGCTGCTGTCCTGCTCCTACTCCTGCTGAGTGGTGGGACGGGGTGTCGGGATGTCCTTGTCCTCATCACTGAGCATGGCACAATGGCCTGACAGCAATGATGGGATTGCAGTGTCTTCACTTCTGGGTGTCATTAGCTGAAACATACATGAAAATCAGTATATATAATATTAATTACATAAGCATATAGATACTGAAATGAATGTTTAAAGCATGTGTATTTACCTGTGAAAATACCTCTGGCGGGGTGCTGTGCCTTCTGCCGGCTTGAAGGCATGGTTCTCCCTGTCCGTGCAGGGCTCGCCGGTGCTGCTACCATCATCATCAAATTCTTCCTCCTCCTCCCCCTCTGCTGTTTCAGGCTGGGTTACTTCACTTTTTCTCGCTTCTTCTTGGGTCCCATTTTCTAAACTTTAAACTGAAAATTTTTAAATTTTTCCCACAAAATATCTAATGATCTTTAGTCGAAAGACACAAGCAGAATGCTGCAGATATGCTGGTTTTATACCCACTCCTGGCTTGCATCACACGCAAGTTATGAGTGATTGTAACATGCTAGTCACATGCATCACACATGCTTCACAAATGCGGCCTGTACTTGTAGTGCAGGAAACTGGTAAAATGCAAGTCACACGCACTCCACACTCACTAAACATGCACTGATCACTTGCGTCAGACACACGCTTTCCATGGGCTAACGGCGCAATTTTTTCCACGCCTCAAGGAAGTCAGGTGTGGAACCTGTACTTGACAAGTACTTTGCCTGTACTCCTCCCCCAAACTTTCCACTGGGTTCACCGTGACCCTGCGGCACAGCTGCGAGCTACCAAACCCTGCGACCCGTGCATATCCAAAACACTTATGAGTGAGTTGTGAGTGAGGCTTAAGACAAATGTGTGGGGCTTATGGCTACCCACGTCAACCTGACTGTATTAAAAACATCAGCACTGTTTGTGGAATGGATTATTTATTTTTTGCAGCCCTGGAAAAATTAACTAAATCTCCATGACAGTGTAGCTACAGTGGTGCTTGAAAGTTTGTGAACTCTTTAGAATTTTCTATATTTCTGCATAAATATGACCTAAAACAACATCAGATTTTCTCACAAGTCCTAAAGGTAGATAAAGAGAACCCAGTTAAACAAATAAGAGAAAAACATTATACTTGGTCATTTATTTATTGAGGAAAATGATCCAATATTACATATCTGTGAGTGGCAAAAGTATGTGAACCTTTGCTTTCAGTATCTGGTATGACCCTCTTGTGCAGCAATAACTGCAAATAAACATTTCCAGTAAGTGTTGATCAGTCCTGCACACCGGCTTGGAGGAATTTTAGCCCATTCCTCCGTACAGAACAGCTTCGACTCTGGGATGTTGGTGGGTTTCCTCACATGAACTGCTTGTTTCAGGTCCTTACACAGCATTTCGATTGGATTAAGGTCAGGACTTTGACTTGGCCATTCCACAACATTAACTTTATTCTTCTTTAACCATTTTTTGGTAGAACAACTTGTGTGCTTAGGGTCATTGTCTTGCTGCATGACCCACCTTCTCTTGAGATTCAGTTCATGGATAGATGTCCTGACATTTTCCTTTAGAATTCGCTGGTATAATTCAGAATTCATTGTTCCATCAATGATGGCAAGCCGTCCTGGCCCAGATGCAGCAAAACAGGCTGAAACCATAATACTACCACCACCATGTTTCAGAGATGGGATAAGATTCTTATGCTGGAATGCAGTGTTTTCCTTTCTCCAAACAACGCTTCTCATTTAAACCAAAAAGTTCCATTTTGGTCTCATCCATCCATTTTTCTAATAGCCTTCTGGCTTGTCCACATGATCTTTAGCAAACTGCAGACAAGCAGTAATGTTCTTTTTGGAGAGCAGTGGCTTTCTCCTTTCAACCTTGCCATGCACACCATTGGTTGTTCAGTGTTCTTCTGATGGTGGACTCATGAACATTAACATTAGCCAATGTAAGAGAGGCCTTCAGTTGCTTAGAAGTTACCCTGGGGTCCTTTGTGACCTCGCCAACTATTACACGCCTTGCTCTTGGAGTGATCTTTGTTGGCCGACCACTCCTAGGGAGGGTAAAAATGGTCTTGAATTTCCTCCATTTGTACACAATCTGTCTGACTGGATTGGTGGAGTCCAAACTCTTTAGAGATGGTTTTGTAACCTTTTCCAGCCCAGCCTGATGAGCATCAACAACACTTTTTCTGAGTTCCTCAGAAATCTCCTTTGTTCCTGCCATGATACACTTCCACAAACATGTGTTGTGAAGATCAGACTTTGATGGATCCCTGTTCTTTAAATAAAACAGGGTGCCCACTCACACCTGATTGTCATCCCATTGATTGAAAACACCTGACTCTAATTTCACCTTCAAATTAACTGCTAATCCTAGAGATTCACATACTTTTGCCACTCACAGATATGTAATATTGGATCATTTTCCTCAATAAATAAATTATCAAGTATAATATTTTTGTCTCATTTGTTTAACTGGGTTCTCTTTATCTACTTTTAGGACTTGTGTGAAAATCTGATGATGTTTTCGGTCATATTTATGCAGAAATATAGAAAATTCTAAAGGGTTCACAAACTTTCAAGAACCACTGTACACTTCCAAAACTCTTTTTATTTTTTTTTTTAATTCAAAGAATAAAGGCACTTTTTTTCACTCACAGTGCACATGCCCCTGTATCTGAGCTGAACACAGATGAGCAGGCGAATCCTCTTGTTCAGAGGCACTGCGAGTATGACTGGCCATGGACATCATCTCACTGGTGTGAGCTTTACCGGTATGTCTGTGTGTGTCCTTCTCACGCTCCTGTACACAGGACTAACACAGCTGTAGGCTTTTTGAACAGTGAAGGCGAGTACTCACACATCAGTGACTGCAGGCTTCCCCTTTCTTGTGCTCCTTGTTCTTTGTGTTTTATGTTGCCAAAATTTAACATTAACTATTTCACTTCAACTTTTGTCTCTGCAGAAATATGTCCTTTTATCCAACCCATCACAGTATATGTACTGATACAGTGTATGCTGTTGAGTTGTAATTTAGTTTGGGTAACTTATCATACACGATACAAGGCACAATACATTTTTGCCTTCAGTAAGTTATAGTGTGATCATTTGTAATTTACTGAGTGTACATTTAAAATCAGTCACTCCCCCCCAATAAATCTCATTATCCCAGGCAATGTTTAAAATAGTGACAGACCCAAAACAAATGAAAATAGCTGCACTAACAGGGTGCAAGGTAGTATCTTTAAGGTAATGTTAAAAAAAAAGAAAAAAAAATTGGTTCACCAACTTTGTGACAGGTTAAATTCTGCTTTTGGTAATCCTCAAGGGGTTTGTATATTTGTTTGTTTGTTGCACTGGTGTTTTTAATTTGGTGATAGGACTATTAACTAAACAGCTAGATGAAGTGTGTCTAGGGCATTTAAACTTGGTGGAGCTCAATCAACATAGTTAGTTAGCCTAACTACATGTCTTTGGACGAAACCGGAGCACCCCCACACAAACACAGGAAGAACATGCGAACTCCATGCATAAAGGCCCCCGTCGGCCACTGGGCTCAAACCCAGAACCTTCTTGCTGTGAGGCAACGGTGCTAACCGCTGTACCACCATGCCACCTGAGTGATGTACAGTACCAGTCAAAAGTTTGAACACACCTACTCATTCATACATGTTTCTGTATTTTTTACTATTTTGTACATTGTATAACAATATTGCAGACATCAAAACTATGAAATAACATATGGAACATATATGGAATTATGTGGTAAACAAAAAAGTGTTTAAAAAAACCAAAATGTTTCATATTTTAGATTATTCAAAGTAGCCACTGTTTACCTTGATGACACTTTACACACTATTGGCATTATCTTAACCAGCTTCGTGAGGTAGTCACCTCCGTGACCGTGACTCTTACGAGCTGTGCACCTTGTGCGCAGTCAGTCATCTGCTGGCATTTAACATCTAAGCTGACTTGCCGCTATTGTCACTGGTTTTCTCCATATTACATTGTCACTACTGTTTGCATTGTTTCATATTACGGGTCATTTTGTCATTTATCACTAATTGCCGTAACTTTATTACCATTCTAACAACTGTGCTGTGTAGGAATGCAGGGAAAGGCCTACCAGTATTTTAATCAACAACAGTTTGTCATTCCTCATTCATAGTATTCTGTTAAAATACATTCACCACTCATCTGTATTAACTCTATCTGGTTTCCACAAATGCAATGATACATACTAGCTGTTAAAACATTCTCATTTATTTGTTAAAACTTGGTAATCACCACTCCCTAAACAGTTCATCACATTCATTTCAGTATCCATTTCCTGGTTCCAGGGGGGACCCAGGTGCGCAGCTCGTAAGGGTGACGGTCACAGAGGTGACTACCTCACAAAGCTGGTTAAGATAATGCCAATACATACCATTCACTGTAAATAGGGGTGTTTGATCAGAATCACTTTTATTGCCAGGTATGTGGACACACAAGGAATTTGACTCCGGTTTCACTTAGCTCTCATAGTACAAAACAGATAAAAAAGCGTATACAGAAAACAAACAAACAAACAGTAAGGAAAAAATGGTGCAATAGGTGCATAGTGCAAAGTAATCCAAGTAAGTCAAGTATGGAACAGATAAATATAAAGTATAGAGTGTGCATAGAATTACGGTATAAGTGTGCAGATATTTTACAAGTGATCTCATCTCATCTCATTATCTCTAGCTACAGGGTCGCAGGCAAGCTGGAGCCTATCCCAGCTGACTACGGGCGAAAGGCGGGGTACACCCTGGACAAGTCGCCAGATCATCACAGGGCTGACACATAGACACAGACAACCATTCACACCTACGGTCAATTTAGAGTCACCAGTTAACCTAACCTGCATGTCTTTGGACTGTGGGGGAAACCGGAGCACCCGGAGGAAACCCACACGGACACGGGGAGAACATGCAAACTCCGCACAGAAAGGCCCTCGCCGGCCCCGGGGCTCGAACCCAGGACCTTCTTGCTGTGAGGCGACAGCGCTAACCACTACACCACCGTGCCGCCCCTTTACAAGTGATATTACTGATATATCAATCTGGATTTTAGCCGTTCATCACAGAAAGGATTTTCCCTTTTGGTGCAATATGGTGCATAGTGCAAAGATTCATTCATTCATTCATTATCTCTAGCCGCTTTATCCTTCTACAGGGTCGCAGGCAAGCTGGAGCCTATCCCAGCTGACTACGGGCGAAAGGCAGGGTACACCCTGGACAAGTCGCCAGGTCATCACAGGGCTGACACATAGACACAGACAACCATTCACACTCACATTCACACCTACGGTCAATTTAGAGTCACCAGTTAACCTAACCTGCATGTCTTTGGACTGTGGGGGAAACCGGAGCACCCGGAGGAAACCCACGCGGACACGGGGAGAACATGCAAACTCCACACAGAAAGGCCCTCGCCGGCCCCGGGGCTCGAACCCAGGACCTTCTTGCTGTGAGGCGACAGCGCTAACCACTACACCACCGTGCCGCCTAGTGCAAAGATGAAATAGTAAATATAAATAAGTATAAATATAAATATGAGTAACAGTGAGCACAGAATGACAGTATGAGTGTGCAGCAGGGGCGATTTCTCAGAGACAACAAGGGAAGCCGAACTTCCCCTAAAATTCTCTCCCCAAACTGCGGCGTCTACGACGTTGAATTCTCATTAAAACAATAACTTGCATAACATAATATATGCCCAAGATTGTATTTACGTTCATAACTATCCCTATGTCATCCTGTAACTTATTTGAGTGATGTCTGACGAACTTGCAGTTCGCTACGAGAATCACCTTTGCTGCCAGGCTGTAACCTTTTTTATTTCAATGGGCTCTATGGACTGGCAGCTGGGTATCCGTTGCAGTCTACGAGACGGCTCTGAACAGCCAATTTCGGCTAGTTGTTATTGGTTAAAATCGACAAAATAGTCACTTCCAGGGAAGCTGGGTATCTCTGGGGGTAAACGGGACATTGGGAGGGCCAAGAAGCCGGGCTGATAAAGGATTATTGGAGGTGGTGTTTGAAAGACATGAGGAAGGTGGTCGCTGTACTTCGGCGAGGAACACGGTAAGCATGATCAGTCAGTCCCTAGCGGATGTCGAGAAAGTGTAGTCGTGTGCCAAAGCGCTGTCTGAATTTCTTTTCATATAAATGTTTCTTCTCATTGATGTCTCTGTGCATTACTCTGTAAATAAATGTAAATATTACTCGTTGTGCTCCGTTAACTTTCATCCATTCTATCAGTTTGATCATTCGTGAATTCACTCGTTAATTTCATTTGTAGTTCAATCAACGTGGTTGTAGGCTAGCTTGAGCCTTATTGGGATCTGCAGTGCTAGCTGCTAACAGCTGGTATCTGTCTGCTACGTATAATGGCAAACGTCGTGGACATGCTTTTGTCAAAACGTTTTGACACTCTGCCATATGAGGAGAAAGTGAGAATTAAAGAGCAAGGCAGACCAAAGCCCAAGCTTAATCTCATTCAAAAATCAGCAGGTCATAACAGGTCTTTTCAGGTGTCTTGGTATGAAAATGTGAACTGGTTGACTGGGTCTCCTGTGACTAATAAAATCTACTGTTGGCCATGTCTTTTGATGAAGCCCTCTCAGGGAAATTTAGTTTGGTCAAAAGATGGGTTTGGGGACCTGGTGAATTTCAAAAGGGCTTGCAAAAGGCATGAAACGAGCAATGAGCATATCACTTCATGTGCAAGACTTAGCTGTCTGGGGAGGGTCAGGGTGGAACATGCCATCAATGAAGGTGCTCATATACAGTGTGCAAGGCATAATGAAATAGTCACTCAAAACAGGGCCTTCCTGAAATGTTTGATAGATGTTACCTCATTGCTTGACCGTCAGGAACTGTCATTCAGGGGGCACAATGAGAGTCATGAATCAGACAACAAGGGGAATTACAGAGAATTTACTGAAACATTAGCAAAATATGACTCTGTCCTAGCCACACGTTTTCAGTCATCAGCTGTGTTTACTGGTATGCCTCACACCATTCAAAATGACCTGATCAATGCACTTGCTGCCACTGTTTCTGATGAGATAACCAGTGAAGTGCAGGCTGCTCCCCTTTTTGCTTGGCAGGTGGATGAGACCACAGACATATCCTGTCATGCCCAAATGTCTGTCATTGTTTGCTATGTGGATAGGCCAGGTGCAATCCAGGAGCGTTTTATTGGATTTTTTGATGTGTCAGAAGGCCACGATGCTCAGTCTGTGTTTGAGGTTTTGCAGCAGAATATGCATGCTTACAATTTTGAGGAAAAACTTGTGGCACAAACATATGATGGGGCTGCAGTTATGGCATCGTCTCTCAATGGCCTGCAAGCCAGAGTCAGGGCAGTAGCTCCTAGTGCCATGTTTGTGCATTGTTATGCACATAGACTGAACTTGGTGTTGTCCCAGAGTGCTAAATGCATACCTCAAGCAAGAGTGTTTTTTGCAACGTTGTCTGGGTTTGCGACATTCTTTGCGAAATCAACTAAAAGAACATCTTTTCTGGAATCTGCAGAATGTTCAAGGCTGCCCCGAAATGTACCTACTAGGTGGAATTTTAGTTCCCGCATAGTGGGCACTGTGCTTGAAAATTATGATGCTTTGATCAGGATTTTTGACAGCTTAATTGCTGATAAAAGCATGGATGATGATACAGTTGACTGTGCCAAGGGGTATGTGATGAGGATGGAGGACTTTGAGTTTGCCTTCCTGCTGCAGTCCTACTATGACATCTTTTGTGAGACAGATGTTGTGTTTGACATTGTGCAAGCCAAGGCCATGGATGTCCTTTTCTGCAAAAAGAGAGTAGAGGCCCTGCTTTCTTTTGCAGTGGAGAAAAGGTCAGAGGAGGCTTTTCAAGCTGTGTATGTCAAAGCTGCAAATATGACAACAGACCCTCGAGATGTGCCCTTGAGAAAGCGCCGCTCCACGTTGTCAGATCCACAGGAGCATTACAGGAATTTGTATATGGCCATCTTTGATAACATAATTTAACAGATTTCTCGTCGTTTTGCAAACCTGGAAAGTCTGCGCTTCCATGAACTGGTTAACCCAGGAAGGTTTGATGAAATGAAGCTGGTGTTTCCAGAGGAAGCATTCCAGAGTGTTGAGAAAATGTATGGTAATTTTTTTGATTTAGGGAGACTACAGTCTGAGCTGCAGGTTTGGTACAAAAACACTGACTTGCAGGGCACTCTGGGCAAGCTGAGTGATTCTGTGTTGTTTTTCAAAGACATGGAGCTGGACAGTTCAATGCCCCAGCTATACAAGCTGCTGTCTTTAGTTGCAACTATTGGCGCCACATCAGCTGGAGTAGAGCGTAGCTTCTCTTGTTTAAAAAGAGTGAAGTCTTTCACTCGAAATACAATGGGCCAACACCGTTTAAGTAGTCTTGCTCTGCTGGCCATTGAGAAGAAATTGGTGAAGTCTCTGGAAAGCACAACCAGCTGGTATGACAGGGTCACAGACCATTTTCTGGAAAAGGAGCGGAGGGCAGAATTTGTGTACAAATAGTGTGCATCATATAATGTTCATGAATCTGAAGTGTGTATATTGTTCAGTAATGTTTAGAGAATGGTGTGATCTGTGTTATAGGTTATTACTTACTTACTTACTGCCCGCTATGCCTTCTGGCATGTAGGGCAGCAACGAAGGACCTCCACTCCGGTCGGTTCTGGGCTAGCTTCTAGACACCTCCCCATGTTAGATTCAGAGATATCATCTCTTCCTCTACTGTGCGACGCCAGGTGGTCTTTGGTCGTCCTCTTTTCCTTTGCCCTTCCGGTGTCCAGTGCAGGGCAACTCTTGTAATGTTATCTTGTTCTCTCCTCAGAACATGTCCAATCCAGTTCCAACGCCGCCTTGTTATTATTTCATTCATACTGTCTTGATGACATCTTATTAACAGTTCTTCATTAGATATTTTGTTAGGCCAGAAAATCTGACATATCTTCCGCAGGCTCCTAGTATGAAAAACTGACAGGTGATGGATGTCACTGGCTGTCATTCTCCAGCATTCTGCACCATAGAGGAGGGTGGATAGAACACAGCTCTGGTACAACTTCAGTTTTGTCTTGAGTCTGTACTGTTGTGACTTCCAGATGTTGTTTAAGCTCCTGAAGGTATTCCTAGCTTTGTTTATTCTACTTTTGATGTCACTGTGCGCACCTCCATCTTGTTTTACAGTACTACCAAGATAGGTAAACTCGTCCGTTACTGGTAGGGCATCACCATTTACATAGATTGGTAGTGGGTCGGAGACATTTAGGACCATCATTTCAGATTTCTTCTGATTTATTTTCAGGCCAACTTGTGCAAAATAGCTCAGCCGTTCTGTCTTCTCCTGCATGTGTTGGTGAGTGTGTGCGACTAGAGCCAGATCATCAGCAAAGTTGAGGTCTTCTAATGCTGAGAAGAGGGTCCATTGTATGCCTCTTGTTTTGTTTTCTGTTGTACGGCACATCACCCAGTCGATAACGATGTTGAAGAGTAATGCTGACATCACACAGCCTTGTCTGACTCCAGTCTTTACCTGGAATGCCAGGTTACTCTTTCCTACCCTGCATTTGAAGTTGGTGTAGAAAGCCTTGATAATATCCACTATATGTTGTGGGATCCCATACTTCCTCAGGATTTTCCAGAGGCTGTCCCGATGTACACTATCAAAGGCTTTTTCAAAGTCAATAAAAATTGATGTATAATTGCCTCTGCCATTCTGTGCACTGTTCAATGATGTTACGTAGTGTGAATATGTGGTTTATGCATGATCTCCACTTGCGGAATCCTGCCTGTTCCTTCCTGAGCTTCTCATCAACCACCTCTGTAAGACGTTGTATGATAACTTTTGCCATGATCTTGCTTGGTATCGATAGAAGTGTAATTCCGCGCCAGTTATTACAATTCCTCAAGTTGCCCTTCTTTGGTATCTTTATAATAATGCCTTCCAACCAGTCATCAGGTATTTCCTTCTTCTCCCAAATAGCTTTGAAAAGTGGTTGAAGCAGTTTGGAGGCCATGTCTGGTTCTGTCTTGAAAAGCTCCGCATTCAGATTGTCTTGGCCAGGGGCTTTACCATTTTTTAAGGTCTTAATGGCTGAAACAATTTCTTCCCTTGTTGGTGGGTCAATGCTAATTTCCAAGTCACTTTCTGCAGGTTCTACATCTGGTTCTATTGTGGGTGGTGGTCTGTTCAGCACTTCCTTAAAATGCTCAGCCCAACGAACTTCTTGTTTTGCCTCAGTTGTTAACAATTGGCCCATTTTATCTTCTATTGGCAGCTCAGTTGTTCTTCTGTGTTTTCCACTGACTACTTTGGTGATCTTGTAGACTTTCCCTTGTTCTCCTTTTCTAGCTGCTTCTTCTGCTTGGTTTGCAAGATCTTCTAGGTATGCCCGCTTGTCAGCTCTGGCTTTCCTCCTTACTGCTTTGTTGGTGTCTTGGTATTGTTTCTTGTATCTTTCCCTCAGTCTTTCAGACTTTATGTCATTTATTTGTTTCTTCAAGGCCCTTCTATTTTCAACTGCTTGCCATGTGTCTTCACTTATCCATTCTTTCTTTTGGTTTCATTTGTAGCCAAGGCAAGATTCACTTGCCTTCACAAAGGCTGTTTTGGTCTGCTCCCACATGGTGTTGATATCCTCTGGTTCTGGTTCTCTATGGTCTAACATATCTGATAGTGCTTGGAATCTGTTCTTTAGTTGTAGAACAAATGCACCTTTGACTTTGGTGTCTTGTAGCTTTCCAACATCAAAATGCTTTCTAGCTGCCTTTTTGCTACCATCTTTTCTAAGCTTTATTCTCAGCATAGCTGTAACCAAATGGTGGTCGCTGCCAATGTCAGCTCCCCTTTTGACTCTGACATCAAGCAATCTCCAGGTGCCATTTATCATGAGATGGTCGATTTGATTTTGATCTCTTCCATTTGGGGAGCACCATGTTAGCTTGTGGATGTCCTTGTGTTGGAACAACATTCCGCCAATGACTAGGTTGTTTACAGAGCAAAACTCTGCCAATCTCTCCCCATTCTCATTCATTCTTCTGCAGCCTTCTCTACCCATTGCCCTGTCATGTTCGTCATTGTTGTTTCCTACTTTGGCGTTAAGGTCATCACTAGTCTCAAGTCATGACCTGGTGTAGCTTCTAAAACAGACTGCAGTTGTTCATAGAATTCATCTTTCAAGGATTTCTCACAATCGTTTGTTGGAGCATAGCATTGGATAATAGATGTGTTAATTTGTTTCCCTCTCAGCCTTATCTTCATAAGCCTACTGCTGACAGGTTGCCATTCTATCAAACTCTTCTCTACTCCTTTCTTCAAGATGATGGCCACTCCTTCTCTATGTTGCTGATCATCTCTTCCTGAGTATAGCAATGTTTCCCCTGTGCATGTTGTAAGTCTCCCTGATCCTGTCCATCTACTCTCACTTATTCCTAGTATATCTAACTTATATCTTCTCATCTCCGATGTTACTTGTGCTAATTTCCCTGTATCATACATTGTCCTAACATTCCAAAAACCTATCTTAGTTTTGGTTTTGGCATTCAGAACTTCCACCTTCCTGCCAATGGCTTCCTTTTGGCTTTCACCACTGGCATTCATCCTGGCATCTGTCGATAGCCCTGAAAGTCCATCACGCCCAGTAGTGTTGATTCCTTCTGTTGCTGTTTCCGTAACATTGTTTGTTTTTAAAAGACAGAGTTGTTAGCCCTGTGCTCAACCCCCAACCTGGAGAACCAGTGGATTGCTCTTTGTCTGGCCTCTACCCTTTGACCTGTCCAGCATGGGGGGCCCTACCAGGAGATAAATCTCCCACTGGCATAGCTCTAGGGGTCACTGAGACACACAAGTTTCCCGACCACTACAAGGTTGCAATCCCATGGGAAGGTTATACATTATACCTGGGTATAATATTCAAGGTTCTGTGTGTTGCATAGCCTACCTGGTTATGAATTTCCAGACTGTGTTGCAGAAGATGTTCAAGGATGTGTTGCACAGCTGGGTGTTGTGTTAAAGACTCTGTGTTGCATATCAGGGTATGATGTTCAAGGCTCTTCGTTGAATAGCCAGTAATTTTTGGATGTTTGATATTTTTGATTAAGGATATGAGGCACTAGCCTGGCAAGCCAGACTATAACATGAAATGTACAAGCAAAAATACTTTCTGCCACTAGGTGGGGTTGTCTAGTTCACTATGCTAATGGGGCACACCTTTCTATGCTTTGATATCCGGCCTACAGGTTTTACGATGAATGCGTAAAATGGGCTTCCCCTGTTTTAAAAACCAGCAGCCGCCACTGGTATGCAGATATATTGCAAGTGATACTACTGATATATGAATCTGGATTTTAGCTGTTCATCACAGAGACAGCCTGAGGGAAAAAACTATTCTTGTGTCTGGTTGTTTTTGCATACAGTGATCTATATCGCCTCCCTGAGGGGAGAAAATTAAACAGATTGTGACCAGGGTGTGATGGGTTCGCAGAGATGTTACCTGCCCGTTTCCTGACTCTGGACAGGTATAGGTCTTTGATGGAGGGCAGGTTGACACCAATAATTTTCTCTGCAGACCTTATTGTCCGTTGCAGTCTGTTCTTCTCCTGTTTGGTGACCGATCCAAACCAAACAGTGATGGAAGAGCAAAGAACAGACTGAATGATGGCAGAGTAGAATTGTGTCAGCAGCTCCTCAGGCAGGTTGAGCTTCCTGAGCTGGCACAGAAAGTGCAACCTCTGCTGAGCCTTTTTGACTGTGCTGGCCTCCCACTTCAAGTCCCAAGAGATTGTGGAACCCAGAAACCTGAAGGTCTCAACAGCAGTCACAGTGTTGTTGGTGATGATGATGGGCAGCAGAGTGGGGGGGGGGGGGGTCCTCCTAAAGTCCACTGTCATCTCCACAGTTTTGAGCGTGTTTGGTTCGAGATTGTTCTGACTGCACCACCAGACCAGCCGTTCAACCTCCCGTTTGTATGCAGACTCGTCACCATCTCGGATGAGGCCAATGGCCATTGTATCATCCACAAATTTCAGGAGTTTAACAGACGGGTCTCTTGAGGTGCAGTCGTTGGTATAAAGGGAGAAGAGCAGTGGGGAGAGCACACACCCTTGGGGGGTGCCAGTCCTGATAGACCGAGTGCTGGATAAGATGCTCCCCAGCCTCACCTGCTGCTTCCTGTCGGTCAGGAAGTGTGTAATGCACTGACAGGTGGAGGAGGGCACAGTGAGCTGGGTGAGCTTGGTGTGGAGGATGTCTGGAACAATGGCGTTGAATGCCGAACTGAAGTCCACGAACAGGATCCTGGTATATGTCCCTGCAGTGTCAAGGTGTTGCAGGATGTAGTGTAGACCCATATTTATTGCATCATCCACTGACCTGTTTGCCCAGTAGGCAAACTGCAGGGGGTCCAGCAGAGGGTCTGTGATGTCCTTCAGGTATGACAACACCAGTCTCTCGAAGGACTTCATGACTACAGATGTGAGAGCAACAGGCCTGTAGTCATTCAGTCCTGTGATATTGGTTTTCTTAGGAACTGGAATTATTGTGGAGCATTTGAAGCATGAGGGGACTTTACACAGCTCCAGGGATCTATTAAAGATCTGGGTGAAGATGGGAGCCAGCTGGTCAGCACAGACCTTCAGACAAGAGGGTGACACACCATCTGGGCCAGGTGCCTTCCTGATCTTCTGTCTGTGGAAAAGCTGACAGACATCCTCTTCACAGATCTTGAGTGCTGGTGGGGGGTCAGAGGCGGGGGGTGACAGAATGGCAGAGGGTGTAAATGGGTCTTTAATGACTGAAGGGGGGAGAGGTGTGAATGTGTCGAATCTGCAGTAAAACACATTCAGCTCGTCAGCCAGTTGATGGTTCACTGCAGTGTTGGTGAATGGTCTCCTATAGTTAGTAATGTTCTGCAGGCTTCTCCACACTGACGTTGGATCGTTTGCTGAAAGGCTGTTTTTAATCTTATCAGCATAGCTCCTCTTAGCTGCTTTCACCTCCATTGTCAGTCACTACGTTTACATGCACATAGAGAGAATCGAATTTCTGCCATTGCTCGACTGAAATCGAAGTTCAAAATGCCATGTATACACCTTAATTCGGCTGAAATTGAACCGAACTTGATTTCTCGGAATCGAGCTACACAACCTAGTTTATGCGATTTCTGCCAAGCTACTTTGTGCATGTATACCCTATTGAGCTAGTTGTCGAGCTACTTCCGGAAGTGACGAGTGACGAGACCACAAGCGGGAAACACAACAGCCTCGGTCGGCATGACAACAGTAGTAGCGAGCAGCAGAAGAGGTCAGGAGGAACAGATGAAGAAGAGAAAATGGCAATGTAGAGCTCTCTGAAGTGTGGGTGGAGCACAGAGGACGGCAGGACAAAGCTTCTGGTACTAATAGGCTTTTTATTATCAGACTTTTCAGTTTAACAGCCTACTTTTATTCTTGAGAGAAAAAACACACACACACACACACACACACACACGCGCGTGCACACGCGCTGTGTTCTAGTCCCGGGATGAGCTGTCGCCTCTGCTCTCCCTCTGCCTCCTTAAATAGGGCGCGGTTACTGGGAAGACACACAAACACAGGTTAATTACCGTCAGGTGAAGTGATTCTGCCACTCACCTTCCCTGGCTCTGCCCTCCTGTCACAGACCGGCACTTGACCACGCCCCCACTGCCACAGGCAAGCAGAAACGTGCACTTCTGGAGCAATGAGGAGACAGAGTTCATGCTCATTCAGCTTAAGGAGTTGAATATATTAAAATTCATGGACGGGAGAAAAACGCGCAATGGAGAACACAGAACTGAAAACTTTGTTTACACTCTTGAATAGCTCTTCTTCATGACGACAACCGGAAGTGTACCAACACGATGGGGCGTGTTGCGCCACCTGTGGCTCGGGTGCACAATGCACCTCACACAATAGCCCGATTTCATTGTGTGCATGTAGGATTGGATTTCTCTGGCACCCTGCTGGGACCTTCAGCTCGATTACCGACAGCAGCTCGATTTGGATGTGCATGTAAACGTAGTCACTGTGTTTCTGGTCTGATTATACAGAACTCTGTCTCCACTTTTGTAGGCCTCTTCTTTGTTCTGGCAAAGTTGCCTGAGTTTTGCAGTGAACCAGGGTTTATTGTTGTTGTATATGCGGAAGGTTTTGGTAGGCACACACATATCCTCACAAAAACTGATGTAAGATGTCACAGTATCAGTCAGTTCATGCAGCTCTGAGGCTGCAGCCTCAAAAACACTCCAGTCAGTGCAGTCAAAGCAGGCTTGTAGTTCCACTTTGGCCTCATCGGACCATCTCCTCACTGTCTTAACTACAGGCTTAGCAGCTTTCAGCTTCTGCCTGTAGGACGGGATAAGATGAACCATACAGTGATCAGATAGTCCCAAGGCTGCATGGGGGACAGAGTGGTATGAGTCCTTTAAAACAGTGTAACAATGGTCCAGAGTGTTAGATTCCCTGGTGGGACACTTAATGTGCTGTTTATATTTTGGCAGTTCGTGGCTGAGGTTTGCTCTGTTAAAGTCCCCCAAAACAATGAGCAAAGAGTCCGGGTGTTTTTTCTCCACATTGTTTATCTGGTCAGCCAGGTGTTGTAATGCCTCATTAACACACGCCTGAGGGGGGATGTAGACTCCAACCAGAATAAACGAGGAAAACTCTCACAGAGCATAAAACGGTTTGCAGTTTATGAATAATGACTCCAGATGAGGACTGCATGATTTGTTTAGAACTGTGACATCAGTACACCAACCTTTGTTAATGTAAAAGCAGACTCCGCCTCCCCTCGTTTTCCCTGTGAGCTCCATTTTGTGGTCCGCTTGGTGCAGGTGAAATCCAGGCAAGTGGAGAGAAGGGTCCGGGATGTGCTCACCGAGCCAGGTTTCGGTGAAGCACAAGGCAGCAGATCTGTTAAAATCCATGTTAATTGAGTTGAGGAGCAGCAGTTCATCCATCTTATTGGCCAGAGAGTGGACGTTAGCCAGGTGAATAGATGGGAGCGCAGTGCGAAACCCCCGCTGCCTCAGTCTGACGAGCGCGCCGGCTCGCTTCCCCCGGTGTCTCCGGCGTCCTCGGCGTAATCCATAGAGAGCTGCTGCTCCTCCAACAAGTAGCTCTGGAAAACTTTCTGGATCAATGAAAACCGATGAAAAAGCTTTCCTGGTGGTTATTCCAATGTTTATAAGTTCTTCTCTGGAGTATGTGACCAGCGAAGGAGCACAAAAAACACAACAAATACACAAAAACATAGAAAGTACGAGAGAGCGAAGTACCAAGGCAACCATCCGCGGCGCCATCTTGGATGTACATACTTGATGGGGTTCCTAATTGTACAGAAATGTTTTGGGTGAATGGAAATGGTTTTGCTTGTTTGTTTATTTTATATTTTTTTATTTGATTCATTATTTTGTAAGGATTTTGTTCACATTAAGTTAACTGATTATTTTTGTGAATGGTTTAAGCCAGTGGGAGGGGCTACAGCTAGTTTTAGGTTGTGTTAGGCCCCATGGCCTCAGTCTGAGTGTTCTGACTGAAGAAGAAGGTACTGTTGTTTGGAAGGTGGTGGAAAGTTTATGTAGGGTCCTTTAGTGGCATAGCCTGGCAACTTTATACTTGTTTATTTTGTGCTTTGTACAGTTTTGTTTTGCCATTTTTCTGAAATTTTTTGTTATTGCACTGTACATATTTGCACCTTTAAAAAAAATTAGAAAAAGACAATCATAAAAAAAGCACTTTTTAATTGGAAAATGGTGTCTGCCTCTTCTCTTGACTTTTCTGCTGATCATCTTGCCACATTTGGTGTCAGAAGTGGGATCAAATTAGTTAGGCAAGGAAGAGAGGAACAGCAAGAAAAAGAAAATGATGTAAGAAGAAGAAGACGGCGCAGTAGAGGGTGCCACTGAGATGACTGAGCCAGTCACCCAAACCTCCCAGGGTGATGTGCTTGCTCATCTCTCCAAGATGTTTGAATCATTTTTGGAGATACAACAGGCCAGAGATGAGCGGCTAGAGAGGGAGTCTGCCAGGCAAGCCCACCAGTTCCAGATACTCAACCATCAGGTGAATCAGCTGCAGCTGGATGTGGAGTCAGCACGAGAACAGGGGACTACGCCACTGCCGACAGTTTCTGGAACCACTACACCTGAACCACCAGCAGTCACCACCAGAGGGTGAGGCTACGAACCAAAGATGGCCAAGCTGTAGGATTCTGATAACGTTGAGCACTGCTTGACCAACTTTGAACAGCTGGTGACTGTTTATGGGTTGTGAAAGGCAGACTGAGCCATTCATTTGATTCTGCTGCTGACTGACAAGACCCACAGTGCATTTGTGGCTATGAACCCTGGAAGTACATTGAACTATGAACTTCTTAAAGAAGCTGTGCTCAAAAAGTCTCATCTTATTATCTCTAGCCACTTTATCCTGTTCTACAGGGTCGCAGGCAAGCTGGAGCCTATCCCAGCTGACTACGGGCAAAAGGCGGGGTACACCCTGGACAAGTCGCCAGGTCATCACAGGGCTGACACAATGACACAGACAACTATTCACACTCACATTCACACCTACAGTCAATTTAGAGTCACCAGTTAACCTAACCTGCATGTCTTTGGACTGTGGGGGAAACCGGAGCACCCGGAGGAAACCCACACGGACAAGGGGAGAGCATGCAAACTCCGCACAGAAAGGCTCTCGCCGGCCACAGGGCTCAAACCTGGACCTTCTTGCTGTGAGGCGACAGCGCTAACCACTACACCATGCTCAAAAAGTATGAAATCAATTCAGAGACTTACCACCTGCAGTTTCAGGCACTGGAAACCAGCCCAGGTGAGACATCACAGGAACTTTATGTCCGCCTGAAGGATCTATTTTGTAAATGGACTCAATATGAGCAGAGCACTAAGGAGGATATTATGGAAACGATGGTCCAGGAGCAGTACCTGCGTGTCCTCTACCCAGGGGTGAAGACCTGGGTGAGAGAGCATAACCTAGAGACAGCAGCAGAGGCAGCCAAGCTGGTGGAGAACTTTGTGGTGGCACACAAGGGGCCAAAGAACTACTGCTATGCTGGAGTGCGGGACAGACAAGCTTGGGATAAATCTGATGATGCTGGTAGAGGAGTTGGTTCTGATACCCTTAGAAATGCCCTTTCCAATCCCACTGATCAGTCCAAAGGTTTATCCTGATTCAACTGTGGTCAGGAAGGCCACAACAGCCCCACTTGCCCCCTCAGGAAATCTAAATACACCCACCTTTGCTATGTCCCCTACCCCACTCCACCCCACCCATAACAGCTTGTCAGCACAGAGACCCTGTAATAATTATAGAAATTAATGGTAAGCCCACCCAAGCCCTAATAGATACTGGTTGCTCCCAAACACTGGTGCAGGAAGACCTAGTCCCCCATGAGTGCTGTAACTTTGAGGACAAACTTTCTATCTTCTGTGTGCATGGACATAAGTGAGCACATGACAGAAGATGTATATGTCAGGGTGTCTGGGCAGACTTTCCTGTTGAGGGTAGGGTGAGTGCCTAAGCTCCCTTATCCTGTTTTGTTGGAGCAGGACCTCTCTTTGCTGCCAGAGCAGGTAGAAAAGACTGCTTGGTATGGTGTGGTATGGTTGCCAGGGCCAGAGAACAACAGCAACTGACAGACATTGAAGAACTGCCTTATTGTGGGGAAGATGTTCCAGCTGAGCCTATTCAAACAAGGGTGAGAGGTGTGAGAGGTGCAGGAGAACTATTGGGGAGATTTTAGAACATACAGACATTCAGCCAGAGTCTGATGTTGGTCCCCCTACTTTGACTGAAACTGATATGATGTTTAAGAGTGACCTTGCTGAGGTCACCACATTAGGTGTTCAGACACCACATTAGGCCCATGTTTTAAGAAGGCATGTGATGGTACAGTTTTTGCTCCTGCACTGGGAAAGGAGGTGTACTTGCTGCAGAATAGCCTTCTGTACAGACAGAATGAGGAGGATCAGCAGCTTGTGGTCCCACAGAAGTACAGGAAGGAAGTGCTTGAGCTTGGTCACACTGTACCATGGGTGGGTCACTTGGCTGGCATGAAGAGTTTGCAGATAATCAGGAAGTGGTTTTATTGGCCAGGGCTTTACAAAGATGTGAAGAGTTTCTCTAAGTCCTGTCCTCAGTGTCAGCTGTCAGGTGGGAAAAGTTTTACTCATGCCCCTTTGATTCCGCTACCTGTAGTTGATACTCTGTTTGAGAGAATTGGGGTGGACATAGTTGGACCCTTGGAGAGGATTAGGTCACCGAATAGATTTATCTTGGTCATTTGTGACCCAGACACTGCCATGCTTCAGCTCTTCTCTAGAGTTGGTATACCCCATAAGGTGCTTACAGACCAAGGCCCCAACTTTATAAGCAAGACCCTAAAGCAAGTTTATGATCTCCTGCGAGTAAAAAGAATCAGAACCACTCCATACCACCCACAGACAGGTGGTCTCATTGAGCGATATAATGAGACCTTGGGGAACATGCTAAGAAAGTTTTTGTCAGACACCAGAAAGGACTGGGACCAGTGGTTATGTTACTTTTTTGCATACAAGGATGCTCCACAGGCTTCTCAACCTTTGAGTTCTTGGACACACATCAGGTTCAAGGCCCACTGGATGTCCTGAAAGAGACTTGGGAAAGGGAGACCTCGGGAAGGACCAACATCATCTCCTATGTGCTGAAGATGAGGGAGAAGCTCTCTACCGCAGCAGCCATGGCACAGGAGAACCTTCACAAGGCCCAAGAGAAGCGGAGGACCTCGTATGACCGTTCAGCCCATACACGTGTGTTCCAGCCTGGTGATTGGGTCCTGTTTCTGTTACCCAGCTCCGACAACAAACTGCTGGCAAAATAGCAAGGGCCCTACATTGTGTCCAGGAAGATGGAGCCAGTGACATATCAGATCCAGATGCCAGACCATCACAAGAAACATCAGGTATTCCATGTTAACATGTTGAAGAGGTGGAACGAGAGGCATGAGCCAGCAGCATCAACATCTGCCTTGATGATCCAAGCAGTTGAGGAAAAGTAGGAGTACCGTGAG
Source organism: Neoarius graeffei (assembly GCF_027579695.1). NCBI lineage: Eukaryota > Metazoa > Chordata > Actinopteri > Siluriformes > Ariidae > Neoarius > Neoarius graeffei. Next base: position 15,976,272 of record NC_083572.1, read on the forward strand.
CAGTACTTGCCTTGCCATGAAGAGATGAGCAAGCTGGACCTGAGCCATCTGCTGACCCTCAACTATGAGGATGATGGAAAAAGATAGCTCAGAGGCTAACATGTATGTAACCGGCAGTGATTTTTGCATACGGTGACATCATGAGCATTCTTATTCTCCTCTCATGTTGGACTGAAGGCAGACTAGATGCTCCAGTGACTCATTATCTCCCCTTGAGGTACAAACCAGTATTATGAGACAGATGTAATGCCCTGTCCTCTCTCAGGGATAGTTGAGCAGCATGCTAACTTCAGCAGACATCTCCGCAACATGATACATGGACTTCTTTGACATAACGTCAGAACTTCACTTTTTTTTTTGAGTACTTGAAAGTAAAATTCTTACACATAGCACTTTTAAAGGTGCTTCAGAAGGTCTGTTTTGGGTATCAGTCTTTTGGATTTTCTAGATTTGGAATTATTTTTAAATGTATAGTGAGGGTTTTCGATTTGAGACACAGATCATGAAAAAAAAATCAAGAAAGTTTTAAGAGAAATGGAGCTCATTTGACTTGGAAACCAAATGGACAGGGATGGTTTGGCTCTGACGTAGCATCTAGTAGACACTGCTTTTAGTCTTCCATATGGGTATAAGATACGCAAGCAAAAAATTCTGCTTATGTAGCAGCTGCATGCTATATGATGAAAGTGAAGTGTATTTGCACTTTTAAAGGTTCAATTTCATTTTTTAATCATATTTTAACATTGAATTAAAAAAGAAACAAGCATTTAGAAATATGGTAACCCATTTCAGGCAATAAGTTCTCTCTCTCTCTTTAAAAGTTTCTTTTCTCATGACATTTTTGCTCTAAAATGAGTAACTTGGTTTGCATGGAATTAGTAAAAACACAAACTCTGGTTAACTAGCATCCATGCTAATCGCATGAGGACAGTACAAAATTTCTACTGATTTTAAGTAAATCATATACAGTATAACTTGTGTAACAGGGTTGTACTTCTAAAGTGCCCTCACAATATCATCAAATAAAGAGAAAGTATACCATAACTTACTTTTACTTGTTCCCATGGCCTTCAGGGAATATGTATTACACAACCTCCTGTCAAACATGCAACATGTGGAATTTGTCAGATATTTCCTGGGGGTGAATGTGTTCAGATAACAGGTTTTATCAATGTATTAAGTTATTTATCTGAAATATGCACATGGACTATTGTTGTGAAGGAAACTCTTACCATTACCTACATTTTGGTAAATTTAATATCAGTGGGACACAAATGGCATGGCGTCATGGCCTCGCCCTTAAACTCAGAATTTGTAACTGCACATGTTCAACCACATACGCTCTCTCCCTCTCTCTCTCTCTCCGCCCTGTGTGTAGGTGTGGATGTGGACCACCCCAGGGTAAAAGGCCGAATCACCCAGGGTCCTGTGGTGTGTGAGAGTGTGTTCCATGAGGCCATGGGTTGCCTCACTGGTTTTTATGGTTACGAGGGCCCTGAGCCAAGACCTCTTCTCCTCTTTTCAACAAACACGGCAATCTGTGCGCCAGATGAGTGAGGGTTTAGAGGCTCCTCTCACATTATTTTCTCTCTTTCCCAGCATTCCCGTCTTCCACCATCATCCGTCATGCCGATCTAAGGGACTTTGGCCTTGTTTACTTGCTGTCACATTGCTCCATGTGCTATTTACAGCTCCACACATCAGTCCTGAGGGTGCATGCAGCATGAGTGACACAGACACACACACGCAGACACATCGTGCCATTTGTTATCACCATGGAAACTCTGAGGATATTTTTAAGCTTTCAAAGCAAAGGTTGAGAAACAGCATTGGAAGAGACGGGGAAGGAATAGAGAAGGAGGAATTCTGATGGTGTGTGTGTGTGTGTGTGTGTGTGTGTGTGTGTGTGAGAGAGAGAGAGAGAGAGAGAGAGAGAGATGCTAAGTGCAAACAGATGGACACGATATATCCTTTGCCGGCTGTTGCTGGGAACCACCTGTCCGCTGCTGCTTTGTCCACTGGGAAGGATTGAGGCAGAGCGCTTATCAGGTGTGACCTGCTCCAGATCAGCAGATCAGAAAAGCTGTGAGAAGGGGAGACAGGAAGTGACCTTGTAAGAGCTGGGGCCAAATATCTCAGCATCTCTCTCTCTCTCTCTCTCTCTGCCATGTTTTTTTTTGTAGCATGAATATTCCTTAGTTGCCAAGGTGACACAAATTACCTTAACCCACTTTCTATCTTATTAATTTCACCTCCATCTTTGAAGGATATCCGCTATATCCAAAAGAAAGAACCGAAAAAAAGATCCTCCTCCTCGCTGAATGCCAGAAAAGGAAGCTTGCTCTTGAAAGTATATTTAATCTGAAAATCACATCAAACCTCAAATAAAATACACTGATAAAAAAGTAGGGATAAAATGGAAACTAGTCATTTTGTGGTTTGAAATACAGAAGAGGAAAAGAGAGGGGTATGACAACATCTGTAATCTTTCAGCAAACATTAATGTAATAGTGAAAAAAATAAACATCTTCACTCAGAACATAAAAGCAACATAAGAACATAAATTTATCTACCATTCTAAGCATCTGTTTATGTTGCTAAGTATTAGTGTACACGGCCTTGAAGAATATTTTCTTTTCATTTTTGTGGATGGAAATAGAAATAAAATTTCACCAATAGATTTGGGAAGACCAAAGGATTCAGAGCGCATCCAGTAACATGGCAAAGTTGTAAGCCAAAATGTAGTTAGAGCAACTGTGGGTGGATTTTTCTTTTCTTTTTTTTTTTTTTCTTAGACACCTAATTCCCTGTGTATATAATACACACCAAATGTTATGATGCTAGGGCATTCACATCACATGGCTGATATTTTAAACATATTGAAATGTGTGCCAAGGAAAAAGCAGAAAAAGAGTTTTAGAAAATACTCCCCAAAAAAAAACTTTTATAAAACACTACTATAAGTAGGCATATCAGACGTTCGCTGGCCGTGCTGTGAAAATTGTGCATGCAGACGCTCATCTAAGTTTCCAACTCTGTCACTGCTTAACTCTTGAATATTTTCTATCATGAATATTATCATTAAAAAGTTTATAATTTCTGCTTTCCAAAGAAAGTTCTCATTAAGATCTGTTCAGTGTTTTGGGAGTAACAGCAGGTTGAAGTTAGTACAACAGAACACACGCTCTGCTTGCAGGACGTCGGAAAACTGCCGGTGCTTTTTGAGTCACAAGAAAGTGGTCAGGCTCTCTCTCTCTCTCTCTCTCTCTCTTCTGATTGGTTTCCGACTGGATTACTCGTGAATATCAATCAGATAACTTTTATAGGGATGTTCTGTAGCTCTCACTGTTTCTGATGAAGTATTCAGCAAAAATTTTCCATCAGCTAGTTTTGATGGGAAACTTTGAAGTGAGTTTTCATAGCTTTACCTACTTATTTTTTTCAAATCAAACTGATTCATGTAAATAAATAACTATTTTAGAATATAACTGTAATTGTTTTGATGGAAAATATTGAGATCTTAGTGGCCGGAATGATACTTTAAAAAAACGGAAGTCAGAAACACAAGTATCAATTTCAGTTCAATTAATTGGAATTGTTTATTGGATGTGGCTCACACAGTTTTTTCAAGGGTTAGCTTTGAAATCTGTGCATATTAATAAAAATAATAATTTATATTCTTTAATATAAACACTAATAGGCCCTACTTTTGAGAAATACAAAGGCCTACAGAGCACAAAGAAGGTATTAGAAATAATCTTTTATTCCTTTTTTATTTTGATAGAGAATGGTAGATGTGAATGACATTCAATGCTTATTTATGCATATTTTATAATTGTATTTGTAATTAACATTGATTTCTCCTTCTTTGTGATGTATAAATGAGAGTTAAGATCAGCTTTATATTGCACAAATAAAGCCATTTGGTGAAACTTTGAAGAAGAGAGTGTACCAATTTAACATTGTTGGTTTTTTTCAAACCTAATTAGCAAAATTAATACTAAATAAATATTTATTTGCATAATTGTTTTTTATTAATTTTTAAACTTTGTATTCAGTATACAACCATCTGCCTGCCAATTTCCATGTAAATATCTTGAAAAATTAAGTTATTAAGAAAAAAAAACATTTGATCTCATTCATTAATCAGGCCCATTTTGGACCATGTGATCCTAATATGTAACATTATGGCAGTTTTCTAAAAATTAAGCCATTTCTTTTCTGATTTGTAATATCTCAAGAACGGATAAACGTATTTTAATTCTGTAAAAAGTATGTTGCTCTGCATTCAATTTTGAATTCACTGAGAGCAGTTTCAAGCAATTTGGACTGAATTTGAATTTTCACCTGATATGCCTAATATAAGGACTATAAGGTGTGAGATAAGGTATATGGCCAATAGTATATGGACATCAAACCATTGCACACACATGCGCTTTTTGAACATTCCTATTCCAGAGTTAGTCGTCTTTTGCTGCTATAATAACCTCCACTCTTCTGGGAAGACTTTCCACTAGATTTTAGAGCATGGGTATGGGAATTTCTGTCAACTCAGCCGCAAGAGTATTCACGAGGTCAGGTCAGGCGCTGATGTCATGCCAGAATGACAGCACTAGCTATCCAACAACTTGATCTATTCAACGCACTAATGAACGAGGTATTCATTAGTGGTTCTTAACGATAAAACCACTAAAGTGCTGACCATAGACAGGACTATTTTTTGTCAGGGAGGCCGCCATAACTCCATTGTGCGTGATGTCATTTTCCGTGAGCACAATGGAGGTGTACAAGTGCATGCTACACTTGACTATGGTATAATATTATGGTCTAGCATGACTTTTCGTTCAATTTGTTTGCATTTCTCTGCAAAAATTATGGCAATGTAGTATTAGAAAGGGGCGGCACGGTGGTGTAGCAGTTAGCACTGTTGCCTCACAGCAAGAAGGTCCTGGGTTCAAGCCCAGCGGCCAACAAGGGCCTTTCTGTGTGGAATTTGCATGTTCTCCCCATGTCTGCGTGCGTTTCCTCTGGGTGTTCTGCTTTCCCTCACAGTCCAAAGACATGCAGGTTAGGCTAATTGGTGGCTCTAAATTGACCGTAGGTGTGAATGTGAGTGTGAATGGTTGTTTGTCTCTATATGTCAGCCCTGCAATGACCTAGCAACTTGTCCAGGGCGTACCCCGCTTCTCGCCCTTAGTCAGCTGGGACAGGCTCCAGCTTGCCTGTGACCCTGTACAGGATAAGCGGTTACAGATAATGGATGGATGGATAGTATTAGAAAAGGAATCAAAATAAAGCAGTGGCGAAGTTTATTGCCTGTTTATTTAAAAAAATATTTACCTGCTTATCTTCCTTCCATTTGAAGCATGACACGGTATGCTGTCCTGCTGTCAGTGTTTTGTGGTGAAACAAAGCAGAGATCACATCTGGCTTCGGTTGTCGTTTCTGCCTCGTGCCTCACTTCTTCCCAGTGATTTTTTTTCATACAAGTCCTTCACAAAACAATCTTCTGTAAAATGCTCACTGCACAATTTGCTGCTTTTTCCAGGAGTAAAAATTTCTTGCTTTACTTGATGAAGCCACTCGGCCAAACACCTTGGATCCAGGACAGAATGAAGAAGACGTACGGAATCCTACGCCATGCAGCATCACCCTTTTTTTCATCTCCTAATACATCCATGTATCTGGCTAATCCAGTATGGCTGTGCCTGGGGAAATGGCCCAACGGACTGATTTTACAACTTCAACCTGTTTTTTAAAGCTAATATCTGCTTAATTTTTTCATCTAGAACATTTTGTATTAATGTATAACAATAATGACATTTCATAGCCCCATAATTTCAAAGTTTCCTGGTTAATCGCTTTAAAACACCTTTAAATCTGTGTTTGTTAAAGTGGCTCTTTACACAACATGATCAAGGCACAATGAGAAAGTGGCCTTGGTAAAAACATTTCCACATCATTTCAGGATATGTTTATATTTTCCTAAAATAGAGATGTCAAGGGATATTACTGCCACACACACACACACTAAACCCATTTTTTGTGACTTTTCACTGTTTACGAGAATTCAGCAATATCAACATCCAGTGGTTTTCCCAGGCTTCCACACATTTGTGCAACTTTGTGCACTAGTGTAACTGTCAGAATCCATTTTTCATTTAATGGCTGTCAGTCTAGGTTCATTATTAGTGTCTTGATTTTGTAACTATAATTTAGGTCTTTAAGCAAAAAATAAAAAAAATTAAAATGTGGATGTTAAAAACAGACAAACAGAGAGAGAGAGAGAGAGAGAGAGAGAGAGAAACGAGGAAAAGACGGTGTGGGGTAAATCAAGAGAATGAGATTAAAAGAACACAGGAGGCAGAGAGAGGGAGAGCGAGAGATTAAAAGCGACAGGAAGGCGATACAGGCTAAAAGAAAGGAAGCCTGAAAATGGGGAAGATGTGAGTGACAGAGTGAGGAAGTCAGTGTAGGAGGTAAATAGCGCTTGGAAAGAACGTGCAGTGCTACACTCAAGAGCAGAGGATGGAGAGAAGCAAACGAATATCCTCCTTTCCTTTCATCTCTACCAAATCTCCCTGCCTTTCATGTAGGCTTCATGGCCTTATCCTCTTACTAAGAGTGAGTGAGTGTGTGTGAGAGAGAGAGAGAGAGAGAGAGAGAGAGAGAGAGAGTTTTATGCCTGTGTGATGTCATATCCTGTTGACTGAGGGTTCTACAGAAGTTTGGTAGAGAATGTTTGTGCATCTGCCAAACACACACATCAAAGTTTCACATTGTTCTTCACTTAAAAACAAGTTTCAAGGAGTCTATTGTGTCTTAGTCATAATTTATACTTCAGTTGTAACTCAGCTGCCAGGCTGGACCACAGCAGTGGCTACGTACAAACACAAGCCAGGAAACAATGGCGTTTTCCAGAGAACAGTAACTGTAAAATCCTCAAGGTCTCATATGCCTAACTTCTAGCCTTCAAGCTTTGAGAGGCAGCACCTAGAAAGGTCAAAACATATCAAATTGTACAAGCCTTTGTTGTTTTTTTTAAATTATTTATTTATTTAAGTAATGTCTTTTTTTTTGTTATAAATTGTAAATGACTCTCTTGGTCCTCTCTCACTTGGTCAGTTGGGGATCTCTCTCTTTTTTTAATAAAATTAATTATTGATTTTTTTTTATCATTTTGAAATATGATCCAGTGCACCCCTCATATATAGACTCATATATAGGCATATATAGGTTCTGGGTTCGAGCCCCGTGGTCGGCGAGGGCCTTTCTGTGCGGAGTTTGCATGTTCTCCCCGTGTCTGCGTGGGTCCCCTCCGGGTGCTCTGGTTTCCCCCACAGTCCAAAGACATGCAGGTTAGGTTAACTGGTGACTCTAAATTGACCGTAGGTGTGAATGGTTGTCTGCATCTATGTGTCAGCCCTGTGATGACCTGGCGACTTGTCCAGGGTGTACCCCGCCTTTCGCCCGTAGTCAGCTGGGATAGGCTCCAGCTTGCCTGCGACCCTGTAGAACAGGATAAAGCGGCTAGAGATAATGAGATGAGATGAGAATGAGATGAGATACTTGCATGGTTTTGGTATGTCACAGAGTAAAGCAAAAAAAAAAGTGTGAAAAGAAATAATTTATTGTTTATTGTACAAAAATATACTAGAATAGCCTGGACAGATTTGTTAGTACTCCGAGAAAAGATTATAAGTAATTGGATTATAGTGATATTTCAAACTAATAGTTTAACCTTAATTAGCATCATAGGTATCTTCAGTCTTGTCATCAGGCATTCAGTCAGTTTAAATGGAAAAAAGTCATCACTCTGCTGTCTGGTATTGTCGTGTGCACCACATTGAACATGGACCAGAGAAAGCAAAGGAGAAAGTTGTTTGAGGAGATCAGAAAGAAAATTATAGACAAGCATGTTAAAGGCAAATGCTCTAAAACCATCTCTAAGCAGTTTGTTCCTGTGATTACAGTTGTAAATATTATCCAGAAGTTTAAGTTCCATGGGACTGTAGCAAATGTCCTAGACATGACTGCAAGAGGATCACAGATTGAACAGAAGGATAGTGCCAATGGTAGAAAAAGAGCCAAGGACAACTTCCACAGAGATAAAAGTTGAACTCCAAGGTCAAGGTACATCAATGTCCATTTGTACCATCCATTACTTTTTGCGTGACAGCGGGCTCAGTGATTACCGTTGTTGAAATAAAAACTTTTAAAAATCCAGACTGGAATTTACTAAAATGCATATTGAGAAGCCACAATGCTTCTGGGAGCATTTCCTTTGGACAGATGAGACACAACTCAAGCTTATTGACAAGTCACATCAGTTCTATGTCCACAGAAGAAAAAAATGAAGATTTCAAGGAAAAGAACGCCATACCTATTGTGAAACACAGAGGAGGCTCGGTTATGATTAGGGGCTGCTTTGCCGCACCTGGCACGGCTGCCATGCAAAGGTAAACTGCAGTATCTGTATATTGTGTCAGAGCAAAAGATAGTCCAGTAGTGTCACCATCTTTTGCCACTGACACAATATGCAGATACTGCAGTTTGCCTTTGCACAGCAAACGGGGTGCCTTGAATCTGTGCAGGGCACAATGAAATCTCAAGACTATCAAGGCATTCTGGATCGAAACATACTACCCACCGTCAAAAAGCTCTGTCTCAGTCTCAGGTCACGGGTCCTCCAACAGAATAAAGACCCAAAACACACAGCTAAAAGCACCCAAGAATGGCAAAAAACAAACCATTGAAATATTCTGATGTGGCCTTCTGTGAGCCCTGATTTGAATCCTATCTGTAAAGAGCTGAAACATGCAGAGTGAAGAAGACACCCTGAGCATTTTGCTCAGGAAGAGTGGTCCAAACTACCTATTGGCAGATGCAGAAGTCTCACCGAGAGTGACAGACATTGCTTATTAGCAGTAATTGCTTCTAAAGGTTGTGCAACAAAACATTAAGTGACGGGTACCATCATTTTTGTCCCTGCCATTTTCAGTTGTTTTGTTATGTGAAATATTCATTTGAATCAAAAATCAAAAGCAAAGTCTGATTTGTGTTAAACATGGAATAAACAATGATGGATGCCATTAACTTTTGTCAGTTTCAAGTTATTTCAGTGACAGATGTGGACTCTTTTTTTGTGGAAGGATACCAACAAATTTGTCCACATCTGTATCTAATGGTCAATGGTCAATTCAAAATATAAAAGATGTCTAAATCAGCAAAACGTTTAATTTATAATCGTCACATCCCCTTCCCTGGAACTGACAATGGCCATAACCCTTTCACTGGGATTGACAAAGGCAACACTCCTTTCACTGAGACTGACAAGCAGAAGTGGGACTGAAAAAAGTCACACCCCCTTCACACCCCCTTCACTGATTGACAAAGATTACATCTCCTTCATTAGGACTGACAGTCACAAAGGCAACACCTCCTTCACTGGGACTGAAGAAAAGCCACACTCAGTTCACTGGGACTAAAAAAACAAAACAAAACACACACAAAATCTTCACTGTGATTCAAGATGGTCACTCCCTTTTCATTGGGACGAACAGGCACAAAGGCCACACTAGGGACTAGTAATGGACAGTTTTCACTGAGACTGACAGGCAAAAAGGCCACACCTCCTTCACCAAGACTAACAGGCAAAAAGGCCACGCCTCCTTCGCCAAGACTGATGGGCAAAAAGCCCACACCTCCTTCACTGAGACTGACAGGCAAAAAGGCCATACCTCCTTCACTGACATCAACACATAGCCACGTAGAGAAAGAGTCACGTCAATAAAGGTCCAAAATGCTTGATTGTTATGCGATTCATGTAAACTTCTTGTAGTTCCAGGAAGTTACTGGCAAGCAATTGGAATGCATAAATACAGAGACAGAGCTAGGATTTTTGGTAGTTAGTCAATAAATCCATTGATTAACAATATTTTTATAGTACACTGACATGTGTATGTAGTTACGGTACATCAATATGTTTGGGTTTTTTAAAAAGTAAAATTCAGTACTATTTGAGAATTAGAGTGAACAGCTAGCGTTACCTGCTTTGTTGACATAATTTTAGGATAAAATTACCTGAACTATTAATATTAAGTGTCTGTTAGTATTTACATCAGTAACATGAACATTATGCACCATGGGTCACGTTATTATTCATCTCATCTCATTACCTCTAGCCATTTTATCCTGTTCTACAGGGTCGCAGGCAAGCTGGAGCCTATCCCAGCTGACTACAGGCGAAAGGCGGGGTACACCCTGGACAAGTCGCCAGGTCATCACAGGGCTGACACATAGACACAGACAACCATTCACACTCACATTCACACCTACGGTCAATTTAGAGTCACCAGTTAACCTAACCTGCATGTCTTTGGACTGTGGGGGAAACCGGAGCACCTGGAGGAAACCCACGCAGACACAGGGAGAACATGCAAACTCCACACAGAAAGGCCCTCGCCGGCCACGGGGCTCATACCCGGACCTTCTTGCTGTGAGGCAATAGTGCTAACCACTACACCACTGTACCACCCCCACGTTATTATTATTATTATTATTATTATTATTATTATTATTACGACCTGGCGACTTGTCCAGGGTGTACCCCGCCTTTCGCCCGTAGTCAGCTGGGATAGGCTCCAGCTTGCCTGCGACCCTGTAGAACAGGATAAAGTGGCTAGAGATAATGAGATGAGATGATTATTATTACAGCTGCAACACATACAGTATATTTATTAGCATGAAGGAACAATTCTGACAGAATGTAACGCTAAACGAAGGGTTTAAGAGCTCCACCGTCCTGTGTACTGGATTAATGTTTATGTGGATGTGAAAAGTGCAAATATTAACCCAATATCTTTACTCATCCAGCATGGGATATTTCACATAACTTGAGATATCACATACTGTACACCCTTCAGAAGAAAATTTCCTAACTTAGTGGGGGATAATCCAATAACATGCTTTAATGAACATGCTGATGTGATTCAGATGTGCTGATAATATACAATCCAATTTGTTAAATATTTTACCCTTTAAAAGTGCGTCACAAATGATTTATTCTGCTGCAGCTCTACTGCACTGCTAGTAGTTGTTGCTACCTTCCGGGAACTATTGAGAGGCTCCATGGTCCTCCATTGCTGTAAAAAAAAAATGGTCCAGTGGAATGAACAGAGTTGACACATCTCTCTATGGAGAGAAGCCATGACCTAAAGGTTAGAGAAGCAGCTTTGGGACCAAAAGGTTGCTGGTTTGATTCCCTGGACCAGCAGGAGTTGCTGAAGTGCCCTTGAGCAAGGCACCTACTGTAACTCCCAACTGCTCTGTGAATGGATGTAATTTGGACCAACATAATCTGGACCAACAGGTAAAAAGGCCACTCATTCTTCACTGGGATGACTGACACAAATGCCACACTTATTATTTCAATAAGACTGACATGCACAAAAGCCAAATCTCCTTTACTGGGGGAACAGGCAAAAAGGCCACACCTTCACTGGAACTAAAAAAAAAAAAAAAAGCTGCAACCCCTTCACTGGGATTGACAAAGTCCAACCACACTTCATTGGGACTGCAGTGGTCACAGCTCCTTCACTAGGATTAATAATACGAGATCACATCTCTGTCATTAGGACTGACAAGCACAAAGATCAAACCTCCAATACTGGGATGGAAGAAAGGCCACAGCCCCTTCACTGGGATTGACAGGCAAAAATGCCAAACCCTTTGTGGCAGCGGGGGCATGACCAAGCGTAGGTCTGTGAATGGAGGGCGGAGTCAGGGAAGGTAAGTGGTGGAATCACTACACCTGATGGGAATTAACCTGTGTTTTTGTGTCTTCCCCAGTGACCGCGCCCTTTAAAAGGAGAGAGAGAGCAGAGAAAGGCAGCTCTCTCCCTCAACCAGAAGACTTGTGTGTGTGCGCGTGCATGTGTGGCTGGGAGAGCATGAAAGCCAAAGCTGAAAATAAAAAGAGTTTTGAGAACTCAGTTCTGGCCTGCCGTGCTTCTGTGCTCCACCCACCTGGTCAAATACGACAGTGGTGCCGAAACCTGGGACGGAGTGCAGAAGGGAACAGTCACATGGAGTCCTCCCCCTTCAAGGACCTGGTCCATGCCCTCGCCACGGCCCAACAGAGCCAGCACCAGGCGCTGATCACCCTCCGAAAGGAGCAGGAACAATGGCTCAAAGCCCTGGTGCTGGTGCAACAGGAAGATCGCCAGGCGTTCCGGCACCTGCTCATGTTGGTGGGGTCCATGATCACCACCACCGCGGACACTCCCCACCTCACCCTAATGAAGATGGGTCCGCATGATGACCCCGAAGCCTTCCTCGCTCTTTTTGAGCAGGTAGCAGAGGCATGGGGTTGGCCGGTGGAACAGCACGCGGTGCGCCTCCTCCCCCTGCTAACGGGTGAGGCACAGCTGGCCACGCTACAGCTCCCTGCCAACAGCCGGCTGGTCTACGTGGACCTCCGCAGGGCAGACCTCCAACGCGTGGGTCGCACCCCAGAACAGCAACAGCAGTGCTTCTGCGCGCTGCGCCTGGAGGAGGTCGGCCGGCTGTTTGCGTTTGGCCAGCAACTCCGGGATGCCTGCCAGCGGTGGCTGAGGGCCGACGACCGGGACGCCAAGGGAATCATCAATCTGGTGGCGCTGGAACAATTCGTTGCCCGACTTCCGGAAGGGACAGTGGAGTGGGTCCAGTGCCATCACCAGGCAACGCTGGATCGGGCCATTGAGCTGGTGGAGGACCATATAGCGGCCGTTCCGATGGCAAGACAGCGTGTATCCCCTTCTCCCCCCTCTTCTCTCTCTCCCTCTCCCTCTGTTCCTTGTTCTCGCTCCATTCCCCCACTACGGAGGTGGGGGGCGGCTCCACCCCAGCCAGCGCACTACACCCACGGTGCCCTACCGTTTCCTACTTCCTTGTCTGTGTCTTCCCCCCCTCAGGTGAGTGATCTCCGGAACACTGGCGCAGGGAGAGAGCCTGGGCCGGTATACTGGCACTGCAGGGAACCGGGGTACCTCCAGCATCAGTGCTCGGTGATGGAGGTGGGCGCGGTGGTCCGAATCCCCGACAGGCCAGGGGCCACCCTCAATCAGGCTGGAGCATATCGCATACTGGTGAGTATCCAAGGGAATACGTATGAGGCTTTGGTGGACTCCGGCTGTAATAAGATCTCAATCCACCAAAGCTTGGTGCAAGACGAGGCATTGGGAAGAGCACAATTGATGAAAGTGTTGTGTGTGCATGGGGATGTTCACAACTACCCTTTTTTTATCAAATTTGTATTATTATTATAACAAAATTACAAATCACACAAAACAGGGGAAAAAGAGGGAGGGTCAGGGGAGACACGACTCGACAAACATGCAGACACACAACAACAGAAAAGGTAAGAAAGAGACAAAAAAAACACACACAAGACAAAACAAAAAACAAAAGGGGCTCTAGTGTCCCATCAAGTCCTTGATCGAGTCAGCCAAGTTGCGCCAAAAGTCCAATGTCTTTACTGAAGCTCCATTGACTCTAGCTGTGGAGAGTTCCATGTATACAACGTCCAGAAACGTGAGGCTCCAGTGCCGCATCGAGAGGTCGTGGGGGGGGTTTCCACCGCGTCGGTACCATCTTTTAGGTAGCAGTAAGCCCCGCATAGATTGCCCGCAGAGTTACTCCAGTTACACAAAGAGGAGATAGGTCATTCAGGATCAAAGCACCCTTGTGAACAGGCACATTGACATTGAACAACCGAGACAGACAGGACGCAACATCACTCCAAAACTGAGAAACAGTGCCACAGTCCCAGAACATGTGGAGAAAGGTGCCATGAGATTGTGTTGGGCAAAAAGTACATAAAGGACTATTGATTATTTTCATGTGGTGCATTATAACAGGGGTCAGGTAGGTTCTATGGATGAAGTTATAATGAATGTGTTGGTGATCAGGATTGCGTGACACCTCTGAGATGCTGGACCAAACGTCATACCAATCAAATTCTTCGCTTAGGTCAGGGCAGTCGCGCATCCAGATCCTCTCTATAGGGAGGCTAATACAACCCCGATTCCAAAAAAGTTGGGACAAAGTACAAATTGTAAATAAAAACAGAATGCAATAATTTACAAATCTCAGAAAGTGATATTGTATTCACAATAGAACATAGACAACATATCAAATGTCGAAAGTGAGACATTTTGAAATTTCATGCCAAATATTGGCTCATTTGAAATTTCATGACAGCAACACATCTCAAAAAAGTTGGCACAGGGGCAATAAGAGGCTGGAAAAGTTAAAGGTACAAAAAAGGAACAGCTGGAGGAACAAATTGCAACTCATTAGGTCAATTGGCAATAGGTCATTAACATGACTGGGTATAAAAAGAGCATCTTGGAGTGGCAGCGGCTCTCAGAAGTAAAGATGGGAAGAGAATCACCAATCCCCCTAATTCTGCGCCGACAAATAGTGGAGCAATATCAGGAAGGAGTTCGACAGTGTAAAATTGCAAAGAGTTTGAACATATCATTATCTACAGTGCATAATATCATCAAAAGATTCAGAGAATCTGGAAGAATCTCTGTGCGTAAGGGTCAAGGCCGGAAAAACATACTGGGTGCCCGTGATCTTCGGGCCCTTAGACGGCACTGCATCACATACAGGCATGCTTCTGTATTGGAAATCACAAAATGGGCTCAGGAATATTTCCAGAGAACATTATCTGTGAACACAATTCACCGTGCCATCCGCCGTTGCCAGCTAAAACTCCCTAGTTCAAAGAAGAAGCCGCATCTAAACATGATCCAGAAGCGCAGACGTCTTCTCTGGGCCAAGGCTCATTTAAAATGGACTGTGGCAAAGTGGAAAACTGTTCTGTGGTCAGACGAATCAAAATTTGAAGTTCTTTATGGAAATCAGGGACGCCGTGTCATTCGGACTAAAGAGGAGAAGGACGACCCAAGTTGTTATCAGCGCTCAGTTCAGAAGCCTGCATTTCTGATGGTATGGGGTTGCATTAGTGCGTGTGGCATGGGCAGCTTACACATCTGGAAAGACACCATCAATGCTGAAAGGTATATCCAGGTTCTAGAGCAACATATGCTCCCATCCAGATGACGTCTCTTTCAGGGAAGACCTTGCATTTTCCAACATGACAATGCCAAACCACATACTGCATCAATTACAGCATCATGGCTGCGTAGAAGAAGGGTCCGGGTACTGAACTGGCCAGCCTGCAGTCCAGATCTTTCACCCATAGAAAACATTTGGCACATCATAAAACGGAAGATACGGCAAAAAAGACTTAAGACAGTTGAGCAACTAGAATCCTATATTAGACAAGAATGGGTTAACATTCCTATCCCTAAACTTGAGCAACTTGTCTCCTCAGTCCCCAGACGTTTACAGACTGTTTACAGAAAAGGGGATGTCTCACAGTGGGAAACATGGCCTTGTCCCAACTTTTTTGAGATGTGTTGTTGTCGTGAAATTTAAAATCACCTAATTTTTCTCTTTAAATGATACATTTTCTCAGTTTAAACATTTGATATGTCATCTATGTTCTATTCTGAATAAAATATGGAATTTTGAAACTTCCACATCATTGCATTCCGTTTTTATTTACAATTTGTACTTTGTCCCAACTTTCTTGGAATCGGGGTTGTATGTTTGGGTATAACCAGGAAGTGATAAAGCCTGGATACCATACCTTTTGTCGATGACTGGCTAGTGAACAGTTTCCTCATAGGGTGAGTAGGCAAAGGACTTTGCCAGGGAACACCATGTGCTTTGAGCGCGGATCTTAGTTGTAAATAGAAAAAAAAGGAAGAACATGGCAAACTGAATGCATTTTGTAAGTCAGAAAAAGGTAACAGACCAGAGTCACTGAAAATGTCTTTTAAATAGTGAACCCCTTGTTGTTCCCACTGTGGTGCGGTTACAGGGCTCCCACCAATCAAGAGTGACTTATTGTTGAATACAGGGGAATGTGAGTGCCAATTACAGTCTATGCGGGAAAACTTCTCCACTACCCGCCAGATTTTGATGAGATAAGAGATAATAGGCCCAAATCGAAGCTGACATTGCTTATTTAAGATATTAGAGAAGAGAATATCATGTAATGGCCATGGCTCTGTCTTAGCACTTTCTAAAGTGTGCCATGAAGTGGTCATGTCTGGATTAAACCAGGTAAGGAGAGGCCTTAAGACAAAAGACCAAAAATATAGTTTAAAATCAGGAACAGCCAATCCACCATTCTCCTTTTTCCTCTGTAGGGTGGCCATCTTAAGTCTCGGACGCCTGCCTTTCCAGATGAATTTAGAAACCGCTGAATGTAATTTAGTCCAGTAGTCATTAGGGGGTGATAAAGGGAGCATGGAGCTGACAAAATTGATCCTAGGCAGGATATTCATTTTTACTATAGAGACACGGGCTTGGATAGACATAGGGAGAAGCACCCATTTTTCCATATCTTTCAAAACGTTGTTCTGGGCAACTAGGTAGTTATGTTTAACAATTTGATTTAGGGAGGGGAAAATCTCGATGCCTAGATATTTCAATTGCCTGACAGTCGGAATGCAAGAAGAGATGTTAGAATTGCTGGCGGCTTCATTCAAGTGGAGTAGTGCAGATTTAGACCAATTGATTTTGAAACCTGACATTTTACCATATTCCTCACATATAGACAGAAGATGGGGGATGGATTGGGAGGGATTTTCTAGAAAGACCATGATATCATCTGCAAATAAAGAGAGGTGGTGACGAGTATTGTGCAGTGATATAGGAGATACCAACTGAGACTGACGAATAGCTTGGGCAAGGGGCTCTAAAGAGAGGACAAATAATGCAGGGCTCAGGGGACAGCCCTGTCGTGAGGATCTGGAGACAGGAAACAGAGAAGAAAAGGTACGCCCAGTTAAGACGCATGCTGACGGGTTAGAGTACATAACTTTAATCATTCCAATGAAAGATTGGCCAAAGCCCATCACCTCCAAGACAGTCCATAGAAAAGGCCACTCAAGTCTGTCGAACGCCTTCATGGCATCTAGAGAGAGGAGTGACATTGGTGTAATGCAGGACTCTGGAGCATCTACAATGTGCAAAAGGCACCTAACGTTGTCTGCAGCCATTCTTGTTTTTATGAAACCAGTTTGGTCATGGTTGATTAAATTAGACATAAACGGCTCTAGGCGCTGAGCTAAGAGCTTTGCAAGAATTTTAAGGTCTGAGTTTAAGAGACTTAGAGGGCGGTAGCTGGAACACTCTGATGGATCCTTATCTTTTTTCAGGAGCAATGAGATCAGAGCTGTATTAACATCCCTTGTGAGCTCCCCCTGTTCAATAGAGAACAGAATCATGTCAAGTAAGAAAGGCCCCAGTTGTTCCCAGAATGTTACGTAGAACTCAGGGGGGATCCCATCCAGGCCTGGGGATTTATCTTTTTGCATACTCTGTACCGCCTCCTTCAGGTCATCTAGCGTGATTGGTTTGTCTAAGGCAGCTGAATCTTCTACTGTTAGCCGAGGCAAGTTAAGTTATTCTAACCACGTGACACATTGGGCTCTGTCTAGAGTGATTCCAGATTTATATAGGTTGGAATAAAAACTCTGAAAAGTGAGATTGATTTCATCAGGGTCAGTCCTGATGACTCCATCCTCAGATTTAATCACAGGTATATCTGCAAAGTGATCATTGGCCCTAATTCTCATGGCAAGTAGGCGACTAGGTCTAGCACCTTGAAAATAGTAGCATTGCCTCGTCCTATGAATTAGAAATTCTGACTTCTGTTTTAGAATGTTATTAATTTCCTTTTTGACCAAAGACCATTTTAGGTCTATTCGATCTGTGAAATTTGCTTGCAGCAGGGAGTCTAATCTGGAAAACTCGGTCTCAAGGTTTTTAAGATGAAGCGACCTAGCTTTACGTTTGTTAGAACAATATAAAATAGCATCGCTCCTAATGAAGCCCTTTATCGCATCCCACAATATCCTGGGGTCGTCAACAGAGCCGACATTAAGACTTGTAAATATCTCAAGCTCAGTGATAAACTGAGAAATGTGAGCTTCATCTCTCAATAATGAGGTGTTAAAATGCTATCTAACAGCACGTTGAGATAGTTTCCCAAGGGTGGTGGAGCATAGGACGCCTTTATGGTCAGAAAGTGCAATAGAAAGTAGCACTGATTTTTCGATGGAGTTGAAGAAATGAGGGGACGCAAAGAGAAAGTCAATCCTAGAGAAAGATTTATGTCTACCAGAGTAAAAAGAGAAATCCTTGTGAGTGGGATTTACTACTCGCCAAACATCTATAAGTCCTAGATTGCTGGCCCAAAACCTCAGAGCATTTGTGGCCTGCGCCTGGTCCCCTGTAGCCCTCGCACCCGACCTGTCTACTACAGGGTCCCATACAGCATTAAAATCCGCACCAACAATGAAGGAGCAGTCTGTCAGCTCTAACATTTGACATGTGAATGTATTGTAAAAAATTTTATCATAGCTATTGGGGGCATAAGCTGATATCAGAGCAATATTTCTATTACCAAATTCTACAGTAGATATCACAATTCTGCCTCAATTATCCGACCACATAGATAACACTTTAAGTGAGAGATTCCATTTAACAACAATAGCCACTCCTTTTGTTTTTGTGTTGGCAGAAGATGATGCAATTATGTGGTAAAATCTATTAGCAAGACGGCTGTTGTCAGCCTGAAGTAAATGTGTCTCCTGTAAGAAAGCAATGTCGACGTTTCTCTTTTTCAATAAGCCTAGAGTGCTAGTTCTTTTATGGGGGGCATTTAAACCACCACAGTTCCAGACTAACATTGTTTATTCACCCATTATCAAAACAAGGACATATTGAAAGAGAGTGAGCACAGAGATGCGCTTCAACACCGCCCTTTACCTCATCAGGACAGGGCAGAAGCGCGTTGTAAACATTTCTTGTTGCATGGAACGCGCAGAGCACAGACACACAAAAACAGACGAGACAGGTACACACGGGGGAATAATAGAGATGGGGGGAAACATATAAAGCCAAACGGCCAACACTCAAAGTAGATCTGTGATCAGCAATGGAAACGGACAGCGAGAAGGGAACACCAGCCCAACAACAGTAGAAAAGAAAAATAATCTAGCTAAAAACCTGGTTTCAAGGCAAAACTCTATGAACATTTTTGTGTAAGGACAAGCGTGAGCAAATCAATCATCCTCTCCGTTACCAGAAACCGAATCCGGAGTGCCGACCTCAGGGGCGGTCATCTCCTCCAGATGAAGAGGGGAAATAGCCTGACGTTGACACACAAAGTCCTCAGACTTCCTCGCAGATGTGAACGACCTGAATTGGCCGCTGTCTTTAATCTTCAGTGTCGCAGGGTAGAGTAGGAAGAACTCCAGACCTTTATCGCGAGCTGAATCCATGGCGTTGCAGAAAGCTTGGCGACGCTTCACCGTGAAGTTACTGTAATCGGTGGTGAATCGTACTGGACGATCCCCGACATTCAGATTCACCCCTCGTGCTGCCCATAGGATAGCCTGCCTCGACGTGTATCGAAGTACATTGAAGATCAGGGTCCTGGGGGTGGAAGCCGACTCATCTGCACGGTTTCTGTAAACCCGATGGGCTCTCATGATCTCGATACAAACGCCTGCAAGATTAGGGAATCATGTCGGGAGAGACTCCGTCAGGTATTGGACTGCATTCGAACCCCCCAGCCCCTCTGCTAATCTCATGACACGGATATTGCATCTCCGATTTCTGTCCTCCATGTCTGCCAATTTTTCTTCCATGACTTGCAGAGATCGGGCTTGTTCATCCAGGGTCTCGGAGTTACTCTGCATGGTAGCTTTGAGAGTGTCAACCTCGGACCTGACGGCATTAAGGTTTGCAGTTGGCATTGCTAATTGCTCGTGGATAGCCGTTAGCTTCCGCTCATTGTGTTCCCCCACACGTTGGATTTGGGCTAAGCGAGGTTCCAGTTTTTCTAACAGAGCCTCTGCAATGGCGTCAACGTCTTGGCCCTTGGGCTTGTTTCTGTGAGTCATCTCACTTTAGAAGAATTTACACACTCAAAAGTAGAGTTCTATTCAAATATTTACCAGGCAAAACCACTATTTGATGAAGTTGAGCCGGGAGCTAAGTCATCAAGCTGCCATCCCTGTCCAGGCGATCACGTGACTCCCACAACTACCCTTTAATGTTGGTCCACATTCTATTTCAAGGGGAGAAATTTAGAGTAAAGGCAGTGGTTAATCCTCGCCTTACCCACTCGATAATTCTCGGGACTGATTGGCTGGGATTTTGGGAATTAATGACACATTTAGTGAAGAGTGGGGCCTGCCATAGTTCAGCGGAGGGAGGTCCTGGAGTGGCATTGGCAGGAGCAGCTGTCACAGAGCTGTCTACGTCATCACTGTGTCAGAGTGAGGAGCAGCATGCGCCTCCTCCCTCTCTCGGGGATTCCCTCACGGATTTCCCGTTACAGCAGTCGTGAGACGAGACTCTGCGGCATGCGTTTGACCAAGTGAGAGTAATCGATGGTCAAACTATCCAGCCAAACGCCACCCCGTCCTTCCCCTATTTTTCCATTATTAAGGATAGGTTATACTGAGTGATGCAGGACACTCAGACTAAGGAACAAATAACACAGCTTTTAATCCCAAAGAGCCACCGGGAATTTATATTCCAGGTGGCTCACTTTAATCCCATGGCCGGACACTTAGGGCAGGATAAGACACTAGCCCGAATAATGGCCCGGTTCTATTGGCCAGGGATTCACGGCAATGTCCGTAGGTGGTGTACGGTGTGCCGCGAATGCCAGTTAGTAAATCCCGCAGCCATTCCAAAAGTGTCTTTGCACCCTCTGCCATTAATTGAGACCCCGTTCGAAAGAATTGGGATGGATCTCGTCGGGCCATTAGATCGGTCAACACGAGGATATCGCTTTATTTTAGTTCTGGTGGACTATGCAACATGATATCCGGAAGCAGTGCCTCTTCACAATATCTCAGCACGTAGCATTGCAGAAGCACTCTTCTGCGTCATCTCCCGAGTCAGAATCCCCAAAGAGATTCTGACTGATCAAGGCACTACATTTATGTCACGCACACTGCGCGAACTGGGAATTAAGCCTATCCGCACAAGCGTTTATCACCCACAAACGGATGGCTTAGTTGAACGGTTTAATCACTCCCTCAAAAACATAATTAGAAAATTTGTAAGTGAAGATGCACGCAATTCGGATAAATGGCTTGAGCCCCTGTTATTCGCAGTGCAAGAGGTCCCACAAGCCTCCACGGGGTTCTCCCCGTTTGAATTATTATACGGGCGTAAGCCGTGTGGCATTCTGGATGTGCTATGGGAAAATTGGGAGGAGGGACCTTCAAACAATAAAAACGAAATTCAATACGTTATCGACCTGCGCGCCAAACTCCACACACTCATGCACCTAACCCAGGAGAATTTGCGGCAGGCCCAAGAACATCAAGTCCACCTGTACGACAGGGGCACGCACCTTAGGGAATTCACACCGGGAGATAAAGTACTCGTGTTGTTGCCCACGTCGAGCTCCAAATTGATCGCCAGGTGGCAAGGACCCTTTGAATTCACACGCCGAGTCGGGGACGTCGACTATGAGGTGAGGCAAACGGACAGGGGTGGGGCGTTACAGATTTACCACCTCAATCTACTAAAACTTTGGAACGAGGAGGTCCCCGTGGCGTTGGTGTCAGTGGTTCCGGAGAAGGCGGAGCTGGGGCCGGAGGTTCAAAAAAGAAAACTGACATCGCCCACTGCTCCGGTCCCCTGTGGAGACCACCTCTCCCCGACCCAGCTCACGGAGGTCACCCAGTTGCAAACAGAATTTTCTGACGTGTTCTCACCCCTGCCCGGCCGCAACCACCTCATAGAACACCACATTGAGACGCCCCCAGGGGTAGTATTGCACAGCCACCCTTACAGACTGCCCGAACACAAAAAAAAAGGTGGTTCGGGAAGAACTCGAGTCCATGCTCGAAATGGGCATCGTCAAGGAGTCCCACAGTGACTGGAGCAGCCCAGTGGTCTTGGTTCCCAAGGCCAATGGGTTGGGTTCTGTGTGGACTATAGAAAAGTCAACGTGGTGTCTAAATTTGATGCATACTCAATGCTTCATATTGATGAGTTGCTCAATCGACTAGGCACAGCTCATTTTTATTCGACACTGGATTTGACAAAGGGATATTGGCAGATCCCCTTGACTCTGCTATCCCAAGAGAAAACGGCCTTTTCCACACTGTTTGGCTTACACCAGTTCGTCACACTTCCTTTTGGGCTGTTTGGGGCACCCGCTAAGTTCCAGTGGCTTATGGATAGGGTCCTCCACCCCCACGCCACCTACACGGCCGCCTACTTGGATGATATTATTATTTATAGTAATGACTGGCTGCGGCACTTAGAACACCTAAGGGCCATCCTTAGGTCACTGAGGCGAGCAGGTCTCACAGCCAACCCGAAGAAGTGTGCGATTGGGCGGGTGGAAGTATGGTATCTGGGTTTCCACTTGGGCAATGGGCAGGTGCGTCCCCAAATTAATAAGACAGCAGCGATTGCGGCCTGTCCGAGGCCCAAGACCCAAAAGGGGGTGAGACGGTTCCTGGGGCTGGCTGGCTACTATCGTAGGTTTATACCTAATTATTCGGACGTCACCAGCCCGCTGACTGATCTCACTAAAAAGGGAGCACCAGATCTGGTCCAGTGGATGTAGTAATGCCAGCGGGCTTTCTCAGAGGTAAAGGCTGCACTGTGGGGGGGGCCACTGTTACACTCCCCTGACTTTTCTCTCCCCTTTATTTTGCAGACGGACGCGTCAGACAGAGGGCTGGGGGCTGTTCTGTCCCAGGAGGTGGAGTGGGAGGAACGTCTAGTGCTGTACAAAAATCCTCACCCTCTGCTACTACCTGCTGGGGCACCCTTTCACCCTCTGTTCGGACCACGCGCCCCTGCAGTGGCTCCACCGCATGAAGGATGCCAACACACGGATCACCCATTGGTATCTGGCACTCCAGCCGTTTAAGTTCGAGGTGGTCCACAGGCCGGGGGCGCAGATGGCCGTGGCAGATTTCCTCTCCCGTCAAGGCGGGGGGGGGGGAGTCAGCTACAGGCTGCCTGGCCTGAGTCGGGCGGTGGGGGTATGTGGCAACAGGGGCATGGCCAAGCATCGGTCTGTGAATGGAGGGCGAAGTCAGGGAAGGTAAGTGGTGGAATCACTGCACCTGATGGGAATTAACCTGTGTTTGTGTGTCTTCCCCAGTGACCGTATCCTTTAAAAGGAGAGAGAGAGAGCAGAGAAAGGAAGCTCTCTCCCCCAACCAGAAGACTTGTGTGCATGCGCATGTGTGGCTGGGAGAGTGTGAAAGGCAAAGCTGAAAATAAAGAGTTTTGAGAACTACGTTCTGGCCTGCCGTGCTTCTGTGCTCCACCCACCTGGTCAAATACTACACCCTTTCACTCAGATTGACAAAGGCCACAACTCACTACTGAAACTGATATGTACTAAGACCACACCTTCTTCACTGGGACTGAACAAGATCACACCTCTTTTATTAGTACTGACTGACACAAAGGCCACACCTTCTTCAATAAGTATGATATCCACAAACGCCAGACCCCTTTCACAGAGAATGACAAAGGCCACACGGCTTTCTTGTAAATATTGAGACTGATGCACCAATACGGCAGGACTCAGGAAGTATGATGGACTGCGGAAGAAATGCCTGGACGTTTGGATTCATGAGACACAGCGCAGCATCAAGTGCTTACTCAGAAACATTTGCCATCATGTCTTTCATTTCTATATGGTCTCAAACACAAGTCCATCTGTCACATTGAAAGACATGGCAGCCTGCAGACAGACCCTACTTGATATTTTTCATGTCAGTCCTGCTTGTATGAAACATCTCTTTGAAACAAATTATTTTCGAGCTCCCTGAAATGTCATATGTAGTTTAAGAGACAGATTCAATTCACCCATATTTAGCCAGGTAGAAAATGGAAAGTGATATTTATCCACACAAATCTGTCACTTGTGTGAATCCTTCTACAAGACTGTGGGATAAATGCCCTTTTATTTTTGCCCCAGATGTTTTTCCATGTCTTTGTGCTGAGCTGGCACATTGCACATCTCTCGTTCTCTCATCCAGTGGTTGTGTACTGTATGTCTAGACCATGTGCGCGCACAGTAATTAACTGTACATATACATCCATCCTCCTTTATGCATGTGCGTGTCGCTTTTGCCATGCATGCAAACACGCACATCTAAATATAACTGTTCTGTTAATCACACTTTCCATTCTCACTGAGCGAAAAACAATAACACGGCATCCAAAGTGATCTAGTTAATCTCTCTCCATTTCTTTCCACTCAGACCTTGATGTTTTTCCAATAATTGGCAGCTGAGGTCTGTTCTCCCCCGTCTTCCTGCTTCTTTAAAGAGATGAATCGCTGGCAGTTGATCAAAGCTGGAGTCCTGTGTTAAGGCTGGAATGGTGCCCGATTTGCCCGCAGATGGGCGTCAAGGGTCAGTGGTATAGTGGCACAGTGCTCACTTCCTGTACCTTCCTCTGATTTCATTCTCTCTCTCTCCATACTTTCCCACATATTCTGTTCTCTCTTTGGAAATTTTTTTCACCACAGGAACCTTTTCAGGAACATTTGGCACATTCTGTTCATAAAGTGAGATCCTCAGACATACTCCATGTATCCATTTTAGTTCCTGCCCCAGAGTAATACTTCCACAGACAAAGAGCAGTTGAGGATAGACCTTGCTATACTGATCATATTTCAAAAAGGACCACCTTTCTTGTCTCCCATTTTTTTACATTCTGTGTCTAGCTAGGGTGATACAATGACTCAGCAGGTTGCATTGGTGCCTTAAAGCTTCAGGGTGAGCTGTTCGATCCTGACCTAGTGTCCACATGGTTTTCCTCCAAACTCCCAAATACATGTCCATAGGTAGATTGTCTACACTAAATTCCTCCTAGGTGTGAATGAGCGTGTGAATGCAATTGTGCATGGTGTCTTGTGATGGACTGGCATTCCTTCCTGGGTGTATTCCCAGGCTCACAACCAATGTTTCTTGAATAGGCTTTGGATCCACTGCAATCCTGACCAGGACAAAAGAGGTACTGAAGAGGAATGAATGAAATTGTTTTAGCTAATATGCAATTACTAACACTTTTGTCAGAAAGATCTGCTCTTTGTTTTAACCCAAGTGAGAAATCAACAATGTTGCTGAAATATTCTATACATTGCATGACGTCTGTTACTTACTCAGGGTCAGGGTTCTTGTAGCGCAGTAGGAAGGCAGATTAGGAACTGTTTCAGAACTTTTACTCATCCCACTCATTCTTTCCCCATCTTTTCTCTCTCTCTCTCTCTCTCTCTCTCTCTCTCTCTCTCGCCTTCTTCTTATCCTCTCTCTCTACCTCAGATATACAGTAGTCAAAGTCAACCAGGAAGCACCATGGACTGTCCGTGGCTTGCCAAACCTCCACTGGTAAATATTTGCATTTCCATTCATAACATTTAACAGAGCAGACCAGAAGGAAAAGGGTCATGTTAAAATACAGTGCACACCCACCCACACACACACACACACACACATACATCTTACAGCCATGTAGTAATGTGCATGCTTGAACGTTTTGGGGAAACAAATCACTGCATGTGCCATTCACATGCCGCATCAAGTAGTTCTGGTTATATAACCAACTCCATTGCTGGCATCCTGGGTGGGCATTAGGGTCATGAACCCATCTTAGACAGCCATTATAAATTGTATTTAGCAGCATTATCATCTGTCTTTCTTTTGTTTTCTTCTATGTTTCTTCTTTATTTCTTATTTTAATAAAGCTATAAAGCTAGATCTGTAAAGACATAGATAAATGCAATGGGCTGCAGTGTGTGAAAACTATCTTACTCAGCTTTGCTATTTCCATAGTGCTCATCTTTTGGTATCTATTCTTTTCCTGTCTCCATGTTTGTTATCCTATTGTGTTCACTTGTTTTGTGTTAGTCCTTCATTAGTTTGTCTGTGTATGCCCAGTTATGTTAATGTATCATTGCAAAGTCTTATCATGCTTTTGTACTGATAAGTCAGATCCCTGTTTCCTTCCTTTTACTTCCTGGCTCCTGTTCCTCATTTCTGAGTATCAATTCTCCAGTATTAAGCCTGCATGCCTGGGTTATGAACTCTGATTTGGGTTCTTGGATTTGTCCAAATAAAACCACTACTTAGTATATGCATTCACATCCTGCCTCTTACCACACGTCACAATGTTATTATATGTTATTATTGATCGATACGCCTGCCTTGAAAAAAATCCAATACCCAAAGTCCTTCTCCATAATTCAGCCTCTGAGTCTGACCAGCTGGCAACAGTTTGCATTAGCATTATTCATTTCTTGTGGGCTGAGTTTCCATAAAATATAGATAACATCATAACTGTTAGAGAGAGCGTTCAAAGTGATCGTTCTTTCATTTTATGTAATTTGTGGGGAAAACGTAGCCTCTTATAAAAATATGTGCCAAATATCCCATGAAACCCTGAAAGAAGAAACCAAGATATTACACACTGAACTTTCATACCGGAATGTACAAGATTTTGAAATGGACTAATATAAAAATTTCAGACTGTATTTTTTTAAACCCAGCTCATGATATTGTAGAGATGTTTGCATTGGCCAGCTTGTAACCAAAACGTCAAAGTGGCCAGTATCTGACATTCAGACTTTAATTAAACTCTTACCAACCAAACACAATTATGAATGGTTTTCCAAAGAATTATGCATTCAGTAGGTCCTGACTTTGAATTTCTCTGAAATAAGAACCCTAAAATACATCTTTCCCAACAATACCACAGCCATCCGACTCCTGTCAATCACTAGCCAATTGTGGGCATCTGTGTGCTTATGTCTGTGGAAGCGGGTGGATAACGCTTTCCTCCGAGTGTTTTATGCTATAATGTGATGCAACATGAGCAGCAGTTCAGACAGATGTAGTTATTGGCTTCATGTATCTTGGAGGATGCAGGGTTGGTATTTGTCCTATGATGGGGAGAGCTAGTTAGTGGGTGAGAATTGGCATGACCAATCTGTGTTGAAAGTATACACAGTATATTGTACGTTAAATATTGTGATGTATCATCTGCATATACCTACTAAGAATTGCATTTATTATCAGGTGTTGCATGAAAATATGGCAGTATTTCTTGTAGAATACGTTTGACAGTAAAAATCACATTTTGCGAGTTGTAAATTCATTGAAAATACAAAAGAAATGAAATGCGCACACTTTTCCCCTTTTCCTAAACATAATCAGTCAAAACATGCCTGATGTTTGTATTTTCACAATAGAGCTACAAGTTTAGCACTGTGCACATTGCATGTCTCAGGTAATCTTACTGAAAGGCTTGTTCAGTAATCAACAGTGGACTTGGTAATATGGTATCTGATACCGCATGACACACTGTTGGTTATAAAAATGGACAAAAGTATGTAGCAGAGTAAAACAAAAAACAGCCATAGCTCTATCTTGCAGCCATAATTACTTACTTCCATAGCACATAGTTTAGTGTCCACACCAGCATCAGCCTCAATAGGCGGTGTGGTGTAAAGTTTGAAGATGTACAATAAATGAGTGTTTTTAGATCATATCTTACTTAGTTTTGCTGTTCCCATGGCGCTCATCTTTTGGTTTCTGTTCTTGCCTGGTCTTCATGATTGTTATCCTATTGTGTTCACCTGTTCCATTGTAGTTCCAATTCAACTTGTCTGTTTAGGTTTTTGAAACAGGTTCTGGGAGCTATTAACTCTGTTTATTTGTTATGATCATTAATCTCATAACACCAGTGCAAAGCTAAAGTTTTAAGTAAGAAATAAAATGATGGGGTGGCGTGATACATCATGATGCAAAGTCAAGTTACTGCTACCACGACAAACATGATTATCTTCCAATAATGCCATGTCCCAAAGTCATTTGTTTGTTTGTTTGTTTGTTTGTTTGTTTGCTTGCTTCTTATACCACAGCATTTTTTCTATGAGTACAATTTTTTTAATGTATTAAAGAATGACAGGTTTATGGTTGCATTTCATGTTGTGGAACAAGTTAGTTCCTGTTATCACGTCATAACATCTATAAACCATCATACGCTCAGCAGCCTCTCTTTTCTGTTAATAAGACCATGATAAGAGCTTGTCATGTTGCTGAGAAACTGCAAATGTGCAAAGTCCTCAGTTTTGAAGAGTCCAGTGTTGGAAAATTTAACATAACATAACTTAACTTACAGAAGGCTTGACCACAGCAATGATTACATATGGTGTTTACATAGGGTGGCACGGTGGTGTAGTGGTTAGCACTGTCGCCTGACAGCAAGAAGGTTCTGGGTTTGAGCCCAGTGGCTGACAGGGGCCTTTCTGTGTGGAGTTTGCATGTTCTCCCTGTGTCTGTGTGGGTTTCCTCTGGATGCTCCGGTTTCCCCCACAGTCCAAAGACATGCAGGTTAGGCTAATTGGTGGCTCTAAATTGGCCATAGGTGTGAATGAGAGTGTGAATGGTTGTTTGTCTCTATGTGTCAACCCTGCGATGACCTGGCGACTTGTCCAGGGTGTACCCCGCCTCTTGCCCATAGTCAGCCAGGATAGGCTCCAGCTTGCCCACGACCCTGCACAGGATGAGTGGTTACGGACAATGGATGGATGGTATTTACGTAGTCCCTTTATGTGCACATTACAAAAGAACACAGTATAATTACTATAGCGTAACATATAACTATAGTAGAACAGTAGAACTACAACTATAGTAGTATATAGTTCATCTAGTATATAGAACAACTATAGTACGACAACTACAGTTGAACTAACAACTATAGTAGAACAGTAGAACTACTATAGTAGCTATAGTAGCATATAACTATAGTAGAACATAGTATAGTTACATAGTATAGAAACAATGCATTAGAAGGAGTGTATTAATATCAACCAGTGATTTGCCTTATAGCTGGAACTACTGTCAAAGCTGCTGTTATAGAAAATTAATCAACACTTTCTGATCAATCACACTGAAGAATTCAGCAATACAGTGATAGTAAGTTAATACAATGTATGTGAACTCAAACAAATGACATCATGTGAGTAAAATTACTTATGAGTTTTGCAAGTTCTAACCAATCTGAAAAAAATTAACCAATTTGAAAGTTATAATTCCTCTGGGAAACTAAGACAGCATTGTCCAAGACAAAGGCACAGCTGAAATCTGAAGAAAAAAGCAAAGAGTATCAAAAAGAACCATATGTCCTCACCCTGTGGAAGAGCGTGTGATTGAGAGGGTTTATATTGTGTGATAATTATTAAAACGCATACATTATGGAACCATAGTAATGGGCCTAACGGGTTTGTCTTTCATGTGGTCATCCTACGGAGAAAACAAGGCCATGTTCTTGCTTTGTGATCGTTCCAGCAGTTCGCCTCCTCCTCCTACATACAGCGTTTATTCCCCAACCATTGTTCCCTGAAGTTTACACACAATAAACAATTATGTGTGTTGCCCAGAGTGGTCTGCCCGGCCCCGGTTCTCCTCTCACTTGGCTGGAGTTGAAATAAAAATGTTAATTTTGACTTGAGGAGGATTTCAAAGCCGCGCTCTCACTGTTTCATCTCAGAGCACATGGCTGCTACGCCGAGGCACAGTCATGCAGAAGAGCAAGAAATAGTTTTATTTCATTTTTCTTCTCTTCTTTGCTGTTCTTTCAAGGATAGAAGAAAGTTTAAGACATTAAGGACCCATTATGATCTGTGAGCATCATTTAGTTGTGTTTACCTTGATTTGTTTCCGTTAATGGGGTGCAATGGCACGTTCAAGCTGCCATTACTCATTATAAATTGCACCTTGTAACAATTAGTGCAACTGAAGGATAATGAATCGATTGAAGGATATGTGTTTACTGGATTGGTTTATGGAAAGCAAATGAGATTTTCCACCGAATGTCCAAAGAAACCAGACATTTTGGCTGGCTATTCAAAGAAAGAAACAAACAAACAAAACCAGGAGAACTACTGCAAAGTAGGCATGACAAGGAGGAGAGACTAAGCAGAAACAAACAAACAAACAAACAAACAAACAAACAAACAGTGTGAACCAGGAGAACTAGTGCAACACTAGATACAACAAGGACTAGACACTCAGTGGAAACAAACAAACAAGTAAGGACACTGTGGGGACCAGGAGAACTTGGGCAAAACTAGACAAAACAAGGACTCGACACTAGGTGCAAACAAACAAATAAGAACACTGTGAGAACCAGGAGAACTAGTGCAAAACTAGATACAAAAACAAATAGAAGCTAGGGGAAACAAACAAATTAATATACTGTATAAACAAGTGTTGCCAGGCAAAACAAACCTCGCCCGGTAGCACTTATAATGAATATGAAGGAAGATATCGCGAAAAAAAATAGGTACCCTATGGGTACATGTAGCTACTGCTTATAAATAAAATTGTTTTCTGATACCATGTCCATACAGTCTTTGGTAGACCGTCGATCCGACAATGTCAATGTGCAGTGGGTCTCCTTTCGTGGGCATGGGTGTGGCTGAAGAGACCAATTCTGGAGGCACACTCGTGGGCAGTAAGGGCATTGGAACGTGGCTGCTGCAGGAAGGGAGGATGTTGAGGCCTTTCTTCTTTCTCTTGCTTGGGTGATGTAGTCACGGCGACTGCTTTCAAAGTTGTCCTGGGCCTGCCGGATTTGACTACGACATGCTGGTCTGTCTTGTGCACAAGCCTCAAGGTCTTTTGCAGGGATGCCGACATGTTTCAGGCTGTCTTTGATGCAGTCTTTGTACCGTTTTCTCGGTCGCCCCTGGGTCTGTGGCCCTGCCTCAGCTCTCCATAAAGTAGGTGGCGAGGCAGTCTGTAAGGCTCCATGCGAATGACGTGACCAGTCCAGCGGAGTTGAGCCTTCAAGACCATAGCTTCTATGCTAACTAGGTCTACTGTGTCCAGGACTTCGAGGTTCATCACTCAATCTTACCACTTGATGCCCATGATCGACCGTAGGGATCTCATGTGAAAATGTTCAAGCTGTTTGATTTGTTTCCTGTACAGCGTACAGGTCTCACAGCCGTAGAGGAGACTTGTGATCATGATAGCTTTGTACATTTTGATTTTTGTCTCAAGCCTGATGCTTTTGTGACTCATCACATGAGATCGAAGGCGACCAAGAGCCTGACTGGCTTTACTGATCCTGGCAGAGATTTCCTTGTCGATGGAGCCGTCGCTGGATATAATGCTCCCGAGGTATTTGAAGTTCTCAACGTTCTTCAGTGCAGTACCTCCAATAGAGATGGTGGGGGGAGGGTGCACAGCAGGGCCTGGGGATGGTTGGAAGAGGACTTCTGTTTTTCCTAGGCTGATTGTCAGGCCGAAGAGTTGGGAGACTTCCGCAAACTTGCTGACAATGAACTGGAGGTCCGCTTCTGTGTGTGCCATCAGTGCACAGTCATCAGCAAACAATGCATCTGTCACAAGTCTCACCATTGTTCGGGTCTTAGCATTCAGCCGGCGCAGATCAAACAGAGAGCCGTCTAACCTGTACTTAATGTAGATGCCTCTGTCAAGATCTCTGAGGGCATGGTTCAACACGCATGTGAAGAACAGGTTAAACAGGACCAGGGCAAGGACACAGCCCTGTTTGACACCGTTTGAAATCTCAAAGGGAGCAGAAATGTCACCCCCAGCAAGTACAATGCCAACCATGTCGTCGTGGAAGAGGCGGATGATGGTAGTGAATTTCCTCGGGCAGCCAAGCTTGGCGAGGATGACCCACAGTGCTTCTCTGTTCACCGTATCAAAGGCCTTCTTTTACGCAGTCTATGAAGACTGTGTAAAGATCCATCCACTGCTCGATGCACTTTTCCTGGACCTGTCTCACCGAGAAGATCATGTTGATGGTGCTGCGGCCTTGTCTGAAGCCACACTGGGACTCTGGCAGTGACGGTTCTGAGACGGTGCTGACAAGGCAGTTCAGGATGACCCTGGCGAGTATCTTCCCAGTGATAGAGAGGAGGGAGATGCCGCGATAATTGCCACAGTCAGATTTGCTGCCCTTATTCTTGAATAAAGAGACAACAATGGCATCTCGAAAGTCCTGTGGCATGGATTCTTCTTCCCAAATGCTGCAAAGTATCTTGTGGAGTGTGTCCAGGGCCAATGGGCTGGCTGCCTTGTATATCTCGACTGGGATGCCGTCCATGCCTGGCGCCTTACCCGAGTGCATCTGCTTCACTGCGGCGGTGACTTCTTCAAGGGTGGGTGGCAGGTCAAGTTCCTCAAGCGCTGGCTTCTCTGGGATTACATTCAAAGCTGTAGGGTCAACTGTGGACGGTCTGTTGAGGAGGGTGAAGAAATGTTCTCTCCAGCATTGTGTGAGGCTGTCCTGATCTTTCAGCAAGGTCTGACCACCTGCCGACAGTAGTGGGGTTGTGCTGGGTCTCTGTGGTCCATACACAGCCTTGAGCTCATTGTAAAACTCCTTAGAGTAATTCAGGTCGGTGTAAAGTTGAACCTTTTCAGCTTTTCTGTCCCACCAGCTGTCTTGCATTGCACGCAGTTCTCTCTGGGCTTTGCTTTGGAGGTGCTTGAAGCTTTCTTTCTTGGAGATGGAAGATGGATCATTCTGCCAGATGATGTAGGCATTGTGCTTCTCCTCTAAGAGTTTGTTGATTTCAATATTGTTCTCATCAAACCAGTCCTGATGGACATGCCTCTGCAGACCTAGAGTGGCTTTGGCTGACTCTGTCACCGTGTGCTTGAACTGGTTCCATTGTTCTATTGGGTCGCCAGGTCCTTGAGCAGTCAGAGCGTTGTCTAGGTGGGATTGAAATTTCTCTCTTGTGGAAGGGTTCAGTAGCTTTGTGAGGTTGAATTTTGGGCAAGCAGTTTTGGGCTTCTTGCAATGAATCATGGCTATGTGAAGGTTGAGGATCGCCCTCACCAGTCTATGGTCAGTCCAACACTCTGCTCCTCGCATGGCTCTTGTGATCATCACGTCCCGTATATCCTGCTGCTGGACAATGACATAGTCAATGAGATGCCATTGTTTGGACCTTGGATGCATCCATGTGGTCTTATACTTGTTGGCCAGTCTAAAGAGGGTGTTGGTGATGGTGAGACCATTCTCAGCACACATAGTCAGGAGCAGCAGCCCATTGCTGTTCATCTTGCCGACTCCCTGGGGGCCTAAAACTCCTTCCCAGCTCTGGTGATCTGTCCCAACTCTTGCATTGAAGTCCCCTAGGACTACAAGCTTGTCGCTTGCAGGAGTTGACTTCAAGAGGGAGTCCAAGGCTTCATAGAAATTCTCCTTGTCCTCATCACTGCATGTGAGCGTGGGGGCATAGGACCTAATGATGGTAATGTGCCTTGAGCGACTGACAGGGAAGCGGATTTTCATCAGCCATTCATTGATGCCGGTGGGGAGATCAGGGAGTTGGCATAGCAAGGTGTTACGAATAGCGAATCCAACTCCATGTTGTCTGTCTTCAGCTTCTGCCTTTCCTTTCCAGAAGAAGGTGTAGCCCCCATCTGGTTCGCAGATTGCTCCTTCTTCAGCAAAGCAGGTTTCACTGAGCGCGGTGATGTCGATCCTGTATCGTGCCAATTCTCTAGCTGCCAGGGCAGTTCTTCTGTGAGGCCTTGCTGTGTTCTCTCTGTCTAGCAGGGTGCGCACATTCCAAATGCCAAGGATAATTTTCTTTGTTTTTTCTTTTTGACCGCTAAGAGGGTTAACTGCCAGCCGTGGCATGCTGGCCAGTTAGTGAATTAGGGCAGGCAATGTTTAGGCCACCTTTTCTAGGCCCCTCCCTTGCTAGGGTGAGCAGTGCTGTCCTAAAAAGGGCTGCTCAGTCACCAGGGATGCTGCCGAACTCCACTGCTGCCCCAGGTACAATGAAGGATGACCATCTGTCCCAGGCCGCCTGCGTGCAGGTTTGAGGCTACGACTGCCAGTAGTAACCGCTACCTGTCGCTTCGCCCCGCTCCCATCGCCGCAGGACTTTCAGTTGAGAGGAAGGAATTGGGGAAAGGAAAGGGGATCTGCACATAACCTGTGCGTGAGTTGGATTTTGGTGGGGAAGCTGTTGCATGGGAACAACGCCACCCTCTCGGCTATAGAAGCCAGGGTCCAGTGGCACAAGGGAATGTTACAACTGGGGGCCTCCTTGGCTGCAGTGGATGACCAGGACTTCTTTGGGTGCCACGTCCATGCTCTAGGCGTTCCACAACGCTTGCTGCCACCGCCTTCACAACTGTTGGATCTACAGGAGATCTCTTCCGTTCGTTCTGCCGGGAGTCAGTCTCCGCATGCAGTGGGGCTGATACCACCCAATTCTAATTCACAGAGGGTTTGGAACCCATCGGCTACCCTCACCTGGTTTAGAAAGCCAGCCAAGGCTAGTGCCCAGGGTGTGGCCACTGTTGCATGCGACAGCTACGTGGAGCCACTGGTGAGAGCTGAGTGTCAGGTGAGGACCAGTAACAGACAAGCTGTCCTGACAAGGACATGGCGAGCCCTCCTGCTAAAGGTACTACCTCTTCCTGGACACCCTATACTGTCCATACAGTAAATATAGTATATATACTCTGTGAGGCAGTAGCCACAAAAATGAAGCGTAATCCAAAAATTAACAATTTAAAAATCACAGAAGTAAAATATACCAAGTATATTTTATATTATACCATGTACTTTATATTATTCTACTCTTACCTCTTACAGTTTTTGAAACTGAAACCTCCGAAGTGAGGCTGACATACACACACTGTCGCCATGAGCCAAATTCTTATTTTCTGGAAATGGTCTGGTGCGAGAGCTCAGTGGAACATACTTTCCCTCTTTAATTAGCATAAACATGTCTGAAAGCGATTTCTTTAGTCCAGTCCATTTATTTCAAATGGTGAACCGAATTGTATACACTCACTGGCCATTTTAATCAGAATGCGTGTATGTGCAGTGCGCGATTGTTACACTCTTGCATTCTTACACATGATGACATAGTGGCTAGCGCTTCTATATGAAGCAGCTTGTTTGTTTGATCTGTAACCACTTATCCTGTGCGGGGTCGCGGGGGGCAAGCTGGAGCCTATCCCAGCTGACCATGGGTACACATAGAAACACAAACAACCATTCACACTCACGGTCAATTTAGAGCCACCAATTAACCTAACCTGCATATCTTTGGACTGTGGGAGAAAACCCACGCAGACACGGGGAGAACATGCAGAATCCACACAGAAAGGCCCTCGAACCCAGAACCTTCTTGCTGTGAGGCAACAGTGTTAACCACTACACCATGGTGCCACTTATGAAGCAGTAGCCACAACAAAAACGATTTTGACCTTTTTGGTGACCTTGACTGGATGACCCTCAAAATGTCGAATCGCGCGCTGCTCAGTTTTGTACAGATATGTAAACAAAAATAGTATTTTTTATTACTCAGTGAAAAGCAGATGGCGGCAAATCTTCCTACAGACGGTGATTTGCCACCACTGACCGGCTACTTTTGGGACTCATCTCATTTCATTATCTCCAGCCACTTTATCCTGTTCTACAGGGTCACAGGCAAGCTGGAGCCTATCCCAGTTAAATATGGGCGAAAAGCGGGGTACACCCTGGACAAGTCGCCAGGTCATCACAGGGCCGACACATAGACATAGACAACCATTCACACTCACATTCACACCTACGGTCAATTTAGAGTCACCAGTTAACCTAACCTGCATGTCTTTGGAGTGTGGGGGAAACCGGAGCACCCGGAGGAAACCCACATGGACACGGGGAGAACATGCAAACTCCACACAGAAAGCCCCTCGCCGGCCGCTGGGCTCGAACCCGGACCTTCTTGCTGTGAGGCGACAGCGCTAACCACTACACCACCATGCCGCCCTACTTTTGGGACTTCTTCTGTAATAAGCATAAACATGTCTGAAAGCAATTTCTTTAGTCTAGTCCATACCGGGTGAGGGAAGGTTTTATCAACTGGATTTAAAAGTGGGCGTGACCAAAACCCCATTCCTTTGCACATGTAAACATATCAAAAAACCATCCAATGACAGCACAGTGTATGCAAATGAGGCATGCAGTGATCCAATCAGCATGTTTGTGGGAGGAGTCTTTCCAAGGCAGCACTCCTGCAGTCTGAGCTCAGAGCTTTTTTTTTCTCCTTTTTTTTTACCTTTTTGGTCACCGTGACCTTGACCTTGACTGGATGACCCTCGAAATGTTGGAGGTTCTATTTGAGACCAATACCCA
This sequence comes from Neoarius graeffei, assembly GCF_027579695.1. Taxonomy (NCBI): domain Eukaryota; kingdom Metazoa; phylum Chordata; class Actinopteri; order Siluriformes; family Ariidae; genus Neoarius; species Neoarius graeffei. Next base: position 16,012,608 of record NC_083572.1, read on the forward strand.
TCTATCCTGAAAGTTTCATGAAGGTTGCTCCAGCCATTTTCCCGGTTGCTAACAAAGAAACACAGAAACAAAGAAACCTGACTGAAAACAATACCTGCCCCGCTTACTCCGTAGCAGGCGAGTTAATCAGGACACTTGTGGGGACCAGGGGTACTAGAGCAAAACCAGATACAAAAAGAAACTGAGGTTTGGGGAAACAAATGAACAAATAAATAAATAAGGACACTTGTGGGGACCAGGAGTTCCAGGGCAAAACTAGATACAAAAGCAAATAGAGGCTTGGGAAAACAAGAAAACAAACAAACAAATAAACTAATAAACAAATAAATAAATAAATAAATAAGGACACTTGTGGGGACCAGGAGTACCAGGGCAAAACTAGATACAAAAACAAATAGAGGCTTGGGGAAACAAGAAAACAAATAATTAAATAAGGACACTTGTGGGGACCAGGAGTACTAGGGCAAAACTAGATACAAAAGCATGTAGTGGAAGTTCATTATGTCTAACTGTTTAAGTATTTTTAAGTTTATTTCTTAGACAAGGATTTTAAGATCGTTACCTTGTTGACAGTTTCAGCGTGAATCTTCCACCTTCCTCAGAACTGTCACCAGATGTCAGGTGGTGACGTGCCTTATCAGCTGATGTTACGTTACGGAGGCGTGAACGTCCCGCCCGATTTGACAGGTAGTTCACGCCTCCTGCTGTCAGGTCGCTCCCCCAGGACGGCGCTCCAGGTGTGTGACAGCGCATACGCTCCCTCATCCCGGTTTATCGTCCTTTGTGCCTGCTTGCGTATCTCCACTGCCTCTAAAATCCAATGCTATTTTCTTCAGCGTGACTTACTCTGGCCTCTTCCCAATTCATTATATGATTTTGTCGTTTGCAGTGGTCTGAAATGGCTGATTTTAGGTTTTCTTGGTGTGCTGTTTCTTTTTTGGATCTTGTGTGTCTTTTTGTTGTTTCTTTCTCACATTCTATTTGGTGTTCTTTCCTTCGTGTATGGAAGCATCTGCCTGTTTCACCAATATAGACTTTGTTACATGAACGGCAAGGGATTTCATAGATGACATTGCATTTGTTGTCCGGTTGTATTTTGTCTTTGGGGTGAACTAGCAACTGTCGGAGGTTCTTGTATGGTTTGACTGGGGTGTTGATATGGTATTTCCTCATGGATCGTTGGATGCGTTCTGTGACTCCTTTTATGTATGGTAGTGTGACAAAGCCCCGGTTTGTTTTTTTGGTGTTTTTTCTTGTTTGTTTGTTTGTTTTTTTCCTTTGTTTGTGTCTGTGGTTTCCCTTTTCGGATTGCCCACGGTGGATATTGGCAGTTTTTTAATGCCTGTTGGATGTGTTGGTCCTCCTCCTGTCTGTCTTTCTCTTCTGTGATGTTCTGTGTTCGGTCGTATAGTGTTCTGATTACTGACATTTTGTGTGCGATGGGATGTTCAGATGTCCAGAGAAGATATTGGTCGGTGTATGTAGGTTTTCTGTATGTTGTAATTCTAATGTTCCCTTCTTCTGTGCGGTGTATTTTTAGGTCCAAAAAAGCTATTGTCTTGTCCGTTTCTTCTTCGTGTGTGAATTTGATGTTGCTTGTCTTGTCTATGGAGTTTAGGTGATCCGTGAGTTGTTGTGTGTGGCCTATTTTGGTTATTTCGAGGATGTCATCAACGTATTGTTTCCAGAAAATGGGTTTGCAGTCGTCCGGTGCTATTTCTATGGCTCTGGTTTCCAGATCCTCCATGAAAAAGTTGCATAGAGTGGCAGATAGCGGGTCCCCCATTGCAAATCCCTCTTTTTGTCTGTAAATTGTGCCTCTGAATTGGAAATATGTGGAAGTCGAAATGAAATGTAACAGTTTTGTTATGTCCTGTGCTGTAAGTTTTGTGCATTTTTTCAGGGTTCTGTCGGCTTTTAACCGGTTTTCTACTATGTTGAGTGTGTTTGTGACCGGTGTTTTTGTAAAGAGGGATATGACATCATGTGATACGAAGATTTCATCCTTTTTTATCTTGATTTCCTTTAATTCTTTCGCCAGTTGTTTTGAGTTTTTGCAGTGGTATTCCGTAAGTCCGAGAAGTGGTTTGATTATGTCTGCAAGTGTCTTGGAAAGGTTGTACAGTGGGTAACTGATCCTATGCTGTCTACAATGGGTCTTAGTGGTGCTCCGGGTTTATGAATTTTCTGAAACTGTCAACAAGGTAACGATCTTAAAATCCTTGTCTAGGAAACGAACTTAAAAATACATAAATAGATACAAAAGCAAATAGAGGCTTGGGGAAACAAATAAAGGACACTTGTGGGGACCAGGAGTACTAGGGCAAAACTAGATACAAAAACAAATAGAGGCTTGGGGAAACAAGAAAACAAATAAATAAAGAAGGACACTGTGGGTTCCAGGAGTACTAGGGCTAAAAAATAAATAAATAAATAAATAAATAATCATTATTTATTTATTGATTGATTGATTGATTGATTGATTGATTGATTGATTAAATGAGGCTAGGAAACTAATTAACTAACAGATAGGCAGATAGGTGTCAGCTCTGCGATGACCTGGTGACTTGTCCAGGGTGTACCCTGCCTCTTGCCCATAGTCAGCTGGGATAGGCTCCAGCTTGCCCGTGACTCCGCATCAGATAAGAGGTTACGGACAATGGATGGATAGTATTTACATAATCCCTTTATGTGCCTTTATGTGTAATCCCGTTATAAAATTATAAAAACCATTATAAAATCCCAAGAGTAAAGTTTCCAAAAAGAAAAACCTGTATTGAATCACATAAAAAGAAACAGTGAAATATAACAAACATTATGTCCACATAGTTGAAATAATACAGTTTAATGGAACAAATGAGTTTAGTCACTCCAAGACTGATTAACTGGCACTTTTTTAATGACATAACCTTGTTGCATTTCTCCACAATAATGCCTGTTTATCTAGATGACTAGCAAATACAGTGATATGGCTCTTAGTGACACGTATTATTTCTCTGCTTTCTTTTTCATTAGCTTGCATTAATGGAACCCACAGTCCATTCTCTGAGGTTCAGAAGGTCAGTAGTTCAGCATTACCAGACTTCATTGACACTCAATAAAGGATGAGGAGGTCCAAAAGGTAAAAGGTGTGCAAATGTGTCAAGACTTTATTCAAACTTTGTGTGGAGACGTTTATTTAACATTTACAGAAGGAACCTCCAGTGGTTTTCCACCACAGTAAAGTCTTCAGGAAAGAGAAGGATATACTTTGGGATTTCTTAGTAACATGAAGAGTTGAAGATTTTCTTCTGGTGAGAGGAAAACTGTTTGTAGCTGTTATAAGTGAAAAGTTGGAATTCTGTAAGTGCTTGCATACCGTACATCTGGCATTTTTACTGTATATCCTTCTGTTTCTCACTCCATCTGAACTCTACTGTTTTGAAATGCTACGCCCCTCCTCAGCCCCTGCGTTCTTGCCAGAGCAGCTTTAACCTTCACGCTGTTCATCTAGGCAGTGGCGCTTTGTCTAAATCTCCCACATCAAAGGCAACATGCAAATGCTGCAGACAGTTGGAGCATTTGATGTTGTCTCTCTTTTTTGCCAGGGTAGGAGCTTATGCTTACTGTGATTACCGTGGCAGGATGCAGCAGCGCGCGCGTATGTGTGTAAGGCTGAGTAGTTGTGATGCTGGTCAATTAGCTAGCTAACTCCCAAATGCTCACGAACTAGAATGCATAGTTGGTTTTTAGTTCATATGAAGGAATCTTGGCGAAAGGACAGCTTATTTTACCCATAATGCACTGTGAATGCAGATTTTACAAGCATCTCAAATGCATCCAAAAAGAAAGCTTAGGGTTGTTGTTGTTGTTGTTTTCTTTTCTTTTTTTCCTACAGCTGTTTGAGATGACAAATATATTAAACTGGATGTTTTTTGTTCTTGTAGAGTGTTCTCTTGCTCTGTTTGTCGCTAGCCTTCTGGGTGTAATGAGACTTTATTTTCAGAAGGTTAATAACCAGTCTACCTCAAGCTAATCTTACATTGGGCCTTCTGTCTATCCAGGCTTGGGACCAGCACTAAGTCTGTAAGTCTTGTCAGTTTTGTACAACTCCAGTGGCTGGGTATTTTACCTAATCCGCATGTCTTTGGACTGTGGGGGAAACCGGAGGAAAATCACACAGACATGGGGAGAACATGCAAACTCCGCACAGAAAGGCCCCCATCAGCCATGGGGTTTGAACCTGGAACCTCCTTGCTGTAAGGCAACAGTGCTAACCACTATACAACCATGCTGCCCTGTCTAAGTTTACAATTGCCCTTGAGTGGACTTAATACTGACTAAAAAAAGTATTTGATTGATTTGCTGTGGCCATTTTAATGCCTTTTTCAGCCAGTATGAACATCAGGTCTGAGTTAGTAATGTGCATTCATTCTAAGGCCAGATTTTATTTATGCCGTGTATTTTCTTTTACCCTAGAGGATAGATTGCATATGTACAGTGGATGTAAAAAGTGTACACACGCCGTTAAAATAATAGGTTTTTCTGATGTAAAAAAAAAAAAAAATGAGACCACAATAAATAATTTCAAAATTTTTCCCACCTTTAATGTGACCTATATCCTGTACAATTCAACTGAAAAACAAACAAATCTGTTAGGGGGAAAAACATAAAAAATAAAAAGCATACAATAAGCTGGTTGCATAAGTATGCACACCCTTAAACTAATACTTTGTTGAAGCACCTTTTGATTTAATTACAGCATTCAGTCTTTTGGGGTACACATCAATTAAAATGACTCTGATTAACCCCAAATAAAGTTTAGACATTTACTCAGTTGCATCCTCCAGCCAAAGCCAGGGTTCACAGAGAGCTTACAAAGCATCAAAGGGATCTCATTGTTGAACGGTATCAGTCAGGAGAAGGGTACAAAAAATTTCCATGACATTAGGTATACCATGGAGCACAGTGAAGACAGTCATCAAGAAGTGGAGAAAATATGGGACAACAGTGACATTAATGAGAACTGGACGTCCCTCCAAAATTGATGAAAAGACAAGACGAAAACTGTTCAGGGAGGCTGCCAAGAGGCCTACAGCAACACTGAAGGAGCTGCAGGGATTTCTGACAAGTACTGGTTGTGTACTACATGTGAAAGCAATCTCCCGTATTCTCCATATGTCTGGACTATGGGGTAGGGTCAAAGAAAAACATCCAGACCTGGCTATATTTTGCAAAAAAAAAAAAAAAAAGAAAAGAAAATCAACAACGCTCCCAAAAACATGTGGAAAAGTGTGTTATGGTCTGATGAAACCAAGGTTGAACTTTTTGGCCACAATTCCAAAAGGTATGTTTGGCGCAAAAACAACACTGCACATCACCCAAAGAACACCATACCCACGGTGAAGCATGGTGGTGGCAGCATCATGTTTTGGGGATGTTTTTCTTCAGCTGGAACAGGGGCTTTAATCAAGGTGGAGGGAATTATGAACAGTTCTAAATACCAGTCAATTTTGGCCCAAAACGTTCAGGTGTCTGCTAGAAAGCTGAAGATGAAGAGGAATTTCATCTGTCAGCATGACAGTGACCCCAGAAAAGTTTTGGAACGGCCCAGCCAGAGCCCAGACCTAAATCCAATTGAAAATCCGTGGGGTGACCTGAAGAGGGCTGTGCACAAGAGATACCCTCGCAATCTAACAGATTTGGAGCGCTTTTGCAAGGAAGAGTAGGCAAATATTGCCAAGTCTAGATGTGGCAGGATGATAGACTCCGACCCAAAAAGACTGAATGCTGTAATTAAATCAAAAGGTGCTTCAACGAAGTATTAGTTTAAGGGTGTGCACACTTATGCAACCAGCTTATTGTATGTTTTGTTTTGTTCGGGGTTTTTTTTATGTTTTTCCCCCCCTAAAAGATTTGTTTTGGGCATGTGGTCATAAAAAATATTTTAGATAAGCAAAAACTTCTATAAGGTATGAACTGCAGTAGCTAAAAGTAAATGCTGCATATTAATCATCATGGACTGTCTACATTCTGAACAAAGGGAAAGTTGTGTAAATATATAGAGGATATTACACGGTTGCGTGAAGATATGAAGTTTATCTTCAAGTGATGAATGTTCACTTTGCTCACTCGTGAAATATTTTTCAACACAAGAAGATAAACTTCATATCTTCGCGCCACCGTGTAATGTTCCTTATGTTATACGGACACATCCACAAAAAGAAGTACGCAAGTTAATCAAAGGAATTTTAATTTTGAATCGGTTTGCCATTTTGACAATGCGCATCAAGTCAGCACGAAACACTGGGAGTGACATCATCGGAGTGAAATATCAGGAAATATTATACATACAGGACAATTTTTCGATGGAATAAAACATGTATTCTATTGTCTTCTAGTGGGTTTCATTCATTTGGTTTGATAACATGCAATATTGTTAACATATCGCTTATCCTACGTGTATTATGTCACTCTACCCAATGGAGAATAAGCGTTGAATATGGTTTCCGATATTGCATGGTTGTCAAGACAATATGATGTCACACCTCGGGACTGATGCAAATATTCAAATGAGAGAGTTTTCTGCTGCGTATGCGCAGAAGCATTTCTTCGTTCGCTAGCAGCGCCTGCAGTAAACTGTCACAGTAAATTGAAAATGCCATAAGATACATATTACATGTAAAACTTCCGCACTAGCGAGCGACTGTGACAATTTGTAAATAAACATAGCCACCAGGTAACCCCCTCCCTGTTCTTAACGTTGTGTAAAATATGTAATTGTTCCACTGAATGTGTATAATAATAATAATAATAATAATAATAATAATAATATTAGCTGGCTTTTTTTCATGGTACATCATATATATTCCATTCAGCTAGCATGATATTGAACTCATCTTTGACTCATTCAGTATCATGCTAGCTGAATGGAATATATCTGATATACCATGAAAAAAAAGCCAGCCAATATTATTTCAATATGTCACTCATATCCGCAATGTATTTTGTCTAAAATAAAAATGTGAGTTTTACAACACGAGAAAAGATAAACTTCATTTCTTCAAGCCAATGTGTGATATTTCTTTTCTTTTTATTATATAGACATACTCTCAAACAAAAAATATGCAAATTTATCAAAACAAGTCATCGATTTCCTCACAAGTGGCATATAGAGATTTATGTCACAGTTTTCGTTCTCCATGTCCCAGATATAGCTCGTATGGAAAATACAAGTGGCGTATTTCCCATTAAAACACTCTTGTCTACATAATATATGGACAGTATATATATTTTGGCAAAGTCTTCCTTTTACTCCATAACCAGAGAAGAAAATGTGTCAATGACAGATTTAAACCACAAACATTCGTTCAAACATAACATGCAAAATACAAATCAGTGCTGTTTATTTGCTTGAAAAAAAAAAGTCCAATGTCAGTGTTCAGGAGGAAGAGACAGCCAATGTATACCCTCCATTTAAGTATTTATTATGGACCTTGCTATATTTATAATTTCAATATCCATTAAGCAAATCTGAATAATTCTCGGCCTTCTAATTTTTAGTTTTATTGTGACTGTCTCAGTAGGAATAATGTCAGGTTTGTCCTTTGAAGTGAGCATTGAGCAAATCTTCAAGCAGCAGAGAAAAGATAGATCCTCTCTTTCATTTTTTCCCTCTGGCACTACTTCATACGACATGAGAAAAAAAAGAGATGGTATAAGAATTGTGTTTTTTAGGTGCTAAGCTGTCCGTCAAGCCAAAAATGGGTTTCTTTTTTCATCTGTGTGGCGGTTGGAGAGCTGTCGTGAGGACTGTTTTAACTGCAGTTGCTGAACACGCACACAGAAATAGCCATACACGGTGCACAGGTATGTACATCCATACCAATCTGTACAAACATACACTACCATTCAAAAGTTTGGGGTCACTTTGAAATTTCTTTATTTTTAAAAGAAAAGCACTGTTCTTTTCAATGAAGATCACTTTAAACTAATCAGAAATCCACTCTATACATTGCTAATGTGCTAAATGACTATTCTAGCTGCAAATGTCTGGTTTTTGGTGCAATATCTCCATAGGTGTATAGAGGCCCATTTCCAGCAACTATCACTCCAGTGTTCTAATGGTACAATGTGTTTGCTCATTGCCTTAGAAGGCTAATGGATGATTAGAAAACCCTTGTACAATCATGTTAGCACAGCTGAAAACAGTTTAGCTCTTTAGAGAAGCTATAAAACTGACCTTCCTTTGAGCAGATTGAGTTTCTGGAGCATCACATTTGTGGGGTCGATTAAATGCTCAAAATGGCCAGAAAATTGTCTTGACTATATTTTCTATTCATTTTACAACTTATGGTGGTAAATAAAAGTGTGACTTTTCATGGAAAACACAAAATTGTCTGGATGACCTCAAACTTTTGAACGGTAGTGTACACTCACCTGGATACTGTAAGACTTGCTGCTTTTTGCCTCAGCAACATCAGATGTGTTTTCCTAGTGCACCACACGTCTCATTGAAAGTTCCACTTTATAAAATGTGATTTCATAGATACATTTTTTTTTGGGGGGGGGGCAGCATGGTAGTGTAGTGGTTAGCACTGTCACCTGACAGCAAGAAGGTTCTGGGTTCGAGCCCAGTGGCCGACAGGGGCCTTTCTGTGTGGGGTTTGCATGCTCTCCCTGTGTCTACATGGGTTTCCTCTGGGTGCTCTGGTTTCCCCCACAGTCCAAAGACATGCAGGTTAGGCTAATTGGTGTCTTTAAATTGACCATAGGTGTGAACGTGAGTGTGAATGGTTGTTTGCCTCTGTGTGTCAGCCCTGTGATGACCTGGCAACTTGTCCAGGGTGTACCCCGCTTCTCACCCATAGTCAGCTGGGATAGGCTCCAGGTTGGCCGTGATCCTGCACAGGATAAGTGGTAATGGATGGATGGATTCTTTTGGGGGAATTAATCTGAGGATGTGTATTGGTCATATCATTGGAAAATAGGTGAGGATTCATGGAAGGCTAACAGATGCTTTCACATTCCACTCTTTTCTGCATACATGAGCTCACATACCTCAATGATTGGTTAATGATTATCATTATCTATATAATAAGTGGCAAAGTTTGTTTGTTTGTCTTGAGCTAACATTGACATTTCTTGATGGATTTTCACCAAATTTGGCAAGTAGGTCCAGGGATCACCCAGAATTTTGCAGATATAAACAAAATTCATGTATGGGCCCTAGGGAGGTGCCTGGGAGGCACAACATCCACTCACTCACTCACTCACTCACTCAATGCCTTTCAGGTTACATTTATGAACACAAACTCTCAACAGATCTTCACTAAACTTGGCACATAGGTACAGGAGATAGCCACAATTTGGCAGAACTCATAAATTCCATATTTGGGCCCCAGGGGGTCCCCGGTGGGACCCTGGGTGGTGGATGTTTAGACTTTTGTTTGTCTTAAGTTAACATCACCATTCCTCGATGGATCTTCACCAAATTTGACATGGAAGTCCGGGGGCAACCCAGAATTTTGCAAAACCCGGGCAATGCTGGGTAACCTGCTAGTGATTTATATAGAAGACAGAGTATGCCATCTCTTCTTATTCTTCCTTCGGGTGCTCCCATTTGTTCAGGGTCACCACAGCGGATTTGTTCCGCATATTGATTTGGCATAGGATTTTACACCAGATGCCCTTCCTGATGCAACCCTCCCCAATCTATCTGGGCTTGGGACCAGGACCAAGTATGCACTGTCTTGTACAAACCCAGTGGCTGGGTATTTTACCCAATCTGCATGTCTTTGAACTGTGGGAGGAAACCGGAGCACCCGGAGGAAACCCACACAGACACGGGGAGAACATGCAAACTTCACACAGAAAGGCCCCTGTTGGCCATGAGGTTCAAACCCAGAACCTTCTTGCTGTGAGGTGACAGTGCTACCCACTACACCACCATGCCGCCAGAGTATACCATCCATCTCTCCTAGAAAACAATGCCAAATTTTGCCCCCTGGCTCCTGGCTACAAATGAAACCAAGCAATAAGGTGAGTCCTCTTCTGCTATACTACAACTTCCTTTTATGTCAGTCACAGCTGATAGGCAATTTGTCAAATTCCTATTAAGGGAGTGGTATATTTTTATAATACCCATACTTCACTTACAATGCATATTCTAGCGATCGGATTGAAGCACCTCTGAGCACCCGGGCAGTCTTTTTTTCTTCTTGCATCTCAAATCCCATATTCTCTAACAGGTGCCTTAATATCTCTGCAAATAAGTGCTGTTTGAATAAATGTGACTGGCACTGATCGAGCTGCGTTTCTCCGAGGCAGAGCTAAAAGACGAAAAAGTGCCTTTTCTTCAAACAGCAGAATGCATCATCCTCCCCTCTGCGTTCAGCCTCACCTCAACCTCACGGTTAATGTATTCTGCATTGCAGAACATTAAAGCACCAATCAAACGGAGTGTGTCAGGGTTCCAGCAGCGTTGCAGAACGAAAAAGCCCTCCTACGGACCGAACGCTGAGGAGGAATCATGTGTGTGAGTCCTACCCACAGGCAAAGTTATCCTTTCATGTGGCTAACCCGCACAGTAGCTGACAAATAAAAATAACTAGGCTGATAAAGATGCAAAAGAAACGGTGCCTTTTGTAATGATAAAATACAAACTCCAGAGTTTACACATATCTCCGTTGCATATCGCTGAACTGGAGTTGAAAGTGTATTAATAAATTAATACACTGAGAACCCTTAGAACACTGGATCTCAAACACTTGTCACATCTAACCTTATTCTGTTCCCATTGAGCCAGCATACATTGTATTGTTTTGGTCTGCTTTCTTTAATTGGTCTTTTAGTCTCAGTCTTTTGACTGATGGTTCCTGCTTTCTTATTTATCCATCCATCATCCATAAGCACTTATCCTGTGGTTAAGTCATGGGCAAGCTGGAGTCTATCCCAGCTGACTATGGGCGAGAGGCGGGGTACACCCTGCACAAGTCACCAGGTCATCACAGGGCTGACACATATGGGGCTTTTCCACTACCAATGCGGCTGAGTTGGGCTGAGCCATGTGGTGCTGAGTTGGGCTGAGTCGAGCTGAGTGGGGCTGTTGGGGTTGCACTTTGACTACAACCGCGCTGAACCGTGCTGGCTGGAAGTGGTTGGACACATTGGGTGGAGTTAGCGAAAGTGGGTGGACGTTACGTGATGTCGTTAGGCAGCACAAACAGTGACATCAGTGACCTTTTAAGCGGTAGTCTCACGACCCGGATAGTAAACAATAAGCATGGAAGACATGGAGTCATTAGTGTTGCTGGTCTTAGTGCTGTGGCTTGTTGTCACCGACAACATCTTCTAGTTTTCTGATCTTCTTCTTCTTCTCATCTCATCTCATTATCTCTAGCTGCTTTATCCTTCTACAGGGTCGCAGGCAAGCTGGAGCCTATCCCAGCTGACTACGGGCGAAAGGCGAGGTACACCCTGGACAAGTCGCCAGGTCATCACAGGGCCCTTCTTCTTCTTTGTCGTAATTCTTCTTCTTCCGGGTTTACGGTATTTACAGATCCCAGCGTGCTCGCGGGGCGTGTGTGGGCATGTGAGGACACTCCTCCTCACCAATCAGTGCACAGGGGAGTGTCTCCTCACGCCCCTAGCCCCACTCGGCTCGGTTGGGCTCACTTCAGCCCCACTCCAAAACCATGCGAGTTTTGGGTGCTGAGTAAGGCTGAAGTGAGCTCAGTCGTGCTGCTCTGAGGTAGTCGAAACGCGAGCCGTGTTGGGCTGAAGTGAGCTGAAAAAGGGTAGTGGAAAAGGCTCATTAGAGACAAACAAACATTCACACTCACATTCACACCTACGGTCAATTTAGAGCCACCAATTAACCTAACCTGCATATCTTTGGACTGTGGGGGAAGCCGGAGCAGCTGGAGGAAACCCACGCAAACATGGGGAGAACATGCACACTCCACAATGTAAGGCCCCTGTCAGCCACTGGACTCGAACTCAGAACCTTCTTGCTGTGAGGCAACACTGCTAACCATTACACCACCTTTATTTATCTTCATGTTTAACTTTTCTTTAGATAGTTCCTTATATTTTCTAGTTCCTGGTCATAACAGTAGCTAGCTTGATACTATCTCTTGGTATTTCCCTTCCCCTGTGTCTATAGTGTGATTAGTGACTAGCAAAATATATAATTTGAAAAATAAAGAATTACCAAAAGCCATAGCGGTCCTTCCGTGCACCATAATAAAAAGTTTAAGTAAGCATTAAGTTATTAATTCAGGTGTTAACTCAGGCTCCCGCAATATTACAACTTTACAATGTTCATGTGTGTGTTTTAGAGAATGCATATTTCTGATCGTTCATGTAAGACATGAAGGCAGTCTCACAGAACTGTCTCACTGTCTGAATCCTCATGTTTGGGATTAACATTAACAACTGTTAACAACAAACTAGAAGCTGGATGTTTATAGCAGTATTGGCTTTAGGCAAGTTCATTTCTAGGTAGAGTACTTGATTAAACCTATGACATTGACCATATTAATTGCCGTTTTGACAAGGTAATCATCAACATTAGAGTTATCCTCAAAGTTAGCTGGCTAGCTTGTTGTTAATGCTACTTGCAAGTTACTAAGTTACTCGCTATTGTCCACTGCACTTTCATTCCAGAATGTTGCATGAATGTTTGTTCACCATAATAGAACAGAACCAACAGTCACTCAGGACTGTAACTGTAAAAGTGTGCTTATAGTAGCTTTTCGTGAGCTTTACATGCTCTGACAGAGGTGTCCATGTTTTTTTTTCCATCTGATTTGCACATAGAATGTGCAAATAACGTTGTTACAACTTGCAAGCAACCACTTACAAGGCAAAGCTAAAAACCACTTCCTGTAAGTCTCTACTGGACTAGACAGCATTTAAAAGACTTTTGACTCAGGCGTGTGCTGCATCGCCCTCTAACCTATGTTATTTTGCGAGGAGTGGATTGACGTCAGGCGTTAGAATGATCCCTTTTACAATGCTGGTCTGTCGTGTGAGAGATTGAGGCCTTTAACACCAGCGATAGGAAGAACAATGAAGAGCTTTGCTTTTCTCAGCCCTCAACTTTCTGCCTGAACTTTGCTGGCACCATTGATCTCAAACGCAGAATCATGCAGCATGATTTTAGTGGTTCAAAAATTCAAATCAGCCATGAGATTCTCATACAAACATGTAACCTGTTCATTCTGTTCAAGACCTAGCAATGAATGTCCAGTCAGTGGGTTTGCCACGGGGAGTGGATCTGAGTTAGTATTTAACATTAAACATGCAAATGTTATTGTGTCAAAAAAAAAATGCAAATGTGAGTCACACAAATTACAGTAGAGTATATGAATCTTTGTTATTATGATGCTTTACTAGAACAAGGATCAGGTATGTAGGACTGAGGTTTCCAATTTGCATAGAAACAACACCTGGATTTCGTAAAGAACTTTTGAAAAGTATGCACCGGCTGCACCGCAGTACTTCTACCATTTGTAAAGATGCTGGAACGACCTCTAGAAAACCTGCCAGGTCGAGCCCTGGGGACAGGAAAAAAGGAAATCCAGCTCTTCTCTAAACCTGATCCATGTCTTCCTCCATTACTGGCAGTCATACAGAAGGCTGTGTGGTGAACATTACACACATTCCTGCGGCTGAAGGTGGATTTGTTAATACCAAGGACATGGACATCCTCCCACAAGGATTTGGGATAATAGAGGTGGTATTGTATCCTATAGTTTCGAAAGAAATTGCATTGTCTCTTCTTTTCAGCTCCTGAGGAGGTTCAAGCTTCCCCCCCCAACCCTGAGTCAAAGTAACAACATGTACCTTTTGGAAGGTTTGATGCTTCTCAGTAGGGTGTGCCCTTACTTCTGACAAGATGGACTCTTCGATACATGATGAGTGAGTGATCTGACAGTTCAAGCAGACGATGAAGATTCAATATAATACAATTTCAAGCTGCGTTGTTGCAATGTGATGTAATTGAGCATTGTGCAAACAATTCAATGGGGTTTTTTTTGTTGTTTTTGTTTTTTTACAATGGTTGCAGGGGCGGCACGGTGGTGTAGTGGTTAGCGCTGTCGCCTCACAGCAAGAAGGTCTGGGTTCGAGCCCAGTGGCCGGCGAGGGCCTTTCTGTGCGGAGTTTGCATGTTCTCCCCGTGTCCGCATGGGTTTCCTCCGGGTGCTCCGATTTCCCCCACAGTCCAAAGACATGCAGGTTAGGTTAACTGGTGACTCTAAATTGACCGTAGGTGTGAATGTGAGTGTGAATGGTTGTCTGTGTCTATGTGTCGGCCCTGTGTTGACCTGGCGACTTGTCTAGGGTGTACCCTGCCTTTCGCCTGTAGTCAGCTGGGATAGGCTCCAGCTTGCCTGCGACCCTGTAGAACAGGATAAAGTGGCTAGAGATAATGAGATGAGATGAGACAATGGTTGCACAAAAATCCCCAATCAGACTTGCTCAGGTGATCTGATTGCACACAGAGTATAGGTTTAAACAGAGTCTAACGTAACCACTTTCAGAGGTCCAAGTTCTGGTATTAATATCTATGTCAGGTGATCCAAGTATAGACCCCAGATGTAAAGTTGTTTACACCTGGCATTTGCACTCACTGGCCAATTTATTAGAAACACCCATCCATCCCTCTGCTGTTTTATGCAGTTTTCTAATCAGCCAATCTGTTGACAGCACCACAATATATAAAATCATGCAGATACAAATCAAAAGCTTCAGTTAATGTTCACTTCAAACATCAGAATGGGAAAAATTGTGATCTCAAAGTGTGACTTTCACTGTGCCATGGGTGTTTGGTTTGAGCATTTTAGAAACTGCTGATCTCCTGGGGTTTCAGCATCTGAAGGATACAGAGTCATCTACCATATATCCCCCGCCCTATATCCTAACTATATACCAGGTTTTAAGATATTATTTGTCACATTTTTCAAGTTCTGCTGCAAAAAACCAACCCTACCTCTTTACACTAACCTTAGCAGCTCATGGCATGACCTTTGGTCCAAGTGAGCTAAAAATGTAAATTTCTCACATTTCTTAGTATCATAAGGCACATATACATTACTTAATCAATACATATACCAACTTTCAAGACCATACCACTTATAGTTTTCAAGTTCTGCTCCGGAAACAAAACCTACCCCTAGAACTAAGGAGAGACTGAGAGACTAAGCCTGAAATTGTTTCCATGGAAACATGAAAAATTTAAATTTCTCAAATTTCTTAGTATGAAAAGCCACATCTACATCACCTTGTTAACATGTATACGGTACCAAGTTTCAAATCCGTATCATAAATAGTTTTGGATATATGCTCTGGAAATGAACATTGCTCTTAGTTTCTAAATCAAAATCTATTTTTTATGTAAAAATTTGAAAAATACTTTTTTTTTCAAAAATCCAAAATAGCTAAAAGCACCAGTTCACATGTTGCTTGATATGTATCCAAAGTTTCATGAAGATATCTTCAGTAGTTTAAGATATGGCCCGGAAACGAAAACATGGCCGGACGGCCGGCTGGAACCCGTTTCTAAACTTTGTCTGGGTGGGGGATAAAAAGCATTGAGTGAGTGACAGTTCTGTGGGTGCAAGCAAACACCTTGTTGTGAAGAGAGGTCAGAGGAAAATGGCCAGATTGGTTCGAGCTTTTTTGCCAGGAAGGATATAGTAACTCATAGCAACTCTTTACAACCATGGTGAGCAGAAAAGCATCTCAGCATGCAACAGCAGAAGACCACATTGGGTTCCACTCCTGCCTGCCAAGAACAGGAATCTTAGAATCAAGAATAAGTTCCTATTAAAGTGGCCGTTGAGTGTATATGTCACAAATGCATCTCCGATGACCATTTCTGATCAGATTTCAAGAATAACACAGTTGCTACATACTCCTTCAAAGCTGCTGGCAGATACCAGGGTATTACAGTACCTTTATGCTATGTTTGAGCTTTTTTTTTAACAACTTGGACATTACCACTTACAAGGCACCACGAACTCAGCATTACTAATGCTGTGTTCAACTCAAGGTCGCAACTTGTAATTCCCAACCTCCAACCAGGAAAAGTCAAACAAAACGCCCTCTCAACTTGAAATTCCTCCTTGTCAAATTGGGGTAGTCTTCTCTACCAGTTCCTTCCCTATTTACAAAGCAACATCAAATCGACATGGCCGTAAAACACTGAGAATAGTGTAAAGTGCCCCTTCTCTACTGACCAATCAATATACAAACATATTTGCTTGTTAAACCTACAATGCTCACATGTTTGAGGAGGAAATTATACATCACTCATCACAGTTAGCTGAGTAGCTTGATGTTAATCAAAGCCAAACAGAGTTATCCAATGCTTTGTTCCCCCCTTCATCTGCCAAATGTGCAGAGGTTGAAACTGACGGCATTTCGACCTATAGATTGCCACTTATAAGGCAAGTCAATTGCAGTAATGTAAGACTTTGGAAATGCACCATCTGTGGTATAAAGATATTGCAAGATATTTGCTTGAAGTGTGTTACATGGATTAATCTCATAGTTCTGAGTGCACTTCAGATAGAACTAAAGGGTCTGTCCCAAGCCATATCAAGTCCCTCCCACACCAGGACCTGGTATTCCCAGGCAGTCTCCTGTCCCAGTACTAACCAGTCTTTTGAGGTGCATTGGGCGGCGCTGATATCGGTTTCTGTAGCCCTTGGCCTCTCACCTATTATTTAGCTAAGGTTACAGTGTGTTGGGGGGAGGGGGAGGGTGGTATTCTGGTAACTGGAGGAGTTTGACTCCCTATTCCAAGAAGAAGAATTTGTTATTTATCACACATACACTCAAACACAGACTTAAATCACACAGTGAAATTTAACCCATCTGAAGCAGTGAATACACACAATTGAGCAATCAGTGCACACACATACCCAGAGCAGTGGGCAGCTATGCTACAGTATCCAGGGAGCAGTTGTGGGTTAGGTGCCCTTGCTCAAGTGCACTTCATCCCAAACTCAGGCCATGGCTGCCCCATGGTAACCTAACCACATGTCTTTGAACTGTGGGGGAGACCAGAGCACCCAGAGGAAACCCACACAGACATGGGGAGAACATGCAAACTCCACACAGAAAGGATCCCGTTGGCTGCTGGGCTTGAACCCAGAACCTTCTTGCTGTGAGGCAACAGTGCTAACCACTGTCTCAGCTTCACCACCGTGCCTTACCAGATGGCAATAGGTATCATTTTTATGATGGTTGTTAGCTCATCCAGCCGCAGGCCAGGCCGGATGAGTTTATGCGATCACGCATCGTCCATCCGTTGTCCGTCTGTCATCCGTCGGTCATCCATCATCTTCGTCCATCCACAATTTACAAAAATCACTACTCCTCTTACAGGATTGATCAGATTTCAATCAAACTCACATACAATGTTCCCCAGATGGGTGTGCATAAAAATTGTCAAGATGGTGGCACCACCTGTCATATTTACAATTTTATGGGCCACTTGGTCATTATGAGCTACAGCCTCATTGAGGCTACTTTTGGTATGACCCGCCCGTGAGTAGAACTCACTATCTCCCAGTCAAGAGGCGGACACGCCAACTACGAGGCCAGCTTGCGGTCCCCAAGCCACATACTAGACACAAAATAATATATATACACCTACAGTGCCCTCCATGATTATTGGCCCTCCTTGTAAAGATTAGTAGTGAGAAAAAAATCCACCTTTTGATGAAGTTGCTTCATCTCCCACTGAAAAAATGAGAAAAAAACAACCTTTAATTGAAAAATTTATTCAGAGGAAAGCAAACTCATCAAGGAATAATTATTTTCAACAAAAACACGTGCCACTATTATTGGCACCCCTGGAAATTATAATGTAACTGAAGCATGATTCCCATTTAAATTGTACATTTTTGAGTTGATTTGAGTGTGTAGGAACTTTCAAGCTGTAATCAGTGACTTCCTGATCAACTGGGGTACAAATATGAGGTGACACAGAGGCCAAATTCCCCTTGTCATCCTTCAACATGGGAAAGATAAGAGAACACACAAACCAAATGAGGGAGAAATGTGTTGACCTCGATAAGTCAGGGAACGGTTCTGAAAAAAATAATAGCTACTCACCTGAAAATGTCCATTTTTACTGTTAGGGCAATAATAAAAATGTGGACACCAACTGGAACTGTTACAAACTTGCCTGGAAGGACCCAAGTTTATTTTGTCCCCACGTATATTGAGGAGGAAGGAAAGAGAGGCAAAAAAAAAAATCCCCAAGGATCACTGTCGATGAATTAAAAAGTAAAATCTTGGTGTTTCCAAGTCTCCAAAACCACCATCAGACCTCCATGCCAGCAGATTATTTGGAAAGTATGCAAGAAAAAAAGCCTTTTCTGTCAGTTAACCATAAATGTAAGCACCTGAAGTTTGTGAAACGTTAGTACAACTTTGACTGGAACTGTGTTCTGTGGTCTGATGAAACAAAAATGGAGCTTTTTGGCAATAAACACTCAATGTGGGTTTGGCGTAAAAATTAGGATGGCTATAATGAAAATAACCCGATCCCAACTGTAAAACATGGTGGAAGTTCTGTGATGTTTTGGAGCTGTTTTTCTTCCAAATGCCCTGGAAACCTTGTGAGGGTCCATGGTATCATGGACTCCATGAAATTACCAGGACATTTTAAATCAAAATCTGGCTGCCTCTGCCAGGAAACTAAAGCTGGGTTGTCATTGGATCTTCCAGCAGGATAATGATCTGAGGCACATGTCCAAATCAACACAAAAATGATTCACTGACCACAGAATCAAGTTTCTGCCCTGGCCATCTCAGTCCCCTGACCTGAACCCCATTAAAAACCTGTGGAGTGAGCTGAAGAGGAGAGAGAGCACAAGAGAGGGTTGAGGACCCTGGATGATCTGGAGAGATCGTGTAAAGAGGAACGGTCTCAGATGCCCTGTTCTGTATCTCCAACTTTATAAAATGTTATAGGAGAGACTCAGTGCTGTTTTACTGGCAAAGGGAGGTTGTACAAAGTGTTAAATGCAGGGGTGCCAATAATAGTGGCACATGTGTTTTGCTGAAAATAATTATTTCTTGATGAGGGATTTATTTTTCTTTGAATACATTTATTTCAATTAAAGGCTGGATTTTTTTCCTCATTTTTTTCAGTGTGAGATGGAGTGACTTGACCAAAAGGTGATTTTTTTTTTTTTTGCTAACCCTTTTTACTAATCTTTACAAGGGATGCCAATAATTGTGGAGGGCACTGTATAGCAATGACAACAATGTTGTAGTGACATAATATTAAGTGTGGTAGTATGTGGCTAAATTATCTGATATATAATTTATAAATTATAAATCCATTATAGCAAAATGGAAAGAATATGGCACCACTACAAACCTGACAAAAGAAAGCTGCCCACCAAAACTCACAGACCAGGCAAGGAGGGCCTGGTCAAAAATCAGAGATGCAACAAAGATAACACTGAAGGACCTGCAAAGATCCACAGTGGGAGTATCTGTCCAAAGGACCACTTTAAGCTGTACAGTCCACAGAGCAGGGCTTTATGAAAGAGTGGCCAGAAAAAAAGCCATTGCTCCAAGAAAAAAAATAAGAAAACACATTTGGAGTTTGCCCAACAGCACGTGGCAGACTCCCCAAACACATGGAAGAAGATTCTCTGGTCAGATGAGACCAAAATTGAACTTTTTGGTCATCATGTTAAATGTCATGTGTGATACAAATCCAACACTTCCCATCACCCTGAGAACACCATTCCTACATGGTGGCAGCATCATGCTATGAGGATATTTTTCATCTGCAGGGACAGGAAAGCTGGTCAGGACTGAAGGAAAGATGGATGGCACTAAATACAGGATAATTCTGGAGGAAAACCTGTTTGAGTCGGCCAGAGATTGAGACTGGGACAAAGGTTTACATTCCAGCAGGACAATGACCCTAAACATACTGCTAAAGCTACACTGGAGTGGTTTAAAGGGAAACATTTAAATGTCTTGGAATGGCCTAGTCAAAGCCCAAACCTCAATCCAATTGAGAATCTGTGGCATAACTTGAAGATTGCTGTACACCAGGGCTTTTCAAAGTGTGGGGCGCGCCTCCCCTAGGGGGCGCAATAGTTCTTCGGGGGGGTGCAACGTGAGGAAAAATAAACCAGAATAAGTTACTATTGCGGACATTTAGCGAACTTCAGCTAGCCTTTGCCAGAGACAAAATGGATTGATTTTTAGTACCTAAAGCTACAGTGAGTGAGGAGACAGAGTCTGGGCCAAGCAAAAAAAAGAAGGAAGTATGACCACGATTATTTAAAGTTTGGATTTTCATGGACTGGATCTGAAGATGCTCCACTGCCACAGTGTGTTGTCTGCCAAGAGGTGCTAGCTAACGATGCTATGAGATGTTTAAAATGTGTAAAACAAGATTTTTTTTTTTTAAAAAGCACAGATGTTTAAAATGTGTAAAAAAAAAAAGAGGTTTTAAAAAAGCACAGATGTTTAAAATGTGTAAAAGAAAAAAATAATGTGTACAACAACCATTTTTTTTAAATACGAATGGAACATTAAGTATAGCAACAACAAAAATTGTAGGGGGGCGCTGTTGTTTATTTGCTCTCTGAGGGGGGCTGACTCTCCCACACTTTGAAAACCCCTGCTGTACACCATTGCAACCCAATGCAATTTGAAGGAGTTGGAGCAGTTTTGCCTTGAGGAATGGGTGAAAATCCCAGTGGATAGATGTGCTAAGAGCTCTGTAATAACCTGGTGACTTGTCCAGGGTGTACCCCGCCTCTCACCCATAGTCAGCTGGGATAGGCTCCAGCTTGCCTGCGACCCTGTAGAACAGGATAAGCGGCTACAGATAATGGATGGATGGATGGATGGATGGATGGATGGATGTGCTAAGCTAATAGAGACATACCACAAGAGACTTACAGCTGTAATTGCAGCAAAAGGTGGCTCTACAAAGTATTGACTTTCAGGGTTGAATACCTATGCACGCTCCAGATTTCTGTTTTTTCATCTTATTTTTTTGTGATACAAACAATAATTTGCACCTTTAAAGTTGTAGGCATGTTGTGTAAATCAAATGGTGCTAAACCCCCGAATATCCATTTTAATTACAGCTTGTAATGCAACAAAACAGGACAAACACCAAGGGGGATGAATACTTTTGCAAGACACTGTACAAACTGCACAACAGGGATAAAGTAAATAAGCTGATTATCATCTATAGTGTAGTGGTTAGCGCTGTCACCTCACAGCAAGAAGGTCCAGGTTCGAGCCCCGTGGCCAGTGAGGGCCTTTCTGTGCGGAGTGTGCATGTTCTCCCCATGTCTGCGTGGGTTTCCTCCGGGTGGTCCGGTTTCCCCCACAGTCCAAAGACATGCAGCTTAGGTTAACTGGTGACTCTAAATTGACCGTAGCCGTGAGTGTGAATGGTTGTCTGTGTCTATGTGTCAGCCCTGTGATGACTTGTCCAGGGTGTACCCCACCTTTCACCCGTAGTCAGCTGGGATAGGCTCCAGCTTGCCTGCGACCCTGTAGAAAGAGGATAAAGCGGCTAGAGATAATGAGATGAGAATGAGATATCAGTGGCAATAATACCAGTTAAAATTTATTTCTATTGTAACATACAGTATATACATACGGTTTCCTTTTATTTTTGAGACACTTCTTGTGTTTTACTTTAATTCTTTTTCTATTTTTCCACAGTCAAACAAATGCATTAGGTGAAATAGCCATTTTAAATGAAACAAGATTTCTAAAGAGTTCTTGTGTGTGAAAAAGATGTTGTGGTGTGGTTTAAGAGCTCATCAATGGAAAAATATCCAGAAAAACAACCAAGTTCACGGATAGTGTGAACAGCAGAAGCACTGATGTCATTCGCAGCTCGTTGCTTAAAACATTGTGTCAGATGTCAGGGCTGAGATACACAAACACCTGTGCATGAGATTTTTTAAGTGGTAGAACCATTGCACAGGGGCAATCCCACCCTCTCGGCAGAAGAACTCTTGATCCATTGTCACGGAGAACCATTACAGCTGAAGACTTCCCCTTTTGCAGTGGATGACCAGGACTTCCTTTGTGTCTCATTATGCTCTAAGCACTCCACAACACCTGCTAGGACTGCCTTCTTGGCTGTACAATCTTCCTGTTGGTCTCCTCTGCCCAATCTACCGAAGTCAGGCTTCTCACACTGGGACAGACATGTCCTCCCTAGCTTACTGAGGGTTTTAAGCCTGTTGGCTACCCTCAACCACGTTTAACCCGTCTGCTGAGATGGTTTACCGGGTTGTGGCTACTGCGTGTGTTACAAGTTCTTGGAACCACTGGCAAAAGTTGGGTGTCAGGTGGGGTCCAAAGGTGGATGAGCAGCTCTGAAAGGGGCTCGGCAAGCCTCCCCACCAGAGGTACTCCCCCTCTCATGACACCCCATTCACCCATGATACCCCATACACCCCAGAATATCTCATCTCATCTCATTATCTCTAGCCGCTTTATCCTGTTCTACAGGGTCGCAGGCAAGCTGGAGCCTATCCCAGCTGACTACGGGCGAAAGGCAGGGTACACCCTGGACAAGTCGCCAGGTCATCACAGGGCTGGCACATAGACACAGACAACCATTCACACTCACACCTACGGTCAATTTAGAGTCACCAGTTAACCTAACCTGCATGTCTTTGGACTGTGGGGGAAACCGGAGCACCCGGAGGAAACCCACGCGGACACGGGGAGAACATGCAAACTCCATACAGAAAGGCCCTCGCCAGCCACAGGGCTCGAACCCGGACCTTCTTGCCGTGAGGCGACAGCGCTAACCTTTACTCCACCATGCCGCCCCCCCCCCAGAATATGTGTCAGGATAAAAAAAAGTAAAATATTTTTTGGTTTTGTTTCTTAACTTTGTTGGAGGACATTATGTTTTCACCTGTTTTGTTTGTTTGCCTGTTCCCAATGTAACTCAAAAAGTAGTGAATGGATTTTAATGAAATTTGGAGAAAAAGGTGAGCCATGTGCCAAGGAACAATTGTCCAGATTTTGATGTAAATCGGGATATGTACAGTGGTGCTTGAAAGTTTGTGAACCCTTTAGAATTTTCTATATTTCTGCATAAATATGACCTAAAACATCATCAGATTTTCACACAAGTCCTAAAAGTAGATAAAAAGAACCCAGTTAAACAAATGAGACAAAAATATTATACTTGGTCATTTATTTATTGAGGAAAATGATCCAATATTACATATCTGTGAGTGGCAAAAGTATGTAAACCTTTGCTTTCAGTATCTGGTGTGACCCGCTTGTGCAGCAATAACTGCAACTACACATTTCCAGTAACTGTTGATCAGTCCTTCACACCGGCTTGGAGGAATTTTAGCCTATTCCTCCGTACAGAACAGCTTCAACTCTGGGATGTTGGTGCGTTTCCTCACATGAACTGCTCACTTCAGGTCCTTCCACAACATTCCGATTGGATTAAGGTCAGGACTTTGACTTGGCCAATCCAAAACATTAACTTTATTCTTCTTTACCCATTCTTTGGTAGAACGACTTGTGTGCTTAGGGTCGTTGTCTTGCTGCATGACCCACCTTCTCTTGAGATTCAGTTCATGGACAGATGTCCTGACATTTTCCTTTGGAATTCGCTGGTATAATTCAGAATTCATTGTTCCATCAATGATGGCAAGCCATCCTGGCCCAGATACAACAAAACAGGCCCAAACCATGGTACTACCACTACCATGTTTCACAAATGGGATAAGGTTCTTATGCTGGAATGCAGTGTTTTCCTTTCTCCAAACATAACGCTTCTCATTTAAACCAAAAAGTTCTATTTTGGTCTCATCCGTCCAGAAAACATTTATCCAATAGCCTTCTGGCTTGTCCACATGATCTTTAGCAAACTGCAGACAAGCAGCAATGTTCTTTTTGGAGAGCAGTGGCTTTCTCCTTGCAATCCTACCATGCACACCATTGTTGTTCAGTGTTCTCCTGATGGTGGACTCATGAACATTAACATTAGCCAATGCGAGAGAGGCCTTCAGTTGCTTAGAAATTACCCCGGGGTCCTTTGTGACCTCACTGACTACTACATGCCTTGCTTTTGGAGTGATCTTTGTTGGTCGGCCACTCCTGGGGAGGGTAACAATGGCCTTGAATTTCCTCCATTTGTACACAATCTGTCTGACTGTGGATTGGTGGACTCCAAACTCTTTAGAGATGGTTTTGTAACCTTTTTCCAGCCTGATGAGCATCAACAACGCTTTTTCTGAGTTCCTCAGAAATCTCCTTTGTTCGTGCCATGATACACTTCCACAAACATGTGTTATAACAATCAGACTTTGATAGATCCCTGTTCTTTAAATAAAACAGGGTGCTCACGCACACCTGATTGTCATCCCATTGATTGAAAACACCTGACTCTAATTTCACCTTCAAATTATCTGCTAATCTTAGAGGTTCACATACTTTTGCCACTCACAGTTATGTAATGTTGGATCATTTCCCTCAATAAATAAATGACCAAGTATAATATTTTTGCCTCATTTGTTTAACTGGGTTCTCTTTATCTACTTTTAGGACTTGTGTGATGTTTTACCGTAGGTCATGTTTATTCAGAAATATCGAAAATTCTAAAGAGTTCACAAACTTTCAAGCACCACTGTATGTGGATCCAGGATTTTTTTTTTGTCTTTTCCCCAACATAACTCAAAAAGTAGTGAACTGATTTTGATTAAATTTTTGAGGAAAGGTGGGTTATGGGCCAAGGAACAATTGATTAGATTTTGATGCAAATCTGAACATGTGACTTGGCAGGGGTATACACTCTACCAAGTGCCCTTTTAGTAAAATATCTTTTTCCTCTTACTCAAATGCTGTCATTTGAGGAAGGTGTCCAGCTCCTCCGTCTGCCTCTCATTTTTTGGACACATTAGCATTCATACTTCAAACCTTACATGATTAATGTCTTGGTAAACTCAGAACATTGCCTGTTAGCAGCTGCGGGCATTTTTTCGCTAAGTTCCAAAGGCATGTGTGCCATGGGGAAGTTACACACTGTGTAATACAGCTACATGGTATGTGGGATGAAACCCTCACTGAGAGCCACAGACACCCAAATATTTTACTTCAAAGAAACCAAACTTCCCCGAGGGGCACACCAAAAGCTGAACCGGATCTGCGACAAACAAAAGAGTCGACTTTTAACATGCTTACTTTAATAAGATTACAGGCGGTGAGCAAGGAGCAGTCCAAAAGACAGAGTAATTCATAGATGTAGATAATCTCCTTCTCCCCTGGGCCATTTTTAAGAGGAAGACTTGTTTTTGTTGTTTTAATGAGGTAGGTTTATGTATCTTTTTTTTAACTTTTAAGCTTAAGCCACTGAAATACAGGTGAGATAGATAGATAGATAGATAGATAGATAGATAGATAGATAGATAGATAGATAGATAGATAGATAGATAGATAGATAGATAGATAGATAGATAGATAGATAGATAGAAAAATATTTTGGTAATTAGGAGTGTAACTTCTCAAAGCAGAAAACACTCAATCACTTTTTTAAAATGAAAAATAACATTTTGAGTGATTTGTTGTTGTTGTTGTTGTTGTTACCTTGTCTGAGGACTATGCTCCCAAACCCATAATGATTTGTGTCCATGAGTTCAAGTGCTCTTTTTGACTTTCTCAAACATGTTCTTCATTAGCATATCTAGTTCTTTTGAGAGATTTATATTCCTGATAAAGTCAGAAAAAGGGAGAAGATATGTGGAATAACAAATGGCAGAACTTCCTAGAATGCAAAGAGAGAGAGAGAGAGTATAACATGTACTAAAAAACCCTCCTCCTCATTCCACTATGATTCCAGTTTGATTCCCAATTCTGATGGTCCAAGATGATTATGAAGTTCTCCCAAGAAGTGAGGATTAAACTAGGAGTCAAAAGGGCAGCACAGTGGTGTAGTGGTCAGCACTGTCACCTCACAGCAAGAAGGTTCTGGGTTCGAGCCCAGTGGTTAACAGGGCCTTTCTGTGCAGAGTTTGCATGTTCTCCCTGTATCTGCATGGGTTTCCTCTGGGTGCTCCGGTTTCCCCCACAGTCCAAAGACATGTGGTTTGGTTAACACAGGGCAACTGTGGACCCACTGCTCTGGATATGTGTGTGTGCTAATTGCTCACTTGTGTGTGTTCACTGCTTCAGATGGGTTAAATGCAGAGGAGGTACACTGTGCTTGAGTGTACGTGTGATAAATAAAGGATTCTTGTCTTGAGGAAGTTTTGGAATAGATATTCCCATTGTGTGTCTAGAGTCGAAAACTAGAATAGATTTCACTAAACACTAGAATAGATGTGTACTGTTTTTTCAACCCCATTCTGGCTTGCTCACTCCTAAAATCATTCTGACCAATATGTCTTGCTTCTGCGGAAAGGTTGGCCAAGCATAAAATGGTGTTTCTATCACACAGTGCAACATGAAAGCCCACCACACTCCTATCTGAATGAACATGAACCTTTCTTTGTCCTGAATGTGCCATATTGTACCTTCTTCATGAACTTAAAAACATCCACTCCTTTGACTTTTTTGTTGCCCGCAGGTCCTAAGGGATCCCAGTCCCAAGTCATAAATTTCCAGACATCAATTCATGCCCTAGTGTCAGCCATTTTGATGTCATACCAGTGTGGTTCCCACGGTGATTCTCCTAGCCTTTTCTCTTTCTCTGCCACTCTCCTGTCATTGGTTTGTTGCCCAATGGTGTTCATCTGTTTTGTGTTAATTCCTTGAATATTTGTCTTTCTTCTTTATGAAGTTTGAATTGTGCTTTTTGTGTGTGTGTGTGTGTGTGTGTGTGTGTGTGTGTGTGTGTGTGTGTAAAAGCTCTTTTTGTTGTTTCCACATTTGTTCTTCTTTTTGATTCTTCCCTACTGTTGCTTGTCTGTGTTTTGAAAGCTGCTATAGATTACTATGGTTATTATTCTTTCATACAGCCCAATAGAACTCATACTGAGTTTATGCAATAGCACCCTGCCTCTCACTGCACACACGACGCCTACCTAGTGCCCTCATGCAAAGTGCAGAATGATTTGAGATTCAGCCACAGAAAATGCATGACATTTCAATAAGGTTTTGTGTATTCTTTGCTTTTCCTGTTCTAACACGCCTTCTAAACCTTGATGCTGGCATGAAGCGATGGATTTAGTCAGAAATTTTTCGGAGTGGGATAATCACCAAACTGTGCTGGGAGTTGGGAAGTTCATGAGCATAGAAGTAACTGACAAGTGCACATAACTATCAGACAAACAGCACAGACTATCTAAGTGATTCACCTAGCTTTGTCAGCTGGAGAACTGGGGTTCCTTTTATTTTCTGCTTAAAAATTCCTAATCATTCAACACCCCTTCATTTTTAGTCATGGATGAAGGTTTGGTCACCTGATACAAGTTTTGATCACAAAGTCATACCTTAACAAGTTGCTTTCCTAGACAGACTTCATATTATTAATACAGTGTGCCAGTTTTTATTCTCAGCTGACAGCTGTCAAAAAGTTTGCAAAACTTAAATCGTGGCCACAAGTGCTTTGTATAGATGATACGCTGTCAATGCTTTTTCATGTGAGGAGGCACTTTTGTAGTAAAAACAGAAATCTTTCTGCTTTATCAGGAAGAAAAACTAGGCCTGTGTAGCTCAGTGAAAAAGATGAAGCAGTTTGAATTTTTAAACATGTGAGAAATGTGTGAAGAGCGAGTAGGTGTGCTCCATTTCAACGGTCCCATCAATCAGGAGGGGAAAAAAAAACATGCGTTTGCTGATGCGCTTGATGGTTTTAGTCTTCTCAAAGTGTCTTCCATTCTCTTTGCTAACATTAAAGGCCATGCATCATTAATTCATTACTAAGGCTGTGCAAGGTATGAATCAGTGAATACTTCTTGTCAAATTTGCCTCTTGCACACAGATGAATGCAGGTTTCACCAGTCGCACTGCTTTGAGCAGAAACGCTGTCGCAGATTTGAGGCCCTTTTGGAAATGAAAGCGACAAGCCAGAGTTGAAAGTTTTGTGAAATGACTGTTTGATGGTGAGATTAGCGATATTTTTTCACTCATGTTTGATCTCTTGATCTGCTGGAAAGCAACACTGCGAGGGCAGCAAAATAGGACCTCGGTTTTTACACACACACACACACACACACACACACACATATTTGTCTCACTATCCTTGTGAGGACCTTCCATTGACATACTTATTATTGCAGTTAACTATTGCTGTGCCTGCACCTAAACTTAACCCTAACCTTAACCTAACCCTAACCTTGTTAATGAAAAGGAAACTTTTGGCTATTTTATTTTATTTTTATTTTTTAAAATACAACAACAGGGTGGCACGGTGGTGTAGTGGTTAGCGCTGTCGCCTCACAGCAAGAAGGTCCGGGTTCGAGCCCCGTGGCCGGCGAGGGCCTTTCTGTGCGGAGTTTGCATGTTCTCCCCATGTCCGCGTGGGTTTCCTCCGGGTGCTCTGGTTTCCCCCACAGTCCAAAGACATGTAGGTTAGGTTAACTGGTGACTCTAAATTGACCATAGGTGTGAATGTGAGTGTAAATGGTTGTCTGTGTCTATGTGTCAGCCCTGCGATGACCTGGCGACTTGTCCAGGGTGTACCCCGCCTTTCGCCCGTAGTCAGCTGGGATAGGCTCCAGCTTGCCTGCGACCCTGTAGAAGGATAAAGCGGCTAGAGATAATGAGATGAGATGAGATGAGATGAATGAGAAAATACAACAACAGCAATTTCATTGTGGGGACCATCCAAATGTCCCCACAAGGTCAAAATTGTCAGATTTTACTTTCCTTGTGGAGACATTTGGTCCTCAGTAGTATATAAACACACACACACACACACACACACTTGTATTTCTATCTTTGTGGGGGCCCTCATTAACATCATGCATTCCCTAGCCCCTGACTTGAACCTTAACCATGACAACTAAATCTCTAACCCCACCCCTTACCCTAACCCGAACCTCAACCTCATTCTAACCTGAACCCTAAACTCTTAAAGTCTTAACCCTCAAACAGCCCTTTGAAGAAAGGAGGACCAGCCAAAATGTCCTCACTTCCCAAAAATGTCCAAACTCCATTTAAATTTAGTAAAAATGTATTCCAGTTCTCAATATGTACTAAGTACAAGTACACACACACAACATACTCAACTGTTAGAGTTTATCTCTAAGCCTTTGGTTCTTATTGGGTTTGTCCAAAACTTCGGGTGCTTTTTCAACTACCTAACCAAGATTGTAAAGCTTTGTTCTGAAATTCTTTGAAGAAATTGTGTGAGGCTTTTTTTTTTTTTTTTACAGTTTTCACTCTAGAAAGGTGAGATGAATATTGTTGGGACAAAGAGAAGCTTGGAGACGCTTTTGACTGTGACTTCTAAGGTTCTGATTTCTTTTGGTTCGACTATGAGTGGCTCCTTCAAATCCAACTGAAAGAGCCGTATATCAAATACAACCTGCAAAGGCTTTCAACTTCCAGAGCTGTTTGAAAATACCGTCTTTTGCTGGCTCTCTTCAAAGTTATATCGTTCAGTCTTTTATCAGCATCTTTGCGCATCTCGGTCCAATGGACAAAGAAGAGACTGGTCGGGTTAGAACTGTAATTGGCTTTATATTACACAAACAGAAAACTCTTTTTCTTTCCAGCTCGCATGTTTATGGATTCTCTTTTATTTTAGCACCCCTGGACAAGGCAGACCTCTAAAATGTAAAAACTGGCAAAGTATAAGCTACAAATCTAAACTTTCTGATGTTGCCAGCTTCAGTATCCACATCTATCAATATCAATCAATAGGTACATTTACATGCAGATAAATAATCCATTAATAGTCTGACAGTTCAGTTAGGATCAAACCCTTCATGCATACAACCAATCATTAAAGACTAACCTGAAATCTCTGTGCAATTATGTGTAATAATGAAATGAATTGGAAAAATACAAAAGTAGTCTTTTGAATTTGATTACTTTCACAATCCGTGGGGCGACAAGGTGGTGTAGTGGTTAGCACTGTCGCTTCACAGCAAGAAGGTTCTGGGTTTGAGCCCAGTGGCTGACGGGGGCTTTTCTGTGTGGAGTTTGCATGCTCTCCCTGTGTCTGTATGGGTTTCCTCCAGGTGCTCTAGTTTCCCCCACATGCAGGTTAGGCTAATTGGTGGCTCTAAACTGACTGTAGGTGTGAATTTTTATTTGTCTCTATGTGTCAGCCCTGCGATGATCTGGCAACTTGTCCAGGGTGTACCCCGCCTCTCACCCATAGTCAGCTGGGATAGGCTCCAGGTTGCCCACGACCCTGCACAGGATAAGTGGCTACGGTGAATGGATGTATTAAAGAACAACACTTTGTACTTCTTATCCACTTATATTTACATTTACTGTTGTTGAATGTCCGTCAAGCAAGTTACTGTTATCTCTTACATTAGATCAGCTGCAAACAGTCATTTCCTCACTTCCCATATGGAAAAGAAATAGAAGAAACTTATAAAAAAAATAACTTTCCATCACCTTCAGTTTATGTTTCATGTATTGTGCATCATATAAGGAATATGATTTACTCCTGAAAGTGGCCACTTTTGCATTACTGTCATATATTGTTCTGATAAATACACAAATCATACAAGTTTCATTTTGTTCAAATTTACTAAGGATCTTATATCTGGTTTCACTGTTGTACGCTTTACATACAAGTTTCAGACAAAGGACATACAAATTTTATAAGATTTATCTACATCTTTTCCATATGGGTTAGATTTATACTGAGAAGAAAAAATAAAAATTGCATTTTGTCTGATTGTATTACTGAGTGTCCACAAACTTTTCTGTCCTGGAATACATAAAGGGACAGCTTTGCCTCAAAGCACCTACAAAGCTTCCCCAGAACAATGGTGGGTTGTTGTTGTTGTTTAATCCACTAGCTAGGCATTAATTATGCAGAGAGTCCACCATAAACTCCCTATGAATATTTAGAAACAATAAGGTAAGAATGAGCTCATTCATTAAAACAAACCTGTGATTTCATTCCTAACCCACACTATTGTCAAAGCTGTGTGGTGATGGAAAATTAATCAACAACTTATAACCCTAAGATTCAAGCATTCAGCAATACTGTGGTGTAAGGCTGATTTAACTCTTTGCACACTTGCATATCAGAGATGTCTTTTTGTAGCTCCTTTTCTTGGTTTATCACAAAAAAAACCCACACATTTATGTTTTATAGAGTCATCTCAAAGTACAGTCAGATGTAAAGTAATTTAATATCATAATAAATACTTATAGTATACGCAATTCAAGATTCAAGACATCTTTATTGTCAGTACGTCCATATACAAGTATATATTCATCTCATCTCATCTCATCTCATTATCTCTAGCCGCTTTATCCTTCTACAGGGTCGCAGGCAAGCTGGAGCCTATCCCAGCTGACTACGGGCGAAAGGCGGGGTACACCCTGGACAAGTCACCAGGTCATCACAGGGCTGACACATAGACACAGACAACCATTCACACTCACATTCACACCTACGGTCAATTTAGAGTCACCAGTTAACCTAACCTGCATGTCTTTGGACTGTGGGGGAAACCGGAGCACCCGGAGGAAACCCACGCGGACACGGGGAGAACATGCAAACTCCACACAGAAAGGCCCTCGCCGGCCACGGGGCTCAAACCCGGACCTTCTTGCTGTGAGGCGACAGCGCTAACCACTACACCACCATGCTGCCCCTACAAGTACACAGTGTATTGAAATACCATTTCCCTCAGGTTCCCTATGGTGCGTTTATAAGAACATAGAACGAAAAACAAAACAAGGTATATACACTCACCGGCTACTTTATTAGGAACATCTATCCACCTGCTGTTTTATGCAGTTATCTAATGAGCCAATCCCTTGACAGCAGCACAATGCATAAAATCATGCAGATACAAATCAAAAGCTTCAGTTAATGTTCATTTCAAACATCAGAATGGGAAAAATTGTGATCTCAAAGTGTGACTTTCACTGTGCCATGGGTGTTGGTTTGAGCCAGATGGTTTGAGTTGGTTTAAGTATTTCAGAAACTGCTGATCTCTTGGGGTTTTCACACACAACAGTTTCTAGAGTTTACACAGATAGAATGGTGCAAAAAAAAACGTCAAGCGAGCGACAGTTCTGTGGGTGGAAACCTCTTGTTGATAAGAGAGGTCAGAGGAAAATGGCCAGATTGGTTTGAGCTACCAGGAAGGATTAGTAACTCATATAAATCACTCTTTACAACCATGGTGAACGAAAAAGCATCTCAGCATGCAACAGCAGAAGACCACATTGGGTTCCACACATTCCAGCCAAGAACAGGAATCTTAGAATCAAGAACAAGTTCCTATAAAAGTGGCTGGTGAGTGTAAATAAACTCTATATGTAGATATCTAGGTAAACATTTAACTATCTAAACATATAGCTGTCTATAAGTACAACAAGCAATGAAAATAACAAGACAAAGACAGGTACAAAGTGACATTGTGTATTTGTGTGAAAAAGTCATTTTACTTCAAAATACTTTTTTTTTTTTACCAGGATACCAACAACGAGACAAGACAGTGCAATGTGAGCAGTGTGCATGTATGTTCAAATGAGCAGTGGAGTGCAAATGAATGAGAAATGGATGCGAAACTGCAGTTTGAACTGTCAGGTCTTCGGGGTAACAATGATTTGAGGACTCTGACTGCCTGGGGGAAGAAGCTGTTGCAGTGTCTAGCAGTGACAGTTCAGATGCTTCAGTACCTTCTGCCAGACAGCAAGAGGGAGAACAGTGCATGTGATTGGTGGGACTTGTCCTGCACTATGCTGTTAGCATGGTGGATAATATGCTTCATATAGAGTTGGGAAATGGGTGCGAGAGAAGCCCCAATGATCCTCTTTGCTGTCCTCACTATCCGCTGCAGGGACCTTTGTTCAACAACGTTGCAGTTCCTGAACCAGACAGTAATGTAACACCAGAGAACACTCTCAATGGTCCCTCGGATGGGAGGAGGGAGGCTGGCCTTCTTCAACTTTTACAGAAAGTGTACACTGTTGAGCTTTCTTGGTGATAGTGATGGCGGTGGTGTTCAGGTTCCAGGAGAGGTTTTCTTCCATATGCACTCCCAGGAACTTCACAGTGCTGACTGTTTCAACAGTAGAGCCATTGATGTGCAGTGGGGAGTGAGCAGCAGGATTCTTCCTGAAGTCAACAACCATCTCTTTAGTCGCCTCAACATTAAGGGTCAGGTTGTTGTCCTGACACCATTCCACCAGGTGTTTGACCTCTGCTCTGTATGCAGACTCATCGTTGTTACTGGTATGACCCAGTACTGTTGTGTCATCTGCAAACTTGATAATGTGATTTGAACTGTCCTAGGCAGCACAGTCATACGTCATCAGAGTAAACAGCAGCAGGCTGAGCACACAGCCCTGGGGGGCACCTGTGCTCAGTCTGAGGACCCTGGAAGTGTTGTGTCCTATTCTTGGGTTTCAGTCGCGTGACTTTTCTTAGCGATTTCACTTCCGGTAAAACAACTGGTGGTCTAGCAAACAAAAACGGCTGCCATAGTGCAAATGACTAGCAATAACTTATCAGCGTATGCTCGTAATCTAGAAGCCAATGCTCACTTTAGATATATTCAGAAGATTGCTATGTGTAATGGAATAGACCCCTACAGTCTGGGAAAGAAGGATTTGTCATACAATCTCGAAAACTATCCTTCAGTCGAGTTTCCCGACATCTTGAACTATCTGGTGTTGCAGACGTCCTTCTACACTGCAAAACAGATGAAAGCGTGGAAGAGTATGGAGGCTTACAAATTTTTTGTATGTGGCTGGGTAAAGGACCTCGGTATCAAGTCGCTGCCAAATGAATCCTGTATTGTTTTTGCCCGTGTAATTTTTTTTTTTATAAGTTTTTCGTTCGCATCTTTACAATGAAGCGCTGCAAGTTGAAGTGAAAACAAACAACAGTTTGGTTGGTTCTCACTTGTGTTGGCTCTTATCTCTCAGGTAAATAATTCCCAAAGATCATCAGAAACCCCTTTAAAGACCTGGATCTTAGTTAAACAAGACGGAGAAGTGAGCACGGTGCATTGTAACTGTATGGCTGGGTAAGAATTTTGTCGCGACCTTCATGCATATGGACTTTGTGAGGAG
Source organism: Neoarius graeffei (assembly GCF_027579695.1). Classification (NCBI taxonomy): domain Eukaryota; kingdom Metazoa; phylum Chordata; class Actinopteri; order Siluriformes; family Ariidae; genus Neoarius; species Neoarius graeffei. The sequence continues at coordinate 16,046,811 of NC_083572.1, forward strand.
GAAACAAAGAAACAGCCAGGGACTTTAGCACTTCATGACTAAAAAAAGCACCATAAAATAACGACACATAGCAAGAAAAGTGCTTGGAAAATACTAATGACATAGCTGAGAGGGAAATACAAACCTTTCACGAAGTGATCACTGCAAACTCGAGCATGCTTCAACTCGGCTCCCTTCGATTTCAGTGACAGGCTCAAAAGCCACCTTTCTTGACATCTTTTTGTGGAATCCTGTGTTCGTTCACCCTTTTTTATTAGTTCACAGAGAACCCTGAAGAAAATTTTATCAGTTTCATAGTTTGATTGATTCGAACAACCTAAAACAACGCAAGCGTAAAGCATTTTTCATGCAAGCAATGAACCTTCTTCGTACAAACGCTTTGTCAGCTGAGCTTTGGTAGACCACCAGCTAAAGTTTTGAATAACTAATGAGGTGGAGGTGACATCACGTGAAACCCAAGAATGGAGACCGACTGAAGCCTGTCAATCAGGAAGTCTAGGATCCAATTACAGAGAGAGGTGTAATACCATAATATGATGTACTGTACATATAGAACAATAAGATGGTATATGGAAAGACTTATTAGTACACTAGTAACTGTGCTATAGTTGTATCCTTTAAGTCTTGTTTACCTCCCCTGATCAGAACTTTTACCTAGTTTCCTATCTACTGTAATGTTAAAGCCTTTGGCCCTGGTTAAATCTTGTTCTTTAAATAACTTCATAACCTGGATTTGAGCTTGATGATGTCATCCCAAAAGGCTCATCAGGGGCTGAATGGGCGTTACATCACCATTGGCACCGACCAGCCCACCTGCTCCTCCCACACTTTAGTGTTGGAATGAAAGATTGAGCCACACTCGCAGGTGCCGATCACATTTCACCCGAGTGAAACTGCATGAGAAAACCATGGGAATCAAAAGAAGGCAAAGTTTGGGAGTGTGTGCTTCATTCATGCAGTTTGAGATAAACAGGAGGGTGGAGGTTGATGGGTACAGGGTGGCATTTCAAATGGGAGTGTGACAGGAAGAGCTGTGGGCCAGAAACGGCTGCCGTTGTCAGTAATCTTATTTGGCTCTTCACAAAACCAGATCTGTAATGAATAGGGGGAGGACTGGTTTGGAAGAACAGGTAGAATGGTATTTCCTGTGCTGTGGGGTGAAAAGGTGCCATGAAAGCGAGGAGGATCAACTACTGCCTCTGGAATGTCTTTGACAGAGCAGGTCCTGCTTCTTCCTCTTCTTTTTTTTTTTTTTTGAAGGGTGAATGTTTGTGCTGGCAAGTTCTAGCAAACATCACCCTTCTCTCTTCCCAGGAAATCTGATGTTATTCCATACACTGTCAATTTTTATTTGCAGTTGACTACTTCAGACACATCTTACATACCAAGTACACTTATTATTACCATGTGGCTTAATTAATATTTAACCATACTAAAGAGAGGCTCCCAAAGTCGTGTATCTTAAGTCATCAAGTGACAAATATGAACATGTTTTTCTCAGAATTAGATGTGACACATTCAGTATTCTATAACTATGATGCCAGATGATCATGAGGTTTCCCGAACAAAATAAGTGTGCCGCAATAAACAATAACCTCTCCCTTGCATCATACACCATGGAATGGGAGAAGAAAGGATTGTCTTTACCTTGAAACTGTAGCTTAGAAAGAAATATACATATCACAATGAACATTGTTGGTTAAGTCACTTGGATTTTGCCTTGAGTAATATTATCTGCCAAATAAATGCGGTATCTTGCACAAGTATTCACCCCCTTGAACTGGGATAACTGACTTTTGGTGGATGATGTCTTCTCATCACAAATGTGATATAAACGTTCCATTTTTTTTTTATTACAGATGCCAAAATTATGAGCTATGGCAAGATGTCTGTTACAGTCCCAGGTGACATAATAAAATGTGCAACACAGCGTCTTGCAAAAATATTAATCCCCCTTTGTGTTTGTCCTGCTTTGTCGCATTACAAGCTGGAATTACAATGGATTTTGGGGGGTTAGCAAAATTTGATTTACACAACATGTCTACAACTTTAAAGGTGCAAATTGTTGTTTTATTGTGATACAAACAATAATTAAAATGAAAAAACAGAAGTCTGGAGTGTGCATAGGTATTCACACCCCAAATTCAATACTTTATAGAGCCACCTTTTGCTGCAATTACAGCTGCAAGTCTCTTGAGGTATGTCTCTATTAGCTTAGCACATCTAGCCACTGGGATTTTTGCCCATTCCTCAAGGCAAAACTGCGCCAACTCCTTCAAGTTAGATGGGTTGCGTTGGTGTACAGCAATCTTCAAGTTATGCCACAGATTCTCAATTGGACTGAGGTTTGGGCTTTGACTAGGCCATTCCAAGACATTTCAATGTTTCCCTTTAAACCACTCCAGTGTAGCTTTAGCAGTATGTTTAGGGTCATTGTCCTGCTGGAATGTGAACCTTCGTCCCAGTCTCAAACCTCTGGCTGACTCAAACAGGTTTTTCTCCAGAATTGCCCTGTATTTAGTCCCATCCATCTTTCTTTCTGTCCTGACCAGCTTTCCTGTCCCTGCAGATGAAAAACATCCCCACAGCATGATGCTGCTGCCACCATGCTTCACTGTAGGAATGGTGTTCTCAGGGTGTTGGGTTTGTGCCACACATGGCATTTCCCATGATGGTCAAAAAGATCAATTTTAGTCTCATTTGACCAGAGAATCTTCTTCCATGTGTTTGGGGAGTCTGCCACATGCTGTTGGGCAAACTCCAAATGTGTTTTCTTAAGCAATGACTTTTTTCTGGCCACTCTTCCATAAAGCCCCACTCTGTGGAGTGTACAGCTTAAAGTGGTCCTATAGACAGATACTCCCATCTCTGCTGTGGATCTTTGCAGCTCCTTCACTGTTATCTTTGGTGTCTTTGTTGCATCTCTGATTAATGCCCTCCTTGCCTGGTCTGTAAGTTTTGGTGGCCGGCCTTCTCTTGTCAGTTTTGTAGTGGTGCCATATTCTTTCCATTTTGCTATAATGGATTTAATGGTGCTCCCTGGGATATTCAAAGTTTGGGATATTTTTTATAACCCAACCCTGATCCATATTTCTTAACAACTTTGTCTCTGACCTGTTTGGAATGCACCTTGGTTTTCATGTTGCTTTCTTAGTAGTGTTGCAGAGTCAGGGTCCTTCCAGAACAGCTTGATTTATATAGACATTAGATGACAGATCATGTGACACTTTGACTGCACGCAGCTGGATCTAAGTCAAATAATTGTGAATTATGAATTTAATTGGTTGGACCAGCTCTTATTTAGCGGTTTCATACTAAAGGGGGTGAATACCTATGCACACTCCAGATTTCTGTTTTTTCATTCATCTTAATTATTGTTTGTGCCACAATAAAACAACGATTTGTACCTTTAAAGTGGTAGGCATGTTGTGGAAATCAAATGGTGATAACCCTCCAAAAATCCATGTTAATTCCATCTTGTAATGCAACAAAACAGGACAAACACCAAGGGGGATTAATACTTTTGCAAGACACTGTAGGTCAAGGGGGATGAATACTTATGCAGGGGACTATAGACATAAAGGTTGACCATTTAGACTGTTCCCAAATGTTATCTTTAATATTTAAGCCAGTAGTAGATGTTGTAGTAGATCAGCATAGACATGCTTGGTATGCAGAGTTTGCTTTTACAAGTAGAACAATGAGACTAAAAAAAATAACAGCTAACAAATTTGAACCGTGCACTTGAATGGAAAAATGCTGCACCCATCTTGCACAACTGGAGCCATGTTTTCCTTTCACAAAAGCATATTTTTGCCTCAGCATTGCTGCCTAGGTTCTGAGGTTCTAACTAGGTTAAAATGAATAGGAGGTAGATCCTTATAATACCAATGCCACAAAGTACTAGCTGGGACAGCCATTACTGGCCAAAGTGAACTTTTATCCACATAATTTCCAGCTAACTGGTACATTTTCATTTTCAACCAAAGCCCAGAGGAGGAAAACGAGAGTCCAGTTGTCCAAGATGGGAGCAAAAATCTAATGGTTAACTACATGTTTAATGTATGATATTACTGAAGAACTTTAAACAAACTTTTTATGTTTTTAGCCAAACTATATTGTTAAAATTCCAAAACCATGGGCATTAATATTGAATTGTTCCTCAATCGCTGCTATGATAGCTTAGATTTTTCTAGGAAGGCTTTCCACTAGAGCTTGGAGTGTGGTTGTGGGGATTTGTGCCCACTCAGCCACAAGAGAACAAGAGTTTGGCCACTGATGTCAGGGGAAAAGGCCTGGCACAAAGTTGGTGATCTAGTTCATCCCAACGTTGTTCAATGAGGTTGAGGTCAAGGCTCAGTACAGGCCACTTGAGTTCCTCCACCAACCATGGCAAACCATATCTTCCTGGAACAGCTTAGATCCAGTGAAGGAAAATCTCAATGTTACAGCATACAGATATCCTATACAATTGTGTGGAATCAACTTTGTAGCAAGAGTTTGGAGAAGACCCACATATGAGTGTTATGTCAGGTGTCTACATACTATTGGCCATATTGAGTACATTAGCATCACAACTTCAGTGCAGAATTAAAAAGACACCAGATACACCATAGCTGATTGACTAGACTAAAGGTACAGTGGTGCTTGAAAGTTTGTGGACCCTTTAGAATTTTCTATATTTCTGCTAAAATATGACCTAAAGCATCATCAGATTTTCACACAGGTCCTAAAAGTAGATAAAGAGAACCCAGTTAAAGAAACGAGACAAAAATATTGTACTTGGTCATTTATTTATTTATTGAGGAAAATGATCCAATATTACATATCTGTGAGTGGCAAAAGTATGTGAACCTCTAGGATTAGCAGTTAATTTGAAGGTGAAATTAAAGTCAGGCGTTTTCAATCAATGGGATGACAATCAGGTGTGAGTGGGCACCCTGTTTTATTTAAAGAACAGGGATCCATCAAAGTCTGATCTTCACAACACATGTTTGTGGAAGTGTATCATGGCACGAACAAAGGAGATTTCTGAGGACCTGAGAAAAAGCATTGTTGATGCTCATCAGGCTGGAAAAGGTTACAAAACCATCTTTAAAGAGTTTGGAATCCACCAATCCACAGTCAGACAGATTGTGTACAAATGAAGGAAATTCAAGACGATCGTTACCCTCTCCAAGAGTGGTTGACCAACAAAGATCACTCCAAGAGCAAGGCGTGTAATAGTCGGCAAGGTCACAAAGGACCCCAGGATAACTTCTAAGCAACTGAAGGCCTCTCTCACATTGGCTAATGTTAATGTTCACGAGTCCACCATCAGGAGAACACTGAACAACAAATGGTGTGCATGGCAAGGTTGCAAGGAGAAAGCCACTGCTCTCCAAAAAGAACATTGCTGCTTGTCTGCAGTTTGCTAAAGATCATGTGGACAAGCCAGAAGGCTATTGGATAAATGTTTTCTGGACGGATGAGACCAAAATAGAACTTTTTGGTTTAAATGAGAAGCGTTATGTTTGGAGAAAGGAAAACACTGCATTCCAGCATAAGAACCTTATCCCATCTGTGAAACATGGTGGTGGTAGTATCATGGTTTGGGCCTGTTTTGCTGCATCTGGGCCAGGATGGCTTGCCATCATTGATGGAACAATGAATTCTGAATTATACCAGTGAATTCTAAAGGAAAATGTCAGGACATCTGTCCATGAACTGAATCTCAAGAGAAGGTGGGTCATGCAGCAAGACAACGACCCTAAGCACACAAGTTGTTCTACCAAAGAATGGTTAAAGAAGAATAAAGTTAATGTTGTGGAATGGCCAAGTCAAAGTCCTGACCTTAATCCAATGGAAATGTTGTGGAAAGACCTGAAGCGAGCAGTTCATGTGAGGAAACCCACCAACATCCCAGAGTTGAAGCTGTTCTGTATGGAGGAATGGGCTAAAATTCCTCCAAGCCGGTGTGCAGGACTGATCAACAGTTACCGGGAATGTTTAGTTGCAGTTATTGCTGCACACGGGGGTCACACCAGATACTGAAAGCAAAGGTTGATGTACTTTTGCCACTCACAGATATGTAATATTGGATCATTTTCCTCAATAAATAAATGACTAAGTATCATATTTTTGTCTCATTTGTTTCACTGGGTTCTCTTTATCTACTTTTAGGACTTGTGTGAAAATCTGATGATGGTTTTAGGTCATATTTATGCAGAAATATAGAAAATTCTAAAGGGTTCACAAACTTTCAAGCACCACTGCAAAAACGCGCAAGTTCATTTGAATACTGAAGAACTTGTACTCTCTGCAGGTGGCGTGTCTTAAGTAATCCAGAAATACTAAGCAGAAGATGGACAGGAAAGAAGCAGTGTCTCCTGGGAAGGGTGAGTACAAGCACGATCTGTTATTTTACCCTCAGAATGGCAATATGGGAGGCTGCTGTACGGACCTGGCTTTCTGGTGCGCTCTGTGTTTCCCCTGCTGTTCTCAGTATGAGTGTGCCTTTTTAAGAATGAGGGTGGTTGTTTGTTTGTTTGTTTTTTCAGATGAGTCATAATTCTATTAATGAATACATATAAAGACTTCACAGATAAACTACGCTAATCGTTGCTCATAATCTTTTCATGTTTGTGCTAGTGCCAATGAACATAAATGTGTCATGTTTTATTTGTGAGACAGAACAGACAAGACCAGTTTCTGGGTACTTACACTCATTCATGGAGTGTTGTGCGGTTTCGAGCATACGGTATATTACTGCAACCCATTTTTTGTTTATCATTTCATGTTGCTTTTTTTTTCTTTGCTTGTCAACATGTCTTGAAAGTTGGGTGAGGTGTGGTGCCTGAAGTGAAAGTTTGTAGAAGTGGCACTACATTCCATTGCTTAGTACTGAGAGAAGAAAAAAAGAAAACATTGCAAGGGCCAAAGAACATGAGGTGAGGATCACTGAAGGCATATGTATCATCAGAAGCTGAAAACATGACAGAAAGCAAAACTTTGGTGTAGACAAGAATCAGGAATAATGTAGAGAATCCAGAAACACAATAAACAATAAAAAGAAAATATACTCATAGTCAAGTATGATAGTATGACATGAGGTGAGAAAAGTATTGTAATGTCATGGAGTCGGACTGGTCTAGAATCATCACCTTTGTAGAAGCAGGACAGTTCTAGAATCAGCTGATGATTAGAAATTTGGGAGTTCAAGAATAAAGACATTTCTAGAATCAGGGCACTTTTGAAGTAGAACAATTCTAGAAGGATGGCAGATTTAGATCAGGATAAATCAGGATAGTTCCAGAAGTGTAAAAGTTCTACACAGGACTGTGTTCAAGTTCTTTGCTAGGAGTGGTAAGAGTGCTTTAGAAGCAAGGTGCTTCAAGATGCAGGTTAATTCTTGAAGCAAAATTGTTCTAGAATCGGGGGGGCTTCTAGAAACAGGAGCATCAGAACAGTTCTAGATTTGGGGCACTCTAGAAGCAGGTGAGTTCTTGAAGTGGGTTACTTCTAGATAATTCTAGTTCGACAACCAAGATTATCCAAGATTATTTTCAGTGCAGCATATTCTAGAGGATATTCCATTACATTACAAGCATTTCACAGATGCTCTTATCCAGAACGACATACAACATACCCAGAGCAGCCTGAGGAGCAGTTGGGGGTGAAGTGCTTTGCTCAAGGGCACTTCAGCCGTTCCTGCTGGTCCAGGGAAGCAAACTACCGACCTTTTGGTCCAAAAGCTGCTTCTCTGACCATTAGGCCATGGGTTCCCCATGGACAGTTCTACAAATATGGCAGATTTGGAGCAAAATAATTCTCAGAACAGGACATTTCTAGAGGTAGGACATGAGCAGTAACAGTGTATTAGAAATGGGAAACTTCTCGTAGGACAGTTCTAGAAGCAGGAGAACTCTAGAAATGGGAGAATTCTAGATTCATGGCAGTCCTAGAATTAGAACATTTTGTAAGTAGGAGAGTTCTGTAGTGGGGGTACTTCCAGGACAGTTGTAGAACCAATATAATTTTGGAAGCAGGAGATTTCAGATTGTCCTGATTCTGGCGAATCCAGAATCAGAACTGTTACAGAACTGGGGCTTTTGAAAGCAAAGTATTTGAGCAGGACAGTTCCAGCCACAGGATGAAAGCAAAATAATTATAGGAGCAGAAGAGTTATCGAGGAGGGAAGGTTCTAGGGGCAGAGAGGTTCTAGATATGGGGGACAGAAGCAGGATTCCTCTACAAGCAGGGTGGTTCTAGAAGCTGTACAGTTCTAGAGGCAGGGTTTAGGAGTGGGGGAACTCCAGAAGCAGGATAGTTCTATAACCAAGATTTTTTCAGAAGTAGGACACCTGAAGCAGAACAGTTTTATAAGAGATCATATTTAGAAGCAAGATATTCCAAGGAGTAGGACTGTGCCAGAGTGTTTTAAAATAAGGATACTTTTCGAAGCAGGAGAGTTCCAGATTCAGGAGAGTTCTAGGAAATGGATAATTCTAGAAACAGGACTATTTCAGTTGCAGAAGAGTTTTATAAGCAGGATACTTTTGGAAGCAAGGTGGTTCTAATAGCAGTGGCGCTCTAGAATCAGAACAGTTCTAGAGGAAGAGTGGCTCTCAAAGTTGGGCAAGTATAGAATCAGGAGAGTTCTAAGCGTGGGATCATTATGTAGCACTTCTCTCACTTGGACCTGTATTGTGCTATTTACCACTTATTTAGACTACTAGATTCCTGAGTTGTGAAATGAGGTAATGACTAGAAATATATAAAAAACTGTAAAACTTTATTTTGTACAGATTCCTGGTATGAAGAAGAGAAGAGCGGTTAAAAGAAGAGTATTAGAGATTAGAGTTATTAGAGAAGAGAAAACAGGCAGAGTTGCAAAAGCGATACGTATATATCCAATACAAAATGAACAAAATAGTAATAGAATGTAATTCACATCTGTGCTCTGGGAGTAGTGAATAAATAAAAAAACCACCACTATCGCTAATAATAGTGCACTTCACATTCACTTCCCAGGTGTTCAACTACAAATCAGATATCAGAGTGATAACAATAATAGTGAGCCGTTCAGCTCACTATTAAATTGAGGGAAAAGACCTTACAACTTGTAAACCAGAATAAAATAAAAGCCGTATGGCAATTGTTGGGTATTCACCCAAATACACAACTTTGTACATACAAACAAAAATAAGTGCAAGTAATACTGATACTGTAACAGTGCAATCCCACTCAAAAGTCGTTCACAAAACATTCATTCACACACAAGTCAATTGAAGAAAGTCAAGTCAAGTCAAGTTAGAGTATATAAAGTAGGGTCTTCTTTTTTCCAGGAAAGAGAAAAGTATCTTAAATGTCTTATCTGTACTCCTTGAGACAGGAACAGCTGGTGAAGGCGACCTGCAGCAGTTGGCCAGACTGCTACAGGCGCATCAGAGAACGGGGGGTTTCAAGGGACAGGCTCGCCATCTTCAGGTTTTCTCTGGAGCTCGCGGTGAATCAATCCGTATCAAAAAAACCAATCTACACGAAATATCATGACAGTCACTCATCAACTTCCAATCCAAATTCTTATGTGATATTTTCTATAGCATCAGTATCTCCATCAGTATCAACATGTAAACAATCAGTCGGTACCGCTATAGTGCCCTGAAACATAGCAATGTCTCAGCTGTAGCTAGCTGACGGCTAGTGCAAGCTAACAGTAAACCAACACTAGCTTAAGCGGACCGTATACAGTACATATGAATTACAAGGCAAACAAATGTGAATCATTAAGGAAAACTACATGTATAATGAAAGGAAGTGTATACCAATACACACTATACACTGAAATGTCGATCAGAAGTCAAACAAATTACTATTTCCCTCACAATATTAGCAGGCTAATATTAATTTATTGGTGGGCTAATACCATTACATATTCCATAAACACATTTGCTACGGACATTCACGTCAAGTAAATTCAATGTTAAGATTGAATAACAAAAGTAAACGTGGGAATGCCACTCATATTCAACAGGTAAGGGTCTATACTACGGAGTAAATACTTCGATTGGTTTTTGTATAACCTTTATGGCTTCTAAATCACTATTATATTCACTATGGAAATTCTGATTCACGAAGCATTTGAATAACTCACCGAAGTTCTTCAGGTGTATTACAAAAGAGAAAAGGTGTTCTTCAAGTAGAAAATGGGAAAAAGAGAAGTTCAACAGTGGAAAGAAGTATAAGATGTTAAAGAAGAAGTTGTAAAAAGTTATATCAAGACAAGTTCAAAGTGACGTTCTAGGGTTCGTGAGGTTCAAGCTAAAGTCTTGACGTTCACTCTACAGATGCGCGCGACAGAGTCTATGCGCATGCGCGTGCGGTGCATTAAAATCTAGCAGGGCTACAATTATAGCAACAGGACCGGTTCAGCTGCATGAGTTTTATAAGCAGGATACTTTTCAAAGCAAGGTGGTTCTAATAGCAGTGGCGCTCTAGAATCAGAACAGTTCTAGAGGAAGAGTGGCTCTCAAAGTTGGGCAAGTATAGAATCAGGAGAGTTCGAAGATTGGGATCATTGTAGTAACAGGGCCATTTCAGCTGCATGAGAGTTTTAGAATCAGAGCGGATCAAGAAGCATGGGGAAAAGTTTTAGGCAATCTGTTTTTATCAAATATTTTGTCGACTCCTAAGAGCACAATTCACAGCACTTTCCTTTTAATCAAATGAGGCATTTGAGGATCATTCAAGTGTAGGTGTCCATCATAGTGCTGGAGCAGTAGCCTGAGCACCTACTGTAACACACAGTTGCCAGATTGCTGAAGCATGGACAGAACAGCTGGTGATAAAGTTTTTGATCTCAATCTTTTCTTTCATGAGGAAAAACAAATAGTCCTCATGCTCACACTCGCACACAAACACACACACAGCTGAGCAGCCTGACTTCCTCCTCTTTCTCTTTGACCGATGCTCCTTATCACGGTAATTACAGTAATCTAATGACCCCCTCCAGCTCGGACAGGAAGAGGGACAGAAGGAGAGAAAGGAGGAGGTGAGTGAGACAAGAGAGTAGAGAGTGAGACAAGTGGAGCATATCTCCAGCTTTAGGTGAGAAAAGGAGGCGGAGGACAGAAAGTAAAGCACTGGTCCTCATCGGAATCATGGGACTCCTTTTTTCTTCTCCAATTAAAATTCCAGTCAGGGGACGTTATTTCATTGACAGTCTTCCTGCTCTGCTTACTCTTTTGTGTTTAGGAACTCGAGCACACATTGTGACCTTAGTATTATAAGGTCTTTGAACAGATAGAAAATACTAAATTCCTGGTACGTGCAGCTATCTTGTTCAAAAACGCTGAGGAGAAGCCTTTTTTTTTATTATAACCGCTAAGTTGTTCAATTTCTCAAAACATGGTGAAACTACTGCAGGTCCCACTAAATAATTTCCATGGTCTGTCCTCTAGAGTTACATTTTTGTTTCTATGGGTAGAAACAATTTAAATGTAACTTCAGGAGTCTGTAACGTTGAATTATGTAACTTAAAGGAGTTTAATGGGCACACTACACCCTAGTAAAGAAATACTTTTGGGTACCAACCCAGTGTTAAACCTGAGCTAGTAACAAGCAGAAAACCAGAAGGGTACACATTAGAGTGCATACTGCCACCAAGCTACATATTATCAACATGAAAATCAAATCACTTGAACCTTGGATACTACTAAAGCTGTAACCCAAATTTCATCCAAATCCATTCACTACTTTTTGAGTTATATTTGTTTTTTTACCAACAGAGTAAAAAAATATGTAACTAGCAAACTTAAAACCTAGCACTATACGTAGCAAGAAAAGCAATTCATTGCTTAATTTGCAAAGATAGGATAGGTTAACTCAATTAAAATCAACATGTACAAATTTATCCCCCATTGTTCATGCAGTGTTATATAAACACAGTCCACTGAGCAGTAAGCACACAAAATTAGCATTGCTAACCACAAGATTAGCTTGCTCTTAACCTCTTAAGCTGCTGGGAACTGTAGATGGTTAATATCCATGCCTGTGCTCCTCGCTATGGACTGTAGTGAGCTTGTTGCTCTTTTTGACATTGGGGTTGTCCAGTGCTCTGTGCGGCGATGCTTCTGTGTTTGGTGCGGTGTTTCGAGCAATGATGCCCAGAAGCGTCACAGTGGCTGTGTAGGTGGTTTGGGACATACCAGCACTCTGCGTGGCGGTGCTTTGGTGCTCGCTTTGTGGATCCATGACGTGTTGTTCTGAGTGATGTTGCCTGGTGGTGTCACAGTGGCTGTGCAGGCAGTGTGGGACATACCTTTTGGTGGGACTGTGGGCAGCTATGCCACTGGAATTACATCCTGACCCTCTTTTGGTGGAATTTGTTTCAGTTCCAATGCTACTTCTCTGACATCTCTCTCTCTCTCTCTCATTGTTCTCTGCTGCTCTCCTTTATTGTCTCTTGTTCCCTCACACACACATGCACATACCACAAACACTTCCCACCCTCTGTATAAACTCATCACATCAAGTGTGAACAGATAAACACTCTAAAGCTAATTCTTCAACATATGACGCCCTGACACCTTCACTACCACATAATAAATAATTTCTACACAATAACAGGCATTCTGTTTGATCTTTTTTCCAATGATCTTTGATCTTTTTAAATCTTCACTATAAACCTTCATTATAATCACAACTCTTTAAAGAACGTAGCAGGTTGAGATCAACTTCATTTGATTCACCTTCCATGACAAGTTTTAAATGTACATGAAATGCTTATTATGTACAAATAATGCCAGGTTTTTTTTTTTATTATTAAAAATGTATCTAAATTTAGTTCTTGTTTCCACTCATGAGCAAGTTCTCTCCTATAGAGGCTTTGCACCGTCACGTGACCCCATAGGTGATAGTAACTACACTGCCATGACCGGGGGCATGCTTGTAGTACTTCATTCAGCCGAGTTAGTTGTTACTGATCAGTATGCGGAGGTTTTGCTGTGTTTTTGGATGTGCAAATTGTTTTGAATGAAACAAAGACTTCAGATTTTTTAATTTACCAAAACTAATTTATCATTGGGGGGAAAAACAAGAGAGATTTCTCAACGTAAAAGGGAAAAATGGGGGTTGGGGGGGACAACAGTCACCAGGACTCAGTGTCAAATGGAGAGGTCAAAAACCCTATGGTATGCTCATTTCATTTGCACAAAGGTAAGAATTAAAAAATATATATATTTCACAATTGCAGCAAGGTGCTCATTCTTATACAGTGAGGTGAACATGAGCAACACAGCGGCTCGGCACAGCCTCACCTTCACCAAGACTTAAAGTGCATTTACATTCGGGGATCCTTCGGAGTGCATTGTGAGAGCACTTGGGACCCAGTCATTATGGGAAACACCTGATACTGATTTGAGCTCAATCAGCACACTGTTTTCACAGAAACTTTGTGAAGTATTCTGTCAGGTGTGTGGTGGTAGACGGGTCTAAGTGCAGGAAGAATGTTTATTAGCAGGCGTGATATTTTCAAAAAAAACGCAAACGAAACCGAAAGCAGAGTCATAAACATGGCTAGAAACAAACGTGACAGTGATAATGTTTCGCAAAGCCTCTGTGTCCTTATGTGTGCATGCTGATTGTGCTCAAATCACCATCAGGTGTTTCCCATAATGACTGAGTCCCAAGCGTGTGCACAACGCACTTCGAAGGATCCCTGAATGTAAATGCACTTTAAGTCTTGGTGAAGGTGAAGCTGTGCCAAACCACTGTGTTGATGCTGATGTTCACTTCACTGTATAAGAATGAGCACCGTGCTGCAGTTGTGATTTTTTTTTTTATTCTTATCTTAGTGGAAATGAAGTGAGCATAGCATCTGGTTTTTGACCTCTCAGTTCGACACAAAGTCCTACTGAATGTTTGGGGGGGGTTTTCCCCATTTTTCCCTTCTATGTTTAGAAATCTCTCTATTCCCCCTTCCCGATAAATTACTTTCGATAAATTAAAAAATCTGATGTCTTTGTTTCATTCAAAATGATTTGAAACGCAAATAAAAACCTTCCCATACCGATCAGTGACAACTAACTCGGCTGAATGAAGCACTACCAACATGGCCCCTGTCATGGCGCCCGAGTTACCATTGCTATGGGGTCACGTGACCGTGCAAAGCCTCTATTGCACGATACCTAAGGTTAGGATTTGATTCCTCCAAAATAACTCCAGACATCAAATCTTTTCAAATTGTTGCTCGGTGAATGCACTCACAGAGGAGAAATTAAACTTTTAACTTCCATGTCCGTGTACATGAGCTCAGACATCTGCAATTGATTAACGTTGCTCTGATTGATCGGTGAGAGCGTCATGTTATCTCTCTCATCCTGAGAGCACAGCCAATTTTGCTCTCTCCCAATCATGAATGGATAGCACAGTCATACTCATGATCACCTGACAATAGAGAGAACGCTTTTCTGGATGCTGCAGGGCATTTTTTTTACAGATAGTTCAATAAGAGTTATAGTTTTGAAATGGCAGACAAGCAGAACTGCAATCAGACTGTCCGTTATCTGCCACAAGCCCCTCCCCTCCTTTTTATATGGGGTTTACTGGTTTACCTCTGTCCGTCCGTCCGTATCTCTGTATTTCTGTCCGTCCAAAACACCCTTTTTTTCAGCAACCACAAATCATAGCCACTTGGTACCAAACTTCAGCTTGGGGTTCTATACTGTGTATACCGTTTTCAGGTCTGTTGCACATCAGCTTCCTGTTTACCAACTGTGAATGTATTTACGAAATATATAGCGTGGTTTTACAACATTTTCATAGCACTTTTCTGAGCAACTACAAATCACAACTGCTTGATATTTGTTACTGAGCTTCAGCTTGGGATTCTATACTGTGTATACCATTTTCAGATCTGTCGCACATTGACTTCCTGTTTACCGACTGAATGTATTTACAAAACATATAGCGTGGATGTACAAAATTTTCGTAACACTTTTCTCAGCAACTACAAATCACAACTGCTTGATATTTGTTACTGAGCTTCAGCTTGGGGTTATATACCGTGTGTACCATTTTCAGGTCTGTCGCTCATCAACTTCCTGTTTACCGACTGAATGTATTTACGAAACATATGCGGATTTTGACACTATTTCAAGAAGCAAAATGCTATTTCAGAATGACAGTTTACCAGGATGCGATTTGAAATCCCTGGGGAGAGACACTGCTCTTTACTTACTTGTTTCAGGGTTCATTATTTGTTGAAGTCAACATTCATAATAAGTGTCCTATTCCTTCAATTGCTTGCATTCTGATATAAGCAAGAGTGGCGGGGGGATACATCAGTGAGCAGTAGCTCACAGTTGATCTTGTTTAATCATTGGAGCAAGATGGGACACATTTGTGGCTTTTGTTGGCATCATGTGGGACCTTTTTACTTGAGTACATTTGATCATATTTACATACACAAAGTACTATATGGGATAATTAAGCATTTTTAGATACAAATGAAGTCATAATAAAAGCGAGGTGCGAGCCCCACCCCTTGGCATCATGCCAACAATTCATAACTTTACTACCAAGCTGCTGAATTCATACAAATTACGTCCCCCCTTCTTAAAAACTTTATTTTGTGCTATTACCTGATGGACGCGTCAATTTCATATTGAGATTAAAGAACCAAAGAAGAAACACGTCTAGCTAGATGTTGGTACATCAAGACCTGTTTTGCTTGATTTCAGAGGGAATAAGTTTGCAACCAGCTTGTCGGAGGCTTGCTCAGGAGCCAGTGCCTGGCTTTGTTTTCTCTCTCTCTCTGTCTCTCTCTCTCTCTCTCCGCTCCACCTTGCTCTCTGAAGTGTTTAGAAAAATTGTGCCTCTCTAGAGCTGCAAAAAAGCTGACATGAGTTTCCATCTCATGATACGACTCGTCTAATCTCAAAGCACTTCTCTCTATCTCGGACTCTTTTTTGCTCTCCAAAGAGGAGGATAATCTCTGGAGAAAGCTATTTCAAACTGGCCAGAACGAGGTCAAAGGACTTTCTCTCTCTGATGTTATATTCTTTTTCTTCCAACAGAAATCAGTTCACAGCTTCAAAATCTGAAAGTTATTTTAAAAATAGTCAGTTCGACTTGTGAAATGTACAGTAGGTGTAACCATATGGTAAATGATAAATATATACAGCATGTATTCATTCATTTTCTATAACAGCAGCCATTCCAGTTGCATGGTTTAATTTAATAAAGGTTTGACTATGTTATCATTTCTACATTAACAACTAATTCTTATAGATGCAGATTTTTTTTTTGTAAGTGTGTCATTGTAACTTAAATGGTTCAGTTTGTCTGTAACAAGCTACATTTTCTGGCTTAACTTCAAATGAGAGAAAAAAGAGGCTGGTGAGGGAAGGCTGTTTACAGCTACTATAACATAAATGATAACAGGAAATAGCTTGTTTTTGTGGACTTTCTATAATGTTACATGTAACTGTAAATGGATAAAAAAACAAAATTGTTATTCTTGGCAAAAAAAAAAAAAGTATAACAGAGCACAACAGGGGGAAACACACTTCAGATGATGTTATCAGAAAGATAAGAACTAGAAAAGGAAGTAGCATATTTCAAGTGTGATTTTTTTTTTTTTAGACCTGTTAGAGACAGGCGTGCTGTCAGAGAAAAAAAGAACTTCAGCCTTTTGTACCCACCTGAATGTACGTTCTATCATAGCATAGTCTGACCTGAAATAGCCACTATGTTAGAGTTTATGAGTGACTTATAAAACTTATACTGATGTTCTAGTAGATGCAGCGTTCATTGTATTTTGTTAGCAGGATTTCATGTCAGTAGTTAGGTATTTGATCACTGGACATCCAGAAGAAATATGAAATCTGCAACAGGAGGGATTATGGCAATGAATAGACTATTTTTATATCAGCCTTTTATATAGCAAGTAGTGCAAAATATCATAAAATTAAAATATTCACAAGGTAGTATACGCTACAATTTTTTCACAATATCAGACAAAAATTAAAAACACTGACAAAAACTAAAACCTGCTGAAGAAGTTAATGCTAACACCTTTCTGTTTCAGCCAGCATTAACTTTTTCAGCAATTTGTGCTATAGTGGCTCTTCTGTGGGATTGGACCATATGGGCTAGCCTTCGTGCCCCATGCAAATCAATGAGCCGTCGACACCCATGACCTTGTCGCCGGTTCACCGGTTGTCTTTCCTTGGACCACTTTTGGTAGGTACTCACCACTGCATACCAGAAATACCCCACAAGATGTACCATTTTGGAGATGCTCAGACCCAGTCATCTCGCCATCACAATTTGGTGCTTGTAAAAGTCGCTCAGATCCTTATGCTTGCCCATTTTTCCTGCTTCCAACACATTAACTTCAAGAACTGACTGTTCTCTTACTGCCTAATATATCCAGGCTTGTCGTACTCGAGTCCAACTCGTGCCCTAATTTTAAGGAGTCATGACTCAACTTGGACTTGAGCACTGATGACTTGGACTTAGACTTGTGCATTAATTGCATTCGGACTCAGAAACTGGAGACGAGGACTCGGTTTTTTTCTTTATTTTTTGTAACATGCCATAATAATTTGGCATAAGATATTTACAGTATATCTACATTAATTTTGTACTAATTTCGTGCAAGAGTGTCACACCTGCGCCATGGCGCTTGCATTAGATAGACTCTCGGACACGCTCCAGACAGCGCGTGCTCCAAGCGGACTCTCATGCGCGCGCCGTAAACAACTAGCACCTGCACAGGATGAAGGCGCAATCAGCTCGCCGACATAAAAACTGTGAAAACGCACTTACTTTGCGAAGTATTGAGTTGCATTGCTGACACGGTCTTGAGACTTATTTCCTTGTTTGGTTTCCTGATTTCCTGTTTCTCGTCTTTGATTCTGCCGAGTCTACGATAGCCTGTTTGTGCCTCGCTCGACCTATTGCCTGTTTCACTGTTTTATGATTTTGCCTGCCATCCTGGATTGTTTACCTGTCTTCACTTGTATTAATAAACACACCTTCTGCACTTACATCCGTCTCCCAACCATCTCTGACAGAATACTTCACACTCCCTGACAAAGAGATTGCATTCACCTGTTCATACGTCATGTTCAGGAACAAACTAATGTTAATGGAGCTAAAACAGCCACCGTCAAATAGTGCAGCTGGAATCTTGTTCTTGGCCTCGACTCGGATTAATAGTGGACTCGACTCGAAATTTTTTTTATGACTTGGACTTGACTCGAATTGAACACTGGGGACTCGAGACTGGACTCGGACTTGAGGTTTAGTGACTTGACTACAACACTGAATACATCCCACCCCTTGACAGGTGTCAAGGGATTAACAACAGAATTAATGTAATTCACTTTAAGCCATGGCCGAATGTTTAGAGAAGCAGCTTTGGGACCAAAAGGTCACCAGTTCGATTCCCTGAACCAGCAGGAAAGGCTGAAGTGCCCTTGAGCAAGGCACCTAACCCCCATTTGTTCCCCAGGCTGCTCTGGGTATGTTGTATGTCGCTGTAGATAAGAGCGTCTGCTAAATGCCATTAATGTTATGTCTGTGTTTATAATTTTATGGCTGATCGGTGTATTGTTCTTCAGAGTATTCAAATGCAGATTAAAGGGGCCGAATCATCCACCAAGTAGTAAGGTGCCATTTTCCCATCCATGGATTCCACCGTCTTAAAAACAATCCACAACAATCTGGAGACATCCTAAGCCATAGATCATAAATTGTAACATGAAAGTGAAGATATTTTGTCAAAGTAAGTATATTTTAAAAACTTTCAACAAATCCATAACATTTTGGTGTAATTATTCTTTTGTAATGGACCAGAACCAGCCTCAGTTGTCTTATGGGCAGCCATGAAGGAAAGAAAATATCAGGCATACTCTATTTTTTCCACGTATTACACGTAAGCTGCTTTTACACAGCATACAGGTGGGAATCTTACATTTTTATTCCATCTCATGTTCTGTATACAATGTCCAAATGCAGAACAGGTGGTCTGTGTTGTTCTGCCTTTGAACCGGAATGATTAGTAGTAACAGAGCTGGAATCAACGTCTGTGTAAAAGGGATAGCCGGTATGTTGGGACAGGGGTGTGACATATTTGACATTTGACATTGACATTCTTCTTTCCAAGACCAGCGCAAATTCATACGTCTCTGTCTACAGTGTCTAAGGTCCATGCACTTTTCTGCTTCAAATCGCTTCCTACTTCTCTCACTTTCTCCTCCAACACATTCCTGATCACACATTTTCACTTTCTCCTCCAACATATTCCTGATCACACGTCTTCACTTTCTCCTCCAACATATTCCTGATCACACATATAGTTGCTTGCACATGTTTTTCCACTCCTCTCTTCCTTGTTACCTCTCTCTCTCTCTCTCTGTGTTTGCGAGCACAATTTTCTGTGACAGACTTTCTTCTCCAAAAAGCTGGCTCAGCTAAAGGACACAAACATATATATTGAAGCTGTTACTTCCTTTAACCGTGAATTATTCAACAGACGTGATTACATGTTGCATATGATTCTCAGCAACTTTGTTTGTGTTTGAAAAGTGGGATTAATGTGCACAGCTAACAAAAGCACCTTAGCACTCAGTTCACCTGCTGTTGTTTTGAAAGCAACGCCGGTATTCTCGGGGTATTCATATTTCTGACGTATAGATACGTCACCCTAGATACCAACGCTCCATTGTGACACGTCACACCTCTGGTTGCAGAACGCCGGCTCGCACTGTAAAAAGAAACACTGGCACGGCTTTATTTGGTTCATTGTAAATAACCAATTGAGGTGTCTTCTCTACACCAATACTGTGAAATATCTGTATAAAAATAGCTGTGAATGAAGAAAACTTTTGAAATAGATTTCGAAGGGATCATCTTTGAGTCCCTGCAAATAATGAATTTGCAGAGGTTTTGCTGCACAGAAAGCTAGCAGAGTAGTTGTGACGTGCTTCCAAAACAACCAACAAACTGGATTCTGGGAAGGCTGAATCAGCTGGTTTAAGTCTGAAGGGCATGTCTCGATCATGAATGTAATATTTTCTGTTTACATGATTGGCTGGCGATAGTGAAATACGTCAGTCTTCACAACAAAGTTTTGATCCCTGATCAAATTACAGACTTCTAGTATGACATTAGAATTTCATGAGAATGTGTGTGGTGCAACTGAAATTCTACACCGTGCTAGTTTTAATCTAATTACTTCCAAAATGTAGTTTAGGATCGAGTTTAAAGGCTGGCTGAACTAATATTCTGCTGGTGCTCCAGGCTGCTAGTGGTTAGGAGTTCTGTTTGAAAGTTACTTCGAACCACAATATATGAATGAAACCACCATGATTCAGAAGACATTTCATTACAGGCATTGAGCAGATGCTCTTACCCAGAGTAGTCTGGGGAGCAGTTGGGGGTTAGGTGCCTTGCTCAAGGGCACTTCAGCCATTCCTGCTGGTCAAGGGAATCAAACTGGCAACCTTTTGGTCCCAAAGCTGCTTCTCTAACCATTAGGCCATGGCTTCCCCATGGCCTAATGGTTAGAGAAGGCTTTTGAAGGTTTTTGTTTTTTTCCCCACGTCTTTTGTATTAAACCATTTTTTTTTTCCTGTAAAGTATACCACCTTTAAAAATTCGCCTAGGTTACAAACATGCTACAAGTTCCTTGGATGAAAATGTCCCTTTGTTGTGAGATGCATTCAGCTGTTGCATTCAGATGTGTCTTTTCTTGATGAAAGATTTCTTGAATAATTCTATTGAAGCAGGTTGAACAATTCAGTGTTGTAGTCGAGTCACTAAATCTTGAGTCCGAGTCAAGTCTTGAGTCAAGTTCGAGTCAAGTCCAAGTCAAGTCAAGTCCACTACTGATCCTAGTCGAGTCCACTACTGATCTGAGTTGAGTCTAAGGCCAAGTTTACATTAGACCGTATCTGTCTCGTTTTCTTCGCGGATGCACTGTCCGTTTACATTAAACCGCCTGGAAACACCAGGAAATGGGAATCCGCCAGGGTCCACGTATTCAATCCAGATCATGTCAGCTCCGGTGCTGTGTAAACATTGAGATACGCAGATACGCTGTGCTGAGCTCTAGCTGGCGTCGTCATTGGACAACGTCACTGTGACATCCACCTTCCTGATTCGCTGGCGTTGGTCATGTGACGCGACTGCTGAAAAATGGCGCGGACTTCCGCCTTGTATCACCTTTCATTAAAGAGTATAAAAGTATGAAAATACTGATGCAAATACTGCCCATTGTGTAGTTATGATTGTCTTTAGGCTTGCCATCCTTCCACTTGCAAGTGGTAAGTGATATGCGCTGGGATCACACACACAGCGGCTCAGTCCCGAATCACAGCTTGTGCACTTCACTCACGTGCTCTGCGAGCTGCGCAAGGCCGGAGTGCGCACCCTCCAGAGGGCACTCACTGTTCAGGGCGGAGTGATTTGGAGCGCAGGATGCCTGCGGAGCCGAGCGTATCCGTGTATTGGTGTTGCTGTGTGCACACAAATCGTGTATTGGTGTTGCTGTGTGCACACTAATCGTTTTAAAAACGTTAATCTGATGATCCGCTGATACGGTCTAATGTAAACATGGGCTAACACAAGCCCCACTATCAACAGGGCAAATAACATGAGAGAGGGTTAACACTCGCCAGTTCATCGGTCAGCAAGCAAACCCCACTATCAACAGGGCAATGAACATAGCATGTACCTTACTTCTCTGGGTGGAGTCTTGCCAAATGACGATTGAAGTTCGAGGTTGTCCCCGTCGTCTCCTCGATAGTTCTTCTACATATGGAACATATAGCAGTGCATTTTTTCCCACTGCACGAGAAGTCTGTATAATCAAAGCGGACAATCCTAGGGGCTTCTCTCCAGGCATTTTAGTGCCATTAACGTTAGTTTGTTCCTGAACATGATGTATGAACAGGTGAATGTACATTCTCTTGCACAAAATTAGTATTAAAATTAATGTAGATATAAATATCTTATAAGGGGCGGCACAGTGGTGTAGTGGTTAGCGCTGTTGCCTCACAGCAAGAAGGTCCGGGTTCGAGCCCCGGGGCCGGCGAGGGCCTTTCTGTGTGGAGTTTGCATGTTCTCCCCATGTCTGCGTGGGTTTCCTCCGGGTGCTCCGGTTTCCCCCACAGTCCAAAGACATGCAGGTTAGGTTAACTGGTGACTCTAAATTGACCGTAGGTGTGAATGTGAATGGTTGTCTGTGTCTATGTGTCAGCCCTGTGATGACCTGGCGACTTGTCCAGGGTGTACCCCGCCTTTCGCCCGTAGTCAGCTGGGATAGGCTCCAGCTTGCCTGCGACCCTGTAGAACAGGATAAAGCGGCTAGAGATAATGAGATGAGATGAGAAATTATTATGGCATGTTGCAAAACATAAAGAAAAAATCTGAGTCCTCGTCTCCAATTTACGAGTCTGAATGCAGTTAATTCACGAGTCCGAGTCATCAATGCTCAAGTCCAAGTCAAGTCACGAGTCCTTAAAATTAGGGCACGAGTCGGACTCGAGTACTACACGCCTGGAACCATTCAACAAAATTTGTATTATTATTTAACTATACAGCAAAACACCTGTGACTAAAAAAAGTTATAATGATATAAACTATAATATTGGCATAAGCTTGGGCACCATCATTAGTTATACTGTACTCTGTACATTTTTATACTGATTTTGAAACCCATAATGCTTTGTGGCTATCACTTGCTGGGAGTAATCTTCTAAAGACATGTTTTTTTTGTGCCCCCACCCCACCCCACCCCACCCCATGGAACATCAAAAAACGATTCCTGTACATT
The DNA here is from genome assembly GCF_027579695.1 of Neoarius graeffei. Taxonomy (NCBI): domain Eukaryota; kingdom Metazoa; phylum Chordata; class Actinopteri; order Siluriformes; family Ariidae; genus Neoarius; species Neoarius graeffei. Next base: position 16,069,639 of record NC_083572.1, read on the forward strand.
ATTAAACTTTTAAGCCACCACAAAACACGATTAGCAACATTAAAAATGAAGAGCGGAGTCGTAATTAATCTGAAAAGCTGTCTCACACACACATGGGTGCAGACTAATAACTCCCCCCAAACACACACACACACACACACGTACACACCAACACCCATGCATCAGTAACTTTGAACAGAAAATCAGGTTTGTCTTTAACGGTTATGATGATACTCGCCCACTACGGATCTGGTGTCGGAATTAAAGTTTACTCTGCTTATTTTCTTCAAATTGGCCCTTTTAAGTCTATCCCGTTAACGGGCTGGAACAGCAGGATGAATGGCTTCTTTCTGCGACTGTAAGAGCGTTAGGAAGCATGTCCAACTTCAAAGCCAGTCTTAACGCCACACTTTAATTGTATATTTGCCTGCTGCTGGCTCCAAAGCCATCTGATTCTGCTGACAACTGAGCTCAGTTCTGCCTTCTTTTGCTTGGTTTCTTTCATCTTTCTCTCTCTCACTTTCTTATTTTCATCTGTCTCTCACTTACACTCTCCCATTTCTTATTGTTACCACTCTGTCTGGGCTGGAAATGGGATCCCTATGAATTTGGCTGCTTTGTTTTTTGGGGTTTTTTTTTCTATTTTTATGATGTAAAAGTCAGGTCAAGCGTTTGAATGTACAGTACCACACTGTGTCCACTCAGGACATTTAGCATTATTCCACAGAAAATGAACAGGAAATCACTGATACTCAGCTAGCTGTTATATAGAGTACAGTGCAAAAGTCTTAGAAAAAAGTTTGTATCTGAGCAGCATATTACATAAGAGACCACTTTTCAGATTAAAAAGAAAACATAATGAAGGCTGCTGGGTTTTGGTGCAAAATTATGAAGCGAGTGTGACAGTCAAAGTGTCCAGAGGAACTGTGGCTGGTTCTGCAAGATGCTCAGTAAAACCTACAGCTCATTTCCTTATAAAACTGCACTCACTGTACCTCAGACTACTATTTTTTTTAAAGCAAAGGGTCGTCTCACACCAAATATTGACTTTGTTCCATTTATTATGGCTTACTGCTTCCTGTTTATAGTATTTTTTTTAATGCTGAAACATTTCATTTAGTTATTTTTAAGCTGTTTTTAGTCTACATCATTTCTGTACACATGCCTAAGACTTTTATACCCTGTCCACACTAGGGATTTTGTACCGATATGATACTACTTTCGTACCGCAACACCTGTCCACACTAGCAACTATACCGGTACTGTAGCGGTATAACTGTATCGGTACGAAACCCACAAATGTATGGGTTTCATACCGGTACAGTATCGGTACTGTAGCGCTTCGCTGTAGTGTGGACAGATGAAGCAGTTCTGTATCGATACAAATATAATGCGCATGCGCAGTGAACCATTCCTACTTCTTCCGGGTTATTCATACAATACAATACGCACGTGCTTTCTAGCTGTAAATAAAATGTCAAAATGGCTTAAAACGACCATGGAGCTACATGGAGCAAAGACGAAGTTATGTGTTTGTTGGCGCTTTGGGGAGACGAGCGATGCCAGGAACAGTTGGAACAGGAGATTCGTTTTCTTTGTTTCTTTCTCAACTGCCTCGCGCGTTTTATACGATTCGACTGAATAAATGACCACCAGAAATACAGACTGTACATTGACAACAAAAAGCACACACACGTTGTTTCATCCGCCATATTCTCGGAAGGAAGTTACTCGGTAACCATGGAAACATTTCGCGCACGCGCATTTCAACTACCGTGAAAGAAAACCGCAAACATTTCTCGCTAGTGTGGACAGATGCACTAAACTGTACCGGTATACTTTGTATCGATACAGTTATACCACTATCGTACCGGTATATATGTGAACACAGCTTTACACAGTTATTCCACGAAATCGAGTCGTACATGAGCTGAAAGCCGACGAGGCACGTAGCACCGCGTTGGCTATAAGCCATGTACGACAAGATTGAGTGGAATAACTGTTTAATTCTATCCACATTCACTGGATTTTGAGAAAAAGAGCATTTTTATTTTTTGCAAATTTGATAAATAAAAACGTCCGACAAAATAATTTCTGCTTAGAATGTAAACAAACCAGTGAAATGACAGTAACAATTTGTGAAAAATGCTATAATAATAATAATAATAATAATTCTTGAAAAATAAAAAAAGATATGTTCTTACCATCACATACTTTTATTCCATATTTTGTTGCTTTTTTGTATTTTTGGGAGGGTTTTGTCTTCTTCTTCTTCTTCTTCTTCTTTAGGGTTTTTTGGTGGTTTGCAAATCAACTTAAAGGTGCATTACCGCCACTGACTGGGCTGGAGTGTGGAACAGAAGATATTGGGAGGGAGAGACTATTCTTTTTGCTATTTCTGTTTCTTTTAAAGACTTGATAATTTTGGGGGGGGGGTTGTTTTCAAATCGAGTTTTTATTTCATCCTCGGTTGGTTCAGCAACATGCACTGCCATTTTGTTTTTCTCTATTTATGGTATATGAGCTGATAGCCTCGTACTAGAGTAGCCAATCAGAGCATGCGATTGCTCATATCCAGTGAATGTGGATAGTATATATCCACACCAGCTTGGTGCATTTCCATTCCAAAGTGGATCGTTTTCCGATCACAGCCTGTGTCAAATCGTGTTATTCCTCTTATACCACAATGATTTGAAACTTTAACTGATTAACGAATTAAATGTCATGCTCTTATAGTCACTTATAGTTATCACTTAGAATTACATTTAGTGTTATGGAAACAAGGTAGTTATCACTTACTTTATCACAGCCATAAATACTTATTTCGTCACAAGTCTATCATTTCTCTCTCTTGAAGTTAATAAGACAAACAAATGCATATGTTATTTACCAGCTGGGAGGTCCGTATCGTGAAATACCATGACTGAGGTCTTGAAAGTACTGACCGAGGCCCTCTGGGCCAAGGTCAGTATTCAAGGCCGAGGTCACGGTATTTCACTATACGGACCGACCTCATCTCATCTCATTATCTCTAGCCACTTTATCCTGTTCTACAGGGTCGCAGGCAAGCTGGAGCCTATCCCAGCTGACTACGGTCGAAAGGCGGGGTACACCCTGGACAAGTCGCCAGGTCATCACAGGGCTGATACATAGATACAGACAACCATTCACACTCACATTCACACCTACGGTCAATTTAGAGTCACCAGTTAACCTAACCTGCATGTCTTTGGACTGTGGGGGAAACCGGAGCACCCGGAGGAAACCCACGCGGACACGGGGAGAACATGCAAACTCCACACAGAAAGGCCCTCGCCGGCCACGGGGCTCGAACCCAGACCTTCTTGCTGTGAGGTGACAGCGCTAACCACTACACCACTGTGCCACCGGACCGACCTTAAGCTGGTAAATAATATATTTTATTTTTTTCTTTACCAAATTCTAACAGAAAACGAGAGCACTCGAAAGGGAAAACCGAGTCAAGGCGAGCCGCCATTTTGAATCCTCATTCACAGCTGTAATGCAAATTGCTTCCTCCTCAGTATACAAGTGCACTTCCATGGCAGGAAAAAAACTACATTTTGCCACCTATGTCGTCCCCTATTTATACAAAATTGAGTCATTCAGGATTCAGCCATGTTTTTGCTCGGCATTAGCAACAGTTACAGGTTTTTAGCTTTCTCCTGAAATGTTTTCTTTTATTTCTTCTTCCTCAGGGTAGTAAAACTCACTTTTGCTGTGAAGACTGTCATTATCACTATCCATGCTGTAAAATTAATGCTATTCTCCTGAGAAATGTTGGCAAAAATTTATATGATTTTTGATAATCTTATAAATAAATCTTATAAAAAAAAAGATAAATGTTTACAAAAAATGCTACTCTGTTTGTTGTTGTTGTTGTTGTGAACGAGCAAGTCGCCAGAGGTCCATAACTGGGGTCCGTAACTGGGGTCCGTATCGTAGGATACGGACCCGCTCGCCAGCCAATCAGAGCACAGGATTTGATGGAAACCGGACCGTGAAAAAAATAAATAAACTTACTAGCAGTTATAAAGCACTGACACTGGAGACTCCTTCCATAAATGTTCCATAAATGTTACATTTCCTAACAGAAAACATCACTATACAGTATATCAATGATCGATTTTTCTTTGTTAAATAAAATATTTTTTTATAATTCCATTTATTATTAACCTTAGCTTAGCCTTAGATAATATGAATAAGCTGTTACAAGAGAAACAATAACATATTAGAGCCAGTACATTAGTTGTACGATGAACCTGAAAAGTCTCCAGAATCATTCAAATTCATCTTACAAAATCGACTCGATGTCTTTTACCCATAAAATATTTAACAGATGAACAAACTTGTAATTGATGATATCTGGCAGGTGTGGTAGCTGTTAAGTAAATCACTGAGTCATGATGCAAATTGAGACACTATTACACTAATATTAATATTGCAAAAAATTGAAAACTGAATTTGAGGAGCAAATTACTTAATACGAGTGAAATTATCTTGCTGCATGGACAGATATTTTTTACTTGACAAGACATCTTGGAAGAAGTTGGTTGCAATCGAGAATTAGGTTTAATAATCTCAGAATTGGTGTCTTGTATTCTTCTAATAGGAAATGCTAGATCGTTTCAACTATTTTCAAGACATTTTCACTTGCTAAGATGTAATTTTTTGCAGTGTACATGTCTATGATTTATTACATCCGCCAACATTGTTGGAGAAGGTTATGTTTTTGCCTCCATTTTTTGTCTTTTCCCAACGTAATGCAAAAAGTAGTGAATGGATTTGGATGAAATTTGGAGGAAAGATGAACCATGGGCCAAGGAACAATTCTTTGTTTGCAACTACATGACCAAAACTACTTGTGTCACTGACCGCCGCCATGTACAGTCTGGAAGGTAAAGAGGAGTGAGGTTTAGAAGCTTGTAGTCATTTTTCAAATCTATTTTTAAAACAATCATTTTGACTACTTCAAAAGATAGGTATCTAACACACTATATAACATATTTAGTTATAAAAGAGCACTCACCGGGCGAGGAGGCTGCAGTATTTGAGGTAGTGGATTGACATGAATCTTGTTCGATTGACTCTGTGATCGTTTGGGAAGATTCTTCAATAATTTTGTGTTTCTTTCTGCACTCTGTAAGCCTAGCGTTTCGAGCTACCGCTTTAGTACCATCTTAGATTTTGTTGTGGCCCATATTTTATGTCGGAGCCCAGTCTGGATCTGTAAAATTGTAGAGATCGGCTAGCCTAGTAAACTAGACCCACCCGCCTAGCGGGCAAAAATATTTTTTCCTACGAGTGGGTCTAGCCTCGCACCATATCAACAAAACACCCCGGGCATCAAATCGTGCCCGCCAATCACAACGCAAGGTTTTTGTTTGGATTCTTTGGGCGGGCTTTTGCAGGAGTGACGACAAACCTGCGCGACGCTGGAGAAAGCACAACAGGAAAGATGGCTACGGCTATTGAACAGCGCTAGTTTGACTCCGCTTTGGAATCAGTTTTAGAAGAATTAGACTTGGAGTTTTCGTTGAAACATGAGCAGAAAGAGGCTCTCCGCTCATTCCTTTTCAAGAAGGACGTTTTCGCTGTTTTGCCGACTGGCTATGGCAAAAGTCTGATCTACCAGCTGGCTCCGCTCGTAGCCAAAAGGATGGGACTAGTTTGTGCAGTACGAAGAGTTAATAAACAGCTTTGAAACATTACTTTTTGATTGTTTCTTATTTTCCCGTTATTTTAAATTTAAGGGAAATTATTTCACCAAACACCACTAAATAAAAATAAAAGCTCAAAAACAGTTTAAGCAAACCCTTGAAAAACACTTGAAAAAAAATGAGTGTATGTTAAGTATGTGGTACAGACTCCAAACTTGTGGTCATTATCTCCAAACTTCTTAATATCTAGAACCTGTTTATTAATTAATACGCATTTTGAAAAATTATTTATTTCAAGGCCTCCCCCACTGCTTTCTGTCGCTCTGACTACGTCACAGTCACTGTTGCGCTGATTGGTCAGAGCGTTGGCCTACGTATACGCACAGAGACAGTTTGAAAGACAGTGGGTTGTTCCTCCCACGCCCTTCGGAAATGTCTACGACCTAGACCAGACTAAATATTCACATTTAGTCTGGCTTGCCAGGCTAGAGATCGGCTGGTTTCCCGAATGGAAAGAAAAAGCAAAATAAAATCAGTGTCATCAAACATCATATACAGCTCTTTTTAAAATGAAATAATCGTAGAAGCCTTTGATTGTCGGATCACACACTCGATGATCACAGCGTTGTCACGTTGAACAGTGGCGAGTTTCTGCATTAAATGAAACAATATTTCTTATATATTGCGATCTTTCATGAATAACTAGTTCGTAGTACTTACTATTGATAAAATGTTCACTGTAGACTCGTGTGATTTTTGCTTTCTCATCGCTTAGATCTGCCCTGTTTATGTTGGACAGCCATTGACGTCTACGCTCCGTGGACAACTCTCTTGTTTTTCTCCTTGATTATTTATAATTGCTGGAATTCTAAAGAACTTATAAATCCCCTTGTCTCGAATAGAGTTGTGCCCGCATCCAATTACAGCACAAAGATTCGGCATAGCAAAGAAACAAAAGCAATTCTTGAGCATAACAACCTCTCAAGCATATCTTCTATAGTAAATGTGTGCCACGTGAGTTTGTGTATATCCTCCAACATGGCCCACTTCCGGTTCAAAGCCTCATGCATAATTAGCTATGACGTCATGTGCAAACAAAGAATTGATTAGATTTTGATGCAAATCCAAATATGTGGCTTGGCAGAGTTATGCACTCTACCAAGTGCCCTTCGAGTTGGAGATAGGGATGGGCATGGGGACGTTCGCATGTCATTGACATAGAAACTGTGTGTAGATTAGATTAGATTAGATTAGATTAGATTAGATTAGATTAGATTAGATTAGATTAGATAAAACTTTATTGATCCCTTTGGGCGGATTCCCTCAGGGAAATTAAGAATATATATGTGTGTGTGTGTGTGTGTGTGTGTGTGTGTGGTGTGTGTGTGCGCATTCAAATACACTGAAACTGTTTATTATTCGACATAGTTGGTTAAAAATGGCACAAAAGAAATGACATTGATTCTTTTTCAATTTCTAGAAATGTCCATAAAACACCAATATATACCATACCAAAGGCATAGCCTTAAAATTAATTGTCTCACACTCTAACTCCACTTGCCTTCATGCCCTGCTCTTCTTTTCTGTTTCTCGGTATGGTTTTGCTCATTTCTGGGCAAAGAGCTGTGTTTTGTTTTGTGTTTCTTCCATTGTTGCCCTGCAGATTTTCCTCCATCTGACTGCAGATGAAGGGATAAGCACTTCAAAGCCCTGCACTAGCAGTTTAACCCCCAGGCTGAAAGTACAAGTGGACAATGCACTAATTGAGGGAGGCGACTGATCACAGGCTGTGTTCAAAGCAGGATGCTCGTCCTTCCCCCAGATGCAGGCCTACTTAACTTTATTAGCTTTCATGCTCCTGTCCGAGCTGCAATCTCGCATGCCTTTGAACTCGCAACTATTTCTTCCTGCACTTCTGCTAATACCATATTTAAATCCCGACAGAAAGCATGGCTCGTTGATTCTCCTGCTTCTTGTGCTGGTGTGCTACCAACATTTGCTGAGAACGTTCTCACTTCAAGAAGCAACCAGTGGCATAATAGGTTAGAAATTAATAACATATTTGAATAGATATAATGGTGCATTTTCTACTTGAACGAATGTCAGAAAAGTCCAGTACCAGTCAAAAGTTTGTACACCCCTACTCATTCATAGTAGGGGGTTTTCTGTATTTTGACTATTTTCGACATGGTAGAACAATACTGAAGACATCAAAACTATGAAATAACATGTGGAACATACATGGAATTATGTAGTAAACAAAAAGAGTTTAAAAAAAAACATTTTATGTTTTAGATTCTTCAAAGTAGCCACCATTTACCTTGATGACGCTTTGTACATTATTGGTGTTATCTTAATCAGCTTCATGAGGTCGTCACCTGGAATGCTTTTCAGTTAACAGGCGCTTCATCAAAAGTTAATTCGTGCAATTTCTTGCCGCCTAAATGTGTTCGAGGTCAAACAGTAAATAGTAAATAATAAAAATACAGTAAATAGCCCTGTTCGACAACTGTAGTAATCCATATTATATCAAGAACCACTCAAGTAAGTAAAGAGAAACGACATCCATCATTACTTTAAGACATGGAGTGACTTTTTTAATTAATACAAATACAGAAAAAAACACTGAATTGGAAGGTGTATCCAAACCTTTAACTGGTACTGTATATGAAAATGACATGAGACCCTGGAGACATCCTTCATGTTTTTCACAAATTGAAAATGAAATGGGGCGGCACGGTGGTGTAGTGGTTAGCGCTGTCGCCTCACAGCAAGAAGGTCCTGGGTTCGAGCCCCGGGGCCGGCGAGGGCCTTTCTGTGTGGAGTTTGCATGTTGTCCGCGTGGGTTTCCTCCGGGTGCTCCGGTTTCCCCCAAAGACATGCAGGTTAGGTTAACTGGTGACTCTAAATTGACCGTAAATGTGAGTGTGAATGGTTGTCTGTGTCTATGTGTCAGCCCTGTGATGACCTGGCGACTTGTCCAGGGTGTACCCCGCCTTTCGCCCATAGTCAGCTGGGATAGGCTCCAGCTTGCCTGCGACCCTGTAGAAGGATAAAGCGGCTAGAGATAATGAGATGAGATGAAAATGAAATGGCCTTCACACTTTGAAAGAAAAGACCATTAGATAATTGTTTTATGCATTCGGTTGAGGACTGATTTCACTCTTTCATGTGGTCACACCTTATCACCCACATTACTGTCAAACATCTAACTTAGTTAGATCCTTACTGAAATAAAATTGTAAAATTCCATTTATAATTTTAGTTTGGTTCACCCCTCTTGGAAAAATAAGTGATTAACAATCATGTGATAAAGGGTAAAGATGTTATTCAAACAATTCACATTTGATTAAAAATCCAATCAATAAG